>NC_091132.1:73714605-74070438 GCF_040183065.1 Periplaneta americana
GTATTAATTAGTAAATGAATAATGTATTTTAAGCTTCTTTATTTCAATGGTTTATATCTGTTTACAAGAGTGACCATGTTAAAAACAGTTGCTGTAGTTCTGTGATTTTGAAGAATAAAATATAATATCCGCGGAGAAAATTGACAAATAGGCTACTCTGAAATGCTTCTGCTGATAAACGAAAATGCATGCGAGTTTGAATCTCACGTGGCTAATTACCTGATTGTTTACTTACCGAGCTCCTCCCCAACTGTAAAGCAATGGCAAGTAATCTATGGAGAATCCCCGGTTTCATCTTGATATTACTAACCTTACCGACTCTAGATAACCTCACAGTTGATAGAGAATCATTAAACAATCAAGTAAAAAATAATAAATCATCATCTCTTTACACAACTATAAACATGTTGCGGGATGAAGAGGAATAATTTTCAGCATATTCTACAAGCCAGATAAACTGCGGAGTATATTGAAAGCGCACCAGCTATTGTATTATTTCTGTCAAAAGCGCAACAATATAACGCTGGAAGTACATCGTAAACGCACCGCGGAAAACATGAAAAGCGCAAAAAATTGTCCTTCCCACTTTTACAGACTCAGGACTGTCTGCTGCTAACCACAGATAAAAGGGTGCAAAATTGTAGTTGCCAATAGGATTAAAGTGTAGGAACGGAAACGAGGACGAGAACAGAAATATTGTCAAAATAAAATAGTTAATTGTGAATGCTCATACTTAAATACATTTATTGCAACAATATTTCCGTTATCGTTATCGTTCTCGTTGTCGTTTCCGTTCCCGATATATTGTGAACCAGCCTTTAAGGCTGATTCACAATAAACCGGGAACGGAAACGACAAAGAGAACGGAAATATTGTTAAATAAACTTGGAAATTCAGTAGAATCACTTTCAATATACTACTTGTATATGTGACCAAATTACCACGCGAATTGAATTTTTAAATCTTTGATGGGCGATCATAAGAGTACAAGTCAATTTTTGGCGAAATTGAGATATGTACAGTTTTTGCATCATCAGCTCGATATCTATGTCTGGTAAAAAGAGTG
Source organism: Periplaneta americana (assembly GCF_040183065.1). Lineage (NCBI taxonomy): Eukaryota > Metazoa > Arthropoda > Insecta > Blattodea > Blattidae > Periplaneta > Periplaneta americana. Next base: position 73,715,672 of record NC_091132.1, read on the forward strand.
CAAGTCAAAACCTGCTGTAGAACGCCGCATTCTCTGATGAACATAACAGTCTCTTCAAAATCATGTACGATGTTAAACAGGTTTTTTTGCTCTCCTGTAAAATAAGGTTTTTTGACTTGTACTCTTATGATCGCCCATCAAAGACATATTCTGTGTCATAAATTCTGAAGTTGATTAACCTGTGTTTATGTTGGCTGGTTTGTTTTCATGAGAGAACATCATTGGTCAATTATACACAAATAACATCAGAATGTGTAATATCAATTTTTACATATCATTATTGAAATACATCTCAATATGCGTAGTCGTTTCCGTTCTCGGTTTATTGTGTATGAAAAATCTTCACGTTCACGTCGTCTGCTTCCCGTTCTCGTTTTGGTTCTCGTTCCTGGTTTATTATAAACCTGCCTTTACTCTGCTGTGCACTTGCGCTGAAGCACTGATCAGGTCCACAAATGCTCCTTCGATATCTGTCGAAGTCAAATGAAGGGTCAGGGGACAGAAACGTCGATGTCCATAATAAGCTGTTCAGAGAAAATGACGTTTTAACGCGTAAACATCCACTGTTCTTTCCCCGCAGTACATATTTTCGAATCTGTTTTACAAGGACTAGGCCTACGTTGCTTATTAGCGCGTAATGACTCGACGGGTTCGTAGTACCTCTGAAGAACAACTGAGCGTATTCCGAATCTCACCGGTGAGCAATCCGATGGCATCACAGTGTTCCGAATTCCACCGATGACGTCATTGATGCTCCACCGGTGTCGCACCGGTGCCATCAGCTTGCAGAGGTGGTGGCAGTCTCCATCAGCCGCCATCAGTCAATCTGATTGGTTCTTTTATAGGGCGGAAATTAGCAGACGAATGACATCGTGCACTGTTGTGTAATGGCGGTGTGTTCTGCTTTAGTTCTGCTGTATAGTTTGTAATGAGCACAACGTAAAAACAATATGTTAATGGCTTATGAGCGAACATGTCAACGGACCAGTTATTACTACCGGTTCAAAAAATTAATTGTTTATGCTCTCTTTTCTTTGAACTAGATGGCAGTACGGAAATTTCGCAAAATTTTGCTAGCTTAGCACAGATAACAACTTATACAGTCGCCATGACAGTTATCAATCCTTCCAGCAGTTTTGTTCCTAATTCGCTGCAGCGTGACGTCATTGTTGTCCACCGGTCCGGTGAGATTCGGAATACGCTGACTGAATGTAGGTGACTACTCAACTCAAAAATGTCAAAAATTGGACATCGACTTTTTTTTTCCCCCTGACCTTTCAAATAAGGCAATACAAGGAACTTTCTGTATTTATAGTACAAGATGCACTCTTTGCCTTTATTAGTTAGTCTACCGTTCTCATAAACGAACTCATTTTTGACCAATTGGTAGCGTCGTGTAGGAAGATCTGAAACGTACGCTTTGCGAAAATGTGTAGCCTACGTTGCGGACCTCCCAAGGATCGACTACCTGAAGTGTTGTGCGCTTCTCATTGGTAGGCTTTGGTACGCTTTCATTACTGCATAAAAATCTACCCGAGATGCGCTTTCAATGCGTAGCCGGTAAACTGAATTTTGTTGGAGTGCATCCCCTTTATTTCTCACCCGATCGAACGTGTGAAACAATCAATCAGGTGTTAATGTAAAAACCACAGACTCGCAACCCGCGGATCAGCAGTCAAGTGGGTAAATAACCAACTCATTGTACATTTTTATTGGGATGGTCCTAACTGAATACGCAGACTTTCACCTTTATTATTCGGTTTATGTTCTGAATAACGTAATAAACAACTTGAAATGAAAATAAATTAGACATTTTCAATTTGAGGAACAAACACTTGTCTTATTTCTACTATAAAGTATACCAAATCCTATAAGTACCTACAAGAAATTCCACAATGAACGGCACATAGTCCGCCTAAATTAGTTCAAAATACGAAATGGCAATATCAACTTATGAAACAAAATGTGTAACAATGAATAGTAGAAAATAATACAACCAAAATAGTAATAATCAGTAGTAAAATAGCACGAATAACATATTTCCAAAAAAATCTATTTGATACCGAATTCATGACATTCTCCCTAACCCAGTGCACGGATCTTTGACCGTACGTGCTTTGCACAACTTTGTAGGTTTCTCCCTCCTCACCTACGATTGAAATCCAACCACTCTCCATAAAACAGAGAGATTAATATGCAAGTGGTACATACAAAACACATTATATCATACACCCTAACTTAAGGCGTTAGGTACAGCTTACAGCAGTAAAATTTTTGGAAATATTCTACATTTTTTTCCTCCATTACTGTATCTTGTACAATAATGAAAACTGGTGTGTGTAAAACATTGTCCTTCTGCTACTTATGTATAAAAAATATTTTTACGATTTAAAAAAAATTCATTTTTTTTTTTCAAAATTCAAAATGGTAGCAGTTTACTTCGCAGTGATGAAACGTTTCCCTCATAACTCAAAAACTTGTTAACTTTGTCATGGTTTATCTCTTTTATTTTATTGCTGAAACTCATGTTTACAATATCATGCTCTTTCAACTACATTCCTTAATAAATATTTTTTTTACTTTGTGTTAGAAGAAAATACTGATATTTGACTATTTTGTAAAATGAATTTATTTTTTATCAGATAATCTATCTAAGGTAGAGAAGTGATCTTGCATCATATTGTAGATATGACATGCATAAATACACATAGAAAATTTTATCACAGAATGTTGGATTTTTTTTAGTTATGTGGTAAACGCTTCATCACTGCAAAGTGGACTAAATTTTGAAACAAAAATGCAAATAATTTTTTTTAATCGTAAAAATATATTTCTTTTTTTCATTTAGCAGAAGGAGAGTGATTTATACATAGTAATTTTCATTATTGTACAGGATTTAGTAATGGAGGAAAAAAATGTTGAATATTTCCAAAATTTTACTGCTGTAAGTTGTGCCTAATCCCTTAACTTAATAATAGTTAGCATTATCCCTTCATCAGTTCGTATCATAAACTTCAAAAGCTGATGTTCTAGGCTGTTTCGCCTTGAAGAGGAACACCCCAGTCTTTTGTTCGTATTCTCTATTGCCCATGAGGTTATTACAGCAAAGCGTTACCTAGTTTATTATTTCCATGGTAAAATGAATATTATAACACACTATTATAATCTTACACATTCACATAGTCAAGTCGTCTGTAATGATCGAGTGCAAAATATATTTGTCAAAAGATCTGAGATTCCAGCGTTCAAATCAGGTAGAAAGCAACGGAACATTAAAGGCGACAATTTCTTTAGTAGGTTATCTCTTTTCCCGGACGAAAACAAAACCGTCAGATCCTTGCAAACATAATGCAATAAAATTTTGTCGAGTTTTAATGTTTGATGTTTTAACATATAAGGGCAATTCAAATTTCGCAACATTCTTCCATCTATGTGTTTAAAATATTACTATTCATTTTTATTACTGTGGAATAAATTATTTATATTTCGTTTTGACATACTTTGCTTTCATTAATTACGGTTCGTCAATCAACCATATGAAGCCAGTTATGTAGACCAGGCCTGAATAAACGGCGGGAAAGCCGTCCAAACAGCTCGCCGGAAAGTTACGTCGCAATCACGTATCCCTGCTTTAGGTAGAGGATAGTCCACGCAGCTATCTGGTGTAGTGTGTATTATAAGTAGCTATTTCACTTTGCCTATCTACGGCTACATAATGGAGGAATCTAAAAGACGGAAAAGTAATCATCCGGCAAATTCTTTCAATATTTCATGGGAAAATGCTTATTTTTTCACAGCAGCTGGAGTCAATACTTATCTGCCACAAAGGTTTGAAAAAAAGAGTAAAATATAATATAACGCGTCATTACTAGTCCACACATAGAGATACGATTGTTTTGTTGGTGAAGATCGCATTATAAAGGTTCAGGAGTTGAAAGTTGCATTATTACATAAGGTAGGGTACGTTAGAATTTATTAATCTTCAACAATTTAAATATCTCTCTTCAAGGAAAAGGCCAGCTCATTGTTGATATGTTCAATAAATTACGGGATTTCAGTCGTAAATTTACACTTTTCGTAAGTCTGTTTCGGGAAAGCAATATGGCTCACTTTCGAACGATAGAAATTGCTAGTGAAGAAGCCATGTTAAACGATTATGTGCAAATAGCCTATTAATTGAAATTCAAAATGAATTTAATTCTAGGTTCCAAGATCTTGTCTTAATCGGAAAGAAGTTTAAAGTTATCATAATAAATTCCTTCAACACTAGTTGAAATAGTGTCATACATAACATTTCAGTGTGCTTAAATGCAACAGGCTCAAAATTCCGGCACATGGGCGACGCAGATATAACCTCGGCAGTTGCAAGCGTCGTTAAATAAAACATAACATATAACGATTTACAGCTTGAACTTATTGATCCAATGTGACCTAAGGGCTAAAGACCGTTTGAATAATACTACTAGTCTGGTTGAGTTTTACAAGACTAAACCTTAGCAATAATATCCACGACTACACAGGCTGGCTGTGAAAATGATTGCTATGTTTGGCTCAACATTTATATTTGTGAGCAACTGTTTTCTATAATCAACTTTAATAAAGGCAGGCATCGAACATCTGTAACTGATGTTTCATTACGATCAGTATGCTACTGTTCCTTTCAGCTGCCAACAGCATAAAACCCCGTTTTCATGTACTGATAAATAAAAATATAACAAAATGATATTGTACATTTAAGTAGCTATAGAATTTCTATTATTTCTGTAAAATAAATATTTCTTTATTAATTAATAATGGTATAAGATAGTTTTGTAAACACTGAACGGGAATTCATTTCATGAACACCTTTTGTGTACATTTTGTACGAGATCACTCCTTCTTCCAGTCCACCCCTACACAGAGCGCAGCTAATATCTGCATTCCGCTCATGAGCTGTGAGCCGGCTCGGAGAGCGCAAACCTTGTGCAGGCCTGCTGTAGACCATTTCATTGAGAGAGTCGTTGCTCAAGGAGCGCCATAGGAGATTGTTCTACTCTTCACCTGCGATGAGATTATGCAGTTTTACTGGAATGTCACAGGGGAACCGGAGTCCGGAGAAATCCCCTGTGTTACCTGGGCCACGGGCTTCCCCAACACGTCGTAAATTCGAAGTATGCCGGGAATCGACCCCGGATTCACAGAATTATGAATCCAGCGCTCTAGCCACTGTACCGCATGCTGTATTTCACATAATTATATAATATTAATATACAGGGTGCAGAGTATACGTGCAAATATGTTTATATTTGTTTAAGAAAAATGCAAGTGAAATAACATCGTATTCACTTTTTCCCTTGCCCTTTTAGTTTTGTCATAAATGTGTCACGTATTTTAAGGTATGATGTTTTATGAATGGTAGTACAGTGGAGTCCCTCTCAATACGTTTCTGTTAAGGCGATAACTTTGCTCATGTTCGACGTTGACATCAAAAGATACAGTAAAGAAGAAGAAAGAAATTCACTTCAACTTATGCATGAAAATAGAAACTTAAATAAGAATATTTTAGCATCTAAATACATACTTAAGCAAATATAAAGAGAAGTTTTTTAATAACACATACAAATATAAGAGTAAATAATTACAGTGGTAACTCCTCTAAATAAAATAATTGTTTTAACGTTAACGACAAAATATTTTTAAGTCATTTAGACTGACACGCTTTCCTAATACATTTAAAGTTGAAACTTGTAGAAAATCTCCTGCGTGGTCCCTCCAACGCTTAAAGACAAGTACATCAACCTCAGTAATAAATATAGTATTAGAACAGCAAATAGGTTTGTACTCACCCTGTTGCTTCTACGAGCCCCTGAGTTCATTGCTTGGCAGTGGTTGGATCGCAGAGGTAGCCCCTATAAAGAAGACCAATAACGTAGTACACAGTACGTACAAACGTATTAAATTACCTTTGATTGCCTAATAGTTTTTACTCCCATTTATGAATAACTAAAGGACTCCGCTGTACCACAGTCTAATATACATACAGTCACGAAGCTTGAGATAATTTTTTGCATTTCTCGCGATACAGCGCTGCAAGCGGTTAGCAACTGAGAGTACTAGGAACAATAGACTGTGCCGGTACTATTTCGCATTGTCTGTGATGAGGCGATAGTAGCGATCCTAATGGTTAGCAACTAAAGTTCAACTGTCATTGGATGCATATTTCCTACGTATTGAGCTTCGTGACTGTATGTACTACTGCGTGTTCAGTTCAAAGTGTGTCATGGCTCGCTGTATGCCGTCATGTGGCTAGTCGATGAGCCTAGAGAATTCAATCTTCCTACACTTCCGCAAAGGTGTATTACTTATCTGCCAGAGAAGTTGCCTACCAAGTACGGCGTTCATTTAGAAGAGTACTTACCGATACGTACGGTAACGCCGGTAGTGGCAGGAATGTGAACTGTTTCGAAACATGTACTGAGGTGAGTTTTTTCTTACTGTCGGGATATGGGAAGAGGGTTAAGACGATTACTTACGTATTTGTTGACATTAACTTCGACGGTCAACATGGACACGGAGCATTTGATTTGTATTGTGGAATGTTGGCGTACGCAACCGATGATAACAAATATCCTGCGTACGACTTGGCCGAGCAAAACACAGTTCGAAAGAGGTTATGGTAGCACAAAGACCGTACAGACCGCCATCTGTTGCTACGACGTTCAAGTTATACCGTACACGTTCTCAAGTTCAGATTGAACGCCTTGATTAATAGGCAACTTCTCTGACACAAAAGCTGAAACTCGCTTCAAATCGCTGACTCATCAACAGTGACGTCATGACACACTTTGAAATGAACACCCAGTAGACCGTGGCTGTACTATGAAACGCCTGACAGTTTAGACTATACGCACGTCTTTCGATATCATTATTTTACTTCAGCATAAACAGTTAAGGGTGAAATTCAAACGTATTACAGTAAAAAAGAAATCATGAATGTAATCCCATGTGCTAATGTAAAAAGGTGATTGTGTTTGGATACAAGATAAATTATTTGATAACCTGTTATACCACAAAGACCTTAATGGTAAGCCTGGATAGTAGACAACCCCCATGAACTTAGATCTCCACGTAACTAGTGAGGCGTTCGTAAAGAAAACAAATCGCCTGGAAGTATTAACTAACCTAAAAACATAGGTAGTACTTTTTCATGTCTAAAAATAACTTCGGAGATTGATAAATTTGTTACATAATGGCCCGGTTTCTTCAACCTTTATTAAGATGCATCTACCATAGCGTTAGTTAACTGTAAGTTACAAGTATACATTGCTGTTAAAATATTGCGTTTCTTCAACTTTACATTTCACATTTTAACATTATGTTTGTTAACACTCTGTTAAGACCAGAGATTCTAGAATTTAACCATAACCTATAACCAAGTATAGACTCAATTCTGTTTTCTGAACTCAGATAGTTGCGATTCTCGCTTTTTTTCCGTTGTTTGATTCAGATAGGATAGAAATCTTTCTATTCTCTCAGGTTTGACTTTTGCTTCTTTCCATCGATCACAGCAGTATGGAGCAGCGTATTGCCGTTTTGGTATTGCTGTTGTGAAATGCAAAACATTAGAACAAAAAGAAATCGTGGGACTAATTTCTCTTCTGCTGGAAACAATTTCGCAGTATAAACCAATTATTGAGAATAAACAACCAAACGGATATACGTTGAAAGCGAAAAATGAGGCTTGGCAGAAAATAGCCTACACCTTTGTGTGAACTTTTGTTCTTTCAAATCACAGAAATCATCCGCTCTGTTTATGTATTCATGGATATCATTTTCTAAATAATCAAGATATAAAAGTTCAGCATTTAACGCACCAGCCATAGTGGATACTTCTATGCTAACAGAGTTAAATTATTTAACTGCATGCAATTAGACAGTTAAATTAACCTGGGTTTTAACAGGCTGTTAGTACTAACAGTAGTTGAAGAAATGCTTCAACTGTTAAGTTTACAGTTAAAATAGAATAACAGACTGTTATAATTTAACAGAGGTTGAAGAAACCTGGCCAATGTGGTTCAGTATACTGTCTCTGATTACCTCTAAAATATTTGCACGTATACCCCTCCCATTATGTACATTCGTGATTTTGTGCCTCATTTAACTCTAGTAGTCCTAATTACTTAGCTGTTAGCTACCGTTATATCAGAAATAAGTGGATTAATAGTGATGCCCAGTTATTCGGGATATCAAGATAATGGACCCAACAGAGTATGTGACTATTCAAGTCGTATCTATTTTCCCTGATGATGAAACCTGAATGTAATTCCGAAAAATTGAAAATATTAGGTCCAGGACACGGCGGAAAATGTAAAAATATACTTCCAAACTTCCAGTTTTGATCCTGTGTTCCACCGTGGCAATGTAGAAGACAGAATTTTAAAAATCTGAATAACCCTCAAAAAATAGATTGAAAGGAAGACCGAATGAAACCTGAAAAAAAATAAGTGGGGCCGGTAATGAGGAACAGAAATCTGTAAGAAAACCAGAGGATTGATAGAGTGCAAAAAAAAAAATATTTTTTGTAGAGGAATACGACAGTCGTGGTAAAACCAAATGGTAATAAAATTGCTGCCTGAGCAAACAATCTTATATTACTTAATTAAGTTTTGACCACTGACTAGCGAACAGGTAAGCTATTCGTGTAAACATTCAACTATTCGTGGATATTATTTATTGGCAGGAAATTACATGTGCTGAACACAAAGCGATGCGCGAGATTCAGGCAGCCTAATATCAAAGTGTCGGCTCTACAAAGAATTTCCTTCTTAATTTATTACCCTTTTTCGAACAAGAAAAGATAAATGAAGAGGTGGCTTGATAGAATATCCGGCACCGCCCTTATTTCCTAAATTCATTTCTCTATCAAAACCCACCCTCCTCATCATGCAAGGCAGGGGTGGAGGGGCGGTATAAGTTGTCAGCCGCCTGTCGCTCTCGCTGTCTTGTTCACATAATTACTGCGTCTTTGGCCACTCAAATCCATCTTCTCCAAATACACTAGTTATTTTTTCACCCCATGTCTTGGCTATAAATTTCCAGGAGATCCTAAGCCCAACCCACCCCCATCCTTCTTCAAAGGGGATGATTTCAGAGGATAGAATTATTGTGCATACGTGTGTGTTTGTACGGGGTCAGACGCAAAAGAAAGGAGAAAGAACGAGAGAGGGGGGGGGTTGGTCTTACAAGAAGGAAATGCGGCTGGTTAGATGGAACCATATAAATGTTTGATCCCCTTTGCACCGGGGAACTGCGAGCAGTTTGTGTAGGGGTAAGGATGTTTAGGGGGGATGCTTTTGTACAAGGTAGGTGAGTTCAAAGGGTATGAAATATGCATGCTGTGAGTGCCACCCCTCGACGCGCTCTCAAAACTTTTCCACCTGCGTGGTTCTGGGCTGCGACTGTCCGCCCATCTTATGTACATCCCCCTCCCGCCCTCCCACCCCACATCTCTTCGAGTAAAATCCCCGCAAATATGTTTGTTTAACCCCAAAGAACCACAAATACCCCCAGAATTTCGCGGGTCTCCTGGCTAGTCCTAGAGCTGTTGAAATTCTGGAATAAGTGATCACCTCAGGCCAAATGCGGCGCAGCCTAATGGTGCTCTCCTTTGTGTCTACCTTATCAACTTCGGATATTATTCATCATCGAAAAAATATTTCAAAGTACAGTTGATTTGGAATAAAGATGATTAGTATTGAGAAAAGATAGGGAGACAAGAAAGAAAATATCGGGAACAAGAACAAAAACAAGAAAATAAAGACAAAAATAAGGCGCCAGAGAAAAAGCCAAGAAGACCCAGGAAAAATAATGATAAGAAAATAAATCACAAAATAATATGATTAAATCCAGGATAAACAGATCAAGGACAAAACCATTAGGGCCGGGTGCATACAGAATTAGACGCGGTGCGACGCTACGTTTTGCTCTGCAACGCCTCGCTTAAAACTGTCTGCTCGCGACAACTGATTTGCTGGCTGTGTGGTTTTGGAAAACTGTCCTAGGCTATAAAATGGCGTCAATGAAAGAGGACTGTCTATATGAGAAATTCTATTGTATTTTTGTTATTATTTTCTAAGGACGCTTAATATGCCTAAAAATCTAAACGATTGAAAGAGTCTTAAAATTAAATATTACTAATGTACTGCACAAATGTCATTTTGTATGTTTATGACTATTTCACATATCACAATAAAGAAAAATAATATATTAAATCAATAATGAGTGATAGTACAGAGCAGAGGATTAGGCTTACTACAAAATTATTCATGTGGTGCTTTCGTCTCATTTGCAATTTCTCACATGTTTTTGGAAACCACATTATTGTCGTGATATTGTTTCAAAGATTGTACAGAACGTATCTTTCTTGTACTAAAACAACTAATTTATCCGCATCGAGTTCCATTATGAATAATGTGCACTACACAACAATAGTATTCGTAGATAGTGAAAGCGTGCAATCATAGCCACTACTAACGCATGCGCAGTACACTGCAGCTATCAGACAGTCTCCTCGCGACGACTTTAAGCAGTCATTCGATGTTGTCCCTCCGTATCTGCTCGCGACCGTCGCGCCGCGTCTGATTGTGTGCACCACATAATAAGAAATCAATGGGAGACAAGTACCATGAGACAAAATGTCGCGTCGCACCGCGTCTGATTCTATGTGCACCCGGCCTAATAAAAGCAAGAATAGTTATATAAAGAACAAGGGGAAGTAATAACAAAAACAAAAACAAGAAGAATAAGAATTATAAAAAATGGGAAAGAGAACAATAAAGATAAATTAGGAATAAGAATAAGTACACTAATAAGTAGAACAATGACAAAAGAAAGAGCACGAGGACAAGTAGATCAAGAACTGACAGAACAAAATAATAACAGTAACAGGGACAAGTAGAAGAAGAATTGGAACAAAAACAAGGACGAGTAGTACAAGTAGATCAAGAACAAAAGGAACAAGTACGAGGACAAGTACAGCAAGATTTATTGTTGTTGTTTAGTCAACTGTTCAAAAACAGGTCTGAACCTCACAAGTGATACCAAGAAGGCATCACTTATGAGGCAACTAGGCCAGGAGATAATGGGATAGATGGCCAGTTCCTTTCCCCTCCATTGCATACATCGCCGACTAGCTACATATTACACTATAATCAGACTTCAGATGCATCCAAACAATTGTTCTTCCTCTGACACATATCGTGAAGTGAGATGTAGGCCTACTGCCTGATAGCAAGAATTAACAGAACAAAGAAGGAAAATGATAAGAACAGGAAGTGATAAGTAGAGCAAATATAAAAGGATAGAGAACAAGAATAAGTAGAATAAGAAAGAAGAACAGAAACAAGACCGAGTACTCAGTTACTCATATTGAGTATCTAGGAGTAAATTCAACCTCGAATGATATGGTCTACACAATAAATGTAATAATTTTACTACAAACGAATGTCATTCACTTTCTGCTATTCCCGTTGCGGATTGACCGTCTTTCTCTCTTTCTCTCTCTCTCTCTTTCTCCCTCCCCTCGCATTGTGAATAGCGCTTACTTTGTCGTGTTGTTGACTTTTGTGGCGGAAAACAAATGTTGCCTTTCTTCTTCTCCAATAGCACTCTTTCCTCTCTCCCTTCAACAAAATTTCTTCTCAACCCCAATGGCCGATAGTTACTGAACTCCATTCCGTTAGTTTGCTAAATGGAAGGCGCAGTACAGGTTGTGTTGTAGATCTAATTCCCTTGCTATCGTGTTCGTCACTTGACATATTTATGTCAAGTGTTCAAACTTCTGTAGAAAACAAAAAATGCCTTGGAAGGGTAAAAGAGCTGTTCTAACTTACAAATGGCTTTTAAGGAACCCGGAGGTTCATTGTCGCCCTCACATAAGCCCGCCATCGGTCCTTATCCTGTGCAAGATTAATCCAGTCTCTATCATCATATCCCATGATATTGCACGCCGGCGGACGTGAAAGATGGTTACCTGGTTGTTTGTACATTTGAAGTAAAAATATTGGGAATGCCGTAATCGGCGCCCATGACGAAATGAATTCAAAAGTTTGTGAAAATTAAAATATTTTATTGAAAAATCTACCTGAAAATAAAATATATGCTATTATACTGGAAAACACAGCTATCATTCCCGTCTAAAAGAGAGCATCCCCACTATGCGCTCCAAGTTAGCATAGCTGCATTTATGAGAAATCATAACCTAAAAATCTCAAATCACCATCCCTATAAGGCAGTGCTTATTCAAACTGTAACAGATAATAAATAATTAATAAATATTTCACTTATTACGAACATTTTATAATTAATATATATCGGTATTACATATAATATTTTAGTTGGTTATTTAACGACGCTTTATTAACTACTATGTTATTTAGCGTCGATGAGACTGGTAACAGCGAGATAGTATTTGGCGAGATGAAACATGGGACTGGTAATGGCGAGATGAAACCGTAAATTCCCAACAGATTACCTGACATTTGCATTATGGTTGAGTAAAACCTCAGAAAAAGCCAACCAGGTAATCAACTCAAGCGGGAATAGAACCCACGCCCGAGCGCAACTCCGGATCGGCAGGCAAGCGCCTCAGCCAACGGTGGCTCTATAATAATATTAAACAGTACAATTTATTATGTTACGTTATTAAGACAGTTACTACTACTGAAGACGTGACAATAACGCTTTTTCCTATCTACCGATCGAATAATAAGGAGACTGGGAACAATAATGAGGGCGGAAATCTTTTGACTTACCGACGTTAACCTATTGGACAGGAGATAATACAAACGGCTGTCGCACAGCAAATTATCGTCCAGTATATCAGTGCGGAAGGAATCGGTGATGTTGAAATTTATAGAAAACTAGCACAATTCCAGGAATTATTTCGTTCAGTAGTCCTCGACAGTGCCAAATCACTAAAAGATGGCGCAATGTATTTTCTAATATGTCATATGTTCAGCGACTCGCGACTTCTGTTAACATAAAAAAAGGTTCAATGAATTGAAGAACTTATTCAAGAAAACCAGTAACGAATAAAGGTTTGAATTGGCTATTAAAGTAGGCCTAAATAATAGGATTGGTAGCACCGAGAAAACTACTCACCAATATCCAAAGTTTGCAAAGATGTATAACCAGAAATCTGACTGAAGAAAAACCAAGACGAGCTACTCTTCGTTTCCAACATCTACAACCAAGGAGGTCACTAGATCCTGGACAGTTATGACTATAACCGAAAGGACTTGGGTATGCCAGCACCCTCCTGAAACAAAGATTACCAGCAAAGATTGGAAAGATTCACAATCGCATCACCAAAGAGGTTAGAATGAGAAAAAGGTAATGACAAAGGTTTACGGAACGTGGAAGGGTCCATATTAACACACCGATTTTTTCTGAAATCAAGAGCAGCATATTGTGGTAGTTTTTTTTGAAAGGCAAATTGAGAAAAGCCGTAAGGTTCAGAAGACGTGGAACATTTTCTATCATTCTCCTCCATGACAACGCCTGTCCACGCCGCACAAAACTCACATAAGATTCCCCTTACTGCACTTGGCTGGAAAGTGCTGCCATATCCTCTATATATCCAGGATTTACCCCCTTGCGACTATCATCTACTCTGATCGCTGAAGAAAAAAGTTTGGGAGACAAAACATTTGCAACGATGACCTGACGATGGAACAAAAATGGTTTCACAGCCAACCATAGATGTTATTTAAAGAAGGAATAAAGAAGTCGCGTGGTAGCTGTGGCTATATTTTGAAAAAACACACAGAGTTTAAATTTATATGCTATATAATACCCTAGATCATATGTATATATATATATTAGGGTGGCCCTTATTTTTTAACTTTCTACAAGTTTAGCTCCCACCCCTCTATCTTGTTCCAATCAACAAAAAAAAAAAACGATCTGTGCAAATTTTCAGCTCAATCGGACAACTGCAAGGCGACCCTCATCGACCATGAAGTTTTGAAATTTTAGCCCGGAAAATATTTTTTTATAATATTATTAGATAAACCTTTATTATTATTATTATTATTATTATTATTATTATTATTATTATTGTTTGTGCTTTATTAGCTTATTTTATAACTAAACATGATCTTGTTGATAAATAATTTTTGAGTTATTGATTCAGAACTGTCTGTGCTGACCTGCTGACTCCTCGTGTAAAGTGACTTTCAAGACTTTTTTTCCTAGAGTTGTAAAATGGCATCAACATCTTCACGTAGTTCGTCACATAAGTTAAGACAATACTTTTATGTCTCTCTTGTTGGCTACATCTCCAATCAAATAATCGGAGCCAAACTACCTTCAAACCTGCAAGTTCTAAGCGGTTTCTTCTACAATGTACAAGTTGTAAATCTTACAACAAAGGAAAGTGAAGCAATGGAGATTCAAGAAGTTTTAAATTTTGGCAAAAAGCACGAATCCGTACTAGAAAAAGTGACCACTGTGTTCGTAAGTTATTCAAACTCTATGGTGATTGAAAAGGTTTATAGAAATATTTGAGTAGAACTGCAGGCAAGGGAAAAGAAAAAAAGAGATATTTTGTGAAAATTATGGACTAGCTCTTTGACATAGTTCATTTAGAGCTTTGGGACAGATGAAAAATGAAGAGGATAAGAATTTTTAACGATGATTTTTCTTGGCAGCGTTCCAAAGAGCGGGATATCGTTTCATATACTAGGAGCTGGAAGTCATGCCAGGTGAATGGCAAAAGCAATTTTTGCATTCAAGATATACTTGTTTCAAGATCAATTTCAGTTACCTCATAAGGAGAAGAACTCTTTAAGAAGAATATGTATTTTTCTTGCTCGAATGTAGGCTATGTTCGAGCCTGGTTTCTGTCAGAAGCAATTAAAGCACCTTATCATGATTTCCTATTCATGCGTGAACTGATAAATTATCAGGATATTGATCCAGAAATCAGTAAGGCTGCTCAAATAAATCTTGTAACCATCTCTGGTACTTAGTTCCCGAAACTGTGGCTCTATCCTTATTTGATGACTATGTTCCAACAGCAGTTAAAGCAAATATGGCTCAAGTTATACTGGAAGCAAACGAAGGTGAAGAAGAAAAAGAAGAAGAAAATCAACTGAAGAGCTACATTCTGGAATAGAACGATTTTTCTTCCTTTACAAATATTGAGTTTTCGTCTTTTGTAACTCCTGGGACTAAAATTTTCTTCACGAGATTTTCTATCAACAACGATTTCCTCAACAAAGACCCTTCAACTTGGAAGGATGGTTCTGTTTACAAAAGTGGAATTTTAAAAACTTTAGAAGATAGTTGATGTGAAGGACGTTCCAGAAAAAGAAGTCAAATTTATTCAGGATTACAATAATATTCTCTCAAAAGATGAAACTGAGAAACAATTTATTTTACAGATTGTTACCAGAGACTGTAAAAAATATCCAACTGCTACTAAATCCTGCCTTAGGAAAAAATAATGTTCAATGTTCGTTCACATACATAGTGTTTTGATTCTATAGAAATTATTGTTGTAAATAAAAATGTGTTTCTCTTATAGAAGCTGTGTGCGTTACTAAAAAAAACCTTATATTTCTTCAATTTTTCATTTTATTTTCAGGAATTTTTTAAATTAATTTTTGAGAAATTTCGTTCAGAATATTTTTAAACAATTGCTGGGGTCGCTAGAATGCCCACATAAATTTCTCTAAGAAGAAAAAAAGAAATGTTCGAGATAGAGAAGAGTATACCGCTTTTGTATGGAATTAATCGTTGCGTATACTATGTTCCAACTTCAAAGCGTTTGAGGGTCGCCAAGCAGTTGTCCGATTGAGCTGTAAATTTGCACAGATTATTTTTTTGTCAATTGGAACAAGATAAGGGGGCGGGAGCAGCACAATTTTAACTTTCGGAAAATTACCTATAGCTAAGGGCCACCCTAATATATATACGTGACTCTTTATGTAACAGCTAGATGGCATCGTAGTAAACCTGACAAAAGTTGTTAACGTCAAAGCCTATAAGGCCGACCTATCTGGGAATAGGCCTATATGATCTAGGATAATACTCACAAAAAATAAATTTCAGCGAAAATGAGTCTCTTAAGTATTTACATTAAATTTATACTTGATATGTAGTAGTTAAAAAAGTGTATTCATAATGTTTTATTTTCAATTATATTATTTCTTGTTATATATATATATATATATATATATATATATATATATATATATATATGTCATCGTTGTTCCTGCAATAACTCCTATGTGACATATTTATCGATTTTCAGAGTTTTGCTCTACTAAATAACTTAAATAGTGATACAGTAAATAATAAAATCTCCTATATGTAATTATATTTCTTTGTTTCGAAAATGTAAGAATTCACAGTCTCCCATGTATGGCTGCCATAGGATGAATAAATGTATTTTATCTTCCTACTGAAAAATTTTATATTTTGCTCATAGGAGTTATTGCAGGAACAACGACGATATATTTATTTTATTCGTTTGCAAATAATTAAAAATATATTATTATTATTATTATTATTATTATTATTATTATTATTATTATTATTATTATTATTATTATTATTAACAATAAAGGGTAACAGAAAACACTATACAGCAATAATGGCATAAAATATAGTAACATAAATAAATAATTATTTATCATACAAGTTCGTAAAGGTCTCCTTTTCGGCACAAACACACAACGGTCAAAAAGATAACTTTACGTATGTGTATCACACAATGTTTTTTTTTACAATGGCATAAATTTACATTAACTCTTTGAGGCACAGAACTCTTTATTAACAAATTTGAGGTGGATATTGGTCAAATGAAATAAAATACTTCAAATAGAGATGAAATTAGCAAACAATTTATATTTTCATAAATATGCATACAAATTAGGAAGTGGCTTTATTTGAAGCCACTGTGGCACAATTTCAAGACTTTAAAACAATTGAGACTTTTAGCTAGAAACAATGCCAGAACTACTTGTGGTAAAGAAAGATTCAAATGAAGCCACTATGCCTCAGAAGGTTAAATAAATATTTTAAATCATCTCCTGGCTTAGTTGCTCATGAGTAATGCCTTATTAGTGCTACTTACGAGGTTCAAACCTGTCTTCGGATAGTTGACTAAACAACAACATAATGTTTTAAATAAATTTAAAAAAATAACTTGTATAATCAACTTCATGAAAATTAACATTGTTTAACATAATGTTTAAAAAGTATTTATTTCACATTTATTTTATAGTAGGCCTATGTAATTAACTATTTTTCACACTTCAAATTTTCTCTAATTTCCCATCACAATTATTATGTCAAGACTTGTCATGAAAATTGCACATTACAAAATTCTATCCTCCCCAAACAATTTAAGTTGCTGCGCCACTGCTCGAAATTAAAAAAAATAATAATAATTAATTTAAAATCTATTAATATCTACCTATATGTGGAGATTGAAATTTATGTAACTCTTACAAGAATTAGTACAGCTTTTTTATGGGATCGAAAAAGTTCTAAGCAGAGTACAGAGTACACGCGCGCTTATCAGAAGTGAAAAAGACAAGATGCTAATGAAAGTAAAAATGGTGTATCGGTAAAACCAAAATGTGTTAAAAAGAGTGAAAAAGAACGTGTTAGAGGGTGTAAACAACGCGAAAAAACGAGAAACAGTTTTACAAGCTATAGTAGCAATGTAGGCCTATATTGTTATTATTTTAAGGTGAACTTCCTAGAAACAAGACTGACGGACGGAAGAATAGATAGAAAGACATACAGTATGTAGAGCTACAATTTTCATGAAACGTCATAATAAATGTGTTCAAACAGCTAGCGATGTGTCAACTGACATTCGCACCCTAACGTTTGCTTCCAAAAACTTGGGTAAAGTCCTCCTGTTACTATGGAAACGTGAAAGATGATGTAAACAGTTGAATGCACTCTCTCTTCTTCCCTCCCACGCTCCGTCGTCATTTCCTCCGAACAGAAAGTAATCTTAAATGAAGTAAATAAGGTTAATCCCGACCCTGAATAAACGATAAGTGAACATGTGATGTTTACAGCGCTATGATGATGTTTGTAATATGAAGAAGCACTTTGAAAGTGCTGGGGAACGGGAAGCTAATTACAAGAGGGCGACTAAGTACTCTCTAGTGCAGCACAGAAACCTTTCAGACAGGATGTTTGCTGTGAAAACACTACAACTTAAAGATTATATGCTGACCCCACTTCATGCGTGTCTCAACATGTATCCGAAAATGCCCAAAATATGGACTTCCGGAGAATCTTTGGGAAGTTTTATATGTTATTTAAAACAATATCATTATCCAGGTGATAAAAAAACTTATATGATAAATCATACACAAAAATTAAAATGCATAAAAAGATTTCAACTGGATTTCATGTCACAAAAGGCCTAAGACAAGAATGTCCGTTAACACCAATTTGATTAATATATATATTATATATATATATATTATATATATATATTATATATATATATGAAGGCTCAGAGCCATAGTGGGCCAAGCGCCATTTATTCAAAATGGAGAAAACAAGGATTAAAATTAAGTGATTACCATAATTTAACGAAACATATACGAAGTACTATAAAGTATGCACATTGAAACTAAATGACTTGTCAATCTTCATTAAACTATGGTATTCACTTAACTTTAACCCTTGCTTTCTTCGATTTTAATAACTGGCGCTTGGCCCACTATGGCTCTGAACCCTTCATATACAATAGTACATTATGCAACGAGCCTATAATGGTAATATGAAAATTATGAAACTCGCTTGCGCTCGTTTCATAAACATACTCGCGTCTTAATTACCATTATAGGCAAGTTTCATACGACTTTTTATGCTCGACCATATTTCTAACTTGAAATTATTCATAAGTATTCATGTTATTCTTATCTGACTGGGGAGCGGAACTGACCTTGTGCATTATCTCATAAATTGTGAGATGTGCGCAGACGCGAAAGTATTGATTTTTTCCGAGAAACAAATGTCATTGACCTTGATATAATCTAGAGAGTAAAATAAACATTAATCTTTATATAACCTTGAAATTGATTTAGACATTGAAAAACGAGATGACAAATTCAATTTATTAGAATATTATTTACAATTAACGCTAATTATTGTAGTAACAGAACATAACCTTCTGCGACAGTATTGGATTTCCAGCCTCCGTGACGTTTCGCTAGTTGTCTTTCGATTGCATATCCGAAAATAATCGATACTTGCGCTTTCATATTGCTACGATGGTGTTTTCTGATTGGTGGAACAACTGAACTTTAATGAATAGGTGTACTTTAATGAGGTCCATTAAAGGGCTGCTACCAGGTGTATAATTACTACATTTCGGCATGGCCGAGCATAAAATGCTTTAACAATCTGGGGAAAGGAATGCTCACAAATGGGATTATTACTAACAGAGGATAAATTTATTCACTACTAGCTGAAAGCACCCGGCGTTGCCCGGGTTTTCCTTTCTGCTTCTATTTTTAGTTAAACTGGTTATTACATTTTCGGAAATCTCGGGAAGCTAAATATAGACAACCAAAACGAATTGTCTTTATTAAAGTAAGATGAATCTTTACTAAACGCCACTTACATGAATTGATGAACTCCTTAGCGAAATGCCTGCGAAGCGTTAACTCAATTTAAAACAGTTGTAAATCAGGCACCGAAAAGAAAACATGTCTCATGTGCCTGACGTTCAACGGTTTTTTTTAATTTATGTATTTATTTGTTTTTATTTATTTATTCTGGTGTAGTTAAGGCCATTAGGCCTTCTCTTCCACAGCGCCAGAAATACAAATAAAATAATAGAAAAATCAAATTATGAACAAAGTAAAACCCAACGAAAATATGATTCCTTTTCCTCTTTTTGATCAGTTTCAGCATCGAATCAATATGTACATGTATAATTTAATTTATATTGGAAGTTTTTTTATCTCTTGACCGCTGTACACCCACTTATATCATACCTAGTTTTTTTAATATGACTTGAAAAACTATAGCTCACAAATTCAGAACATATTATATTAATTCTCATTTTATACATAGAATACAGATACAATTTAAACTTGCAACGAGTCATTTTTTTAGCATAAAGACTAATATTCTGGGAGACTTATAGGCTTAACGGTATTTTAGAAATTAAGAGATTGTTATTTCCACAACGCATAACATATTACATTCGCATCGTGATTATACAGATAGAATTTCTCAGTATCATATTTTCGGACGTAATAACAATATTCTGAGAGACATATATTTTAGAATTAATACATTGTTATATTCAGTCGGCTTACGTACATTCACATACTACATTAGCAACATGACAGATATATCATTGAATTGCTTTTTGATATGTGTAAATTTTTTTCCACTTTTTTGTATAAAATATAGTCGAGGATGTGAAAAACACGCAGTTTTTTAGTCAATGTCTGTAACTTAGAGCTACTGTCCTTGAGCTTCATTTTAATATGGCCATTACAAATGCTAGTCGCACTGAAATTGCAGTTGCTTAAAATCAAATGGATATCATAGCAATACGTGAGATAGAAACATCTTCTCCTTTCGTTTTTCCAGTTAATATTGTCACTTCTATTACGTTTCGCATGAGTTCTTCACACCAGTTCTTGTTGGTGCATAACTTTGATGGGTCAATATTTCGCAATAGTACTTCTGGTTATTCAGTATTAATAAATTATGTGATAGCAATCCTTGTAGTTTCAAAGAATTCTAGAATTCATTTGTATAAAACAGTTTGCTTACTATCTATAAAACTGCATCGAGGAATTCATAATACGGTCCTGGACTGCGTAAAGATACTTATTGCATGAATCATCTAGTTTTAGCCTTCATGATGTGTAACAACAATGTAATTTAATTTCGTGTTAAAATTTCCATGGCCTCGTGAAAGTCGATGTTGAATACAATAGACAATAATAAAAAAACAATTGACTATAGAAGATTCCTAGTTTTAAATAATCTAACTTCCATTTGGACAATTTTAATGTAGCCTATGTTCTTCTCCTGGTTATGAAGGTTAAATGTGCAAACTTTGGCACATATCGGTCAAAGCGTGTTGATTTGTATAGAGAACATACATACATAATACATACACATACATACATACATACATACATACATACATACATACATACATATCCACATTCAATTTTATATATTAAGATTATTTGCAGATGATCAGTTATTATTTGCAGAAGATTATGAAAATATAGAATATATGACACGAAAATTTATAGAGGAATATGAAAAATCGGGTTTAAACATTAATCTGAAGAAAACAAATTACATGGCAATTGGGGCAGATTCAAAAGAATTAATATTATAAGATGGAAAAGGAATGAAACTATTGTGAAGAATACACATACTTGGGAGTGAAACTCACGAAAAACGGCAACCATGAAAAGGACATAAATGGAAGAATAAACAAAGGAAGGGTAGCAATATTAAAACTAAACAGCATTTTATGGGACCGAGGTATTACAAGCTTGATATGGCGAGAATATGTCACTCACTCATCTACAGTATACTGATCAACAGAAATTCTTCTTTTTCATACTCAGTATTGTGTATGGACTCGTATGTTCCGTCTTTATATTTCGCACCGACCTGGCGGTCGTCGATCAGTCAGACAGGCTAGCTGTTTGTAACGATCCCCACTGTAGATTTTCACCTGACGACGAAGAGAGATCCACTCTTCGAAACGTTGTGCTACAATTTTTGAAAATTAGCAATGGAAAAAAAATCCAAACAACTCAACCATTAAAATATTATGCATGGAAATGACTGTAAAACTCACAAAGTTTATTCTCAGCGAAAAAAATCCCGATAATATGATTGCCTATAAGACCACACAAAATATTAATTTTTGGACTACCACGCACATATTCTTGGATTACATGAGGATTTTCGGAGCCCCAAATTCGCACATTGTAGCGATTTACTTTTCTTGAAAGGTGAAAGATGGCCCCGTCTGAAAACATTATGTATCTGCAATGAGATCGAACATATCAATTGCAAATGATTCTCGCTTTGGACGGTCATCGGATTTGATATCCTGCAAAATCTGACCTTGTAGGAGTTAAAATTAATCGTTAGTGAAGAATTTTATGTACCATGACCGTTTCATTTCAAGTTCTCTCACTCTTTGTCCGATTAACGCCTTTGGACTTCTTTCAAAGGATTTCCGCCCATTTTCGATAGCTTCTTCCTGGATATTGAGATTCCCGCTTTCTTGAAAAGATGGACACTAAAGTACAAGAAAGTAAAGACTGGGCAGATATTTTGAGGGAGGCAAAGGCTAACCTAGGGAGAAGAAACAATTGATGTCAAGTGCTGAAATTTTTGTAACATGTGATTCATTTCACATTCGAGCCTAAACGTTTCACAATAAAACTTTGCTACTGTACATACAGATGAAATCTCGATTTCCAACAATCGAGTCATTTTCTGTCATATTTCCGTTTCTAATTTGTTTATTTTACGATGTTTTTTCAACTACTTTGGTTATTTAGCATCTGAGTGAAATGAAACTGATAATGCCAAAGAAATCAGTCCAGGGTCGCGCGCCGAAAGTTACCCAGCACTTGCTATTCATGCGCTAGGGAAAACCGCGGAAAAAACCTCAACCAGGTAACTTGTCACAACCAGAATTTGAACCTGGGCACGCCCATTTGTCATCTTTTAGCGAGCCTTTGAACTAAAAGAATAGCATTTTCAAACTATGGTTATTAGAGGAGAAAAATTCGTTTCGGCGCCGGAGATCGAACCCGGGTCCTCGGTTGTAACACTGAGCTACGCCGAAGTTCAATCCACAGCACCGGATCGAACTCTTCTCCTCTAGTGTTTGTGGCCTGACTCCTAGTTCGACATATATGTTGACATACACTACCGGTTAAAAGTTTTCGATCAGCTATGAAAACAATTATATATTCTTTATTGCAATGTACAAACACATCGGAAAAACTAAATAGGCTAACAAAATAAATATTTTCTCTCTCTAGCATTATGATGTGACAGAATATTCAAAATGAAATCCCTGTTTTAATCACAAATCCATAGTTGTGATAGGTGATCAAAAACTTTTGCCCGTTAGTGTATATTAAGTCAATTGTCATTATACAAGGAGTGATTTGGAGACCGGGATTCCACAGTATTACAGACGTGTGTAAATTATTAGACTCAGCACCACATTTTTTACATTTTCATAATTATCATGAATTACTAGCCACAAAGTCATTCTGTAGGACTCTATGCAGCAGGATCAGTACAAAAAAGTACTAGAAACCTGAATTTTTTCCACAAATGAGTGACTGGTTCCCTGATGGTGAATGTATCTTCATGCAGGATGGAACATCTTGTCACAAAGCCAGATCAGAAGTTAATTTTCTGGCTGAAAATAATGTAGACGTCCTTCCCTGACCAGGTAACAGTCCAGACGCAAATCCAATTGAAAATCTTTGGTCTATCGTAAAGAAAGAAAGAAAAAAACGACGATTACCACCAAGGTGGACCTCATAGAAGCACTTATCCAAATATGGCACAGGGATGAAAACATCAAGAAACAATATGAAAATCTCATGAACAGCATGCCAAACCGCATACAATTGATAATAAAGAACAAAGGATTGCATACTAAATATTAATTGTTGTAAAGAGTGTGTAATAAATGAGTTTTGTACAATAAATGTTACTTGAATCATATGTATTATCATTTGAGTCTAATAATTTGCACACGTCTGTATGCACTGTTGGGCGAAGAATTTACGTAAAGATTAATTTTTGATCCTATATAATATATCTGTTATGGTAACGATGGTTTATTAGAGGAGAAAAATTTCGTTCGAACTTGGAGTCAGGCCACAAAGGGAAAACACTACTGGGTGTTCATTTCAAAGTGTGTCATGACGTCACTGTTGTTGGGTCACCGATTTGAAGCGAGTTTCAACTTATATGTTAGAGAAGTTGCCTATTATTTAAGGCGTTCTTCAATCTGAACTTGAGAAGTGTACGGTATAACTTGAACGTCGTAGCAACAGATGGCGGTCTGTACAGTCTGTGTGCTACCATAACCTCTTTCGAACTGTGTTTTGCGCCGGCAAGTCGTACGCAGGGTATTTGTTATCATCGGTTGCGTACGGTAACATTCCACAATACAAATCAAATGCTCCGTGTCCATGTTGACCGTCGAAGTTAATGTCAACAAATACGTAAGTAATCGTCTTAACCCTCTCCCCATATCCCGACAGTACGTATTTCCAAACAGTTCACATTCCTGCCACTACCGGCGTTACCGTACGTATTGGTACGTACTCTTCAGAATGAACGCCGTACTTGCTAGCCAACTTCTCTGCCTCTTAGATTATACACCTGAGCTGCGGAAGTGTAGGAAGATGGAATTCTCTAGGCTCATCAGCTAGCCACATGATGGCATACAGCGAGCCAAGACACATTTTGAACTGAACACCCAGAAGAGAAGAGGGATTCGATCTGGTGCTGTGGATTGAATTTCGGTGTAGCTCAGTGGTAAGAGCACTTGGTACGTAGAACCAAGGACCCGGGTTCGATCGCCGACGCCGGAGCGAATTTTTCTCCTCTAGTAACCATTGTTACCATAACAGATATATTCTCTAGGACTAAAAATTAATCTTTACGTAGATTTTCAAACTAGGCTACTCAGGTTAGTCAGACATCACAAAAAAGTGAAACGATAATCAAAATAAAACAGTGGAAACTTCCGCGTTGTTAGGTAGAAGCTGTGGAACATGAGATGAAATTGCTCTCGGCACGGAATCGAACCCAGGGAGCAGGCAGATCCGCAGTCTGCTCCCGACTCCGAGAAACAAGAGACGACACAATGAACAACGCTAATTCGCGCTGGCGGCCGGTAGAGCGCACCCCAGTCACTTCATCATTCAGACCTGCTTTCAGCTCATCATATTCCCAGCGTGAGGGCGGAGGGGAGGGGGATGCCATTCTAAAAATTACACTTTTGAGGGGTGTGGGGTTGAAGTCATAAGCTCCATTTCCTGAAGCTGCAACCCCCGCACATAAAGATGAGGAAGCGGGCCCACTTAGCGGGGAGGAGTATTCTTTCTATTGTTACGCAGACACAAATCAAGTGCGCACATTACTCAGGGATGAGTCAGCGGGCAGGACTGCACCGTGGCCATATTTCGCAGTCCACCTGAGTGGCCAGCGTGTGCGAGTAAACAGTAAATGTACCAGACCAGTGGCGGACTGTGGGTTTCGAAGTTGAGGAGGCCAAGACGTGACTAGTGAGAGTTTGCATTTTATGTACTGTATTAAAAAATATAGGGCCCGTCACGTACATCATTACCAAGCACCGAATTTTTAGGGTTTAAGAAGCTAAAATTACCGTATTGACCCGAATATAAGCCGCAGTTTTTATCCAATTTTCAACTGAGAAAAAACAGAGTGCGGCTTATATTTACATACCATGTGCTGTTTAAAAATTACGATATGTTCATTTGCAACAATACAGTTAGCAATACAGTTAGCATCTGTATGCGAAACTGGCGGCATCCATGACGCAACAATGCGAACTTTTATCTGGCGTTAAAATAAAATTGTTTAATTATTGTTTCGTAAGCTTGTAGGCTATATTTCAGCTCAGTTTCAGTAAGAAGTTGGATACTGGTAAGAAAGCCTGTTTCACACGATCATTTAGAGTGAAAAGCATCATCAACCCAAGGAATTCGGCATAGCTGCGATACAAGCTTCAAACATGCAACCAACAAAGAGGTCGGAAGAAAGTATGGATTTGACGAATCTAATGTGCGAAGTTGACTTGCTTCAGAAGAAGTTTCAACGAGAAAATCGTTCAGGAGACCAAAATGTGGCAAATATTTGGAACTTGAAGCTAGAATTCTTTCCTACTGCAAGATGAGAGGAAAGATGGGATGCCTATCTCACGATAAATAATCCAATTGAAGAAAATAGAGAGAATTATAAAGTGAGTACTGGCAGTGATGACAATGAATAGGACAGTAATGGTAATGTGTTAGGTGCCAGTGTGCTGTGTCATACGTTAGGAAAAAATGTTCACATGTAAATACAAGAAAATAAACGTTTCTTCCCTCAATCCGGGTGCGGCTTATATTCGTGCATAAACCTTTTTTTTCTTTTTCCCTCCTGAATATTAAGGATGTGGTTTATATCCGGGGGCGGCTTATTTTCGTGCCTATACGGTAGCTTTTCTACCCCATGTTTTAGGATTTTAAATCTTATATTTAGGAATTAATAGGATTTTATAAGGAAAAAAATAAAAGTAAGGAACATACTGTTAATATGTTACAATACTGTTAGACTTACATTCAAATATGCGTTATTATAGGCCTAACATAAGTATAAAAAGTAGCCTGATGAATCACGTGGTGATGATGGAATGTTTTATGGAGCTATTTGTCAATATTAATACATATTAATAGTCTATCACAGTATCTATTAAATTATTACACCCACAAACCACTCATTTAATTAGTGCTCCTAATATATCTCTTTAGGCCATTTTAAGTCCTAACAAAGGGGAACTTAAAAATGAGAGGGATTCAGTCCGGCATCGGAACTTGAATCCGGTGTGGCTTCGTGGTTAAAGCGCCAGCACGTAAAGTTGGAAACCTGGGTTCGATTTCAGGTGCCGGAGAGAATTTTTCTCCGTTCTACCGATTCTTCACAATATGGAAACACAATATTACTGCACTGAAACTCCATATGTACTTCGGTACATCATAATAACAAAATCTTCCAGCCTGCCATCTAATATTCATTTCTTGCTTTGCGAAGAGATGGCTCACTAAACCTGTGGCTGCAGTGATATGTGATGCTCGAATAAAATCAGATTTTAACACTGTTGCAAGAGCTCATGAAACTTCTACGAGATGTTTAAAATGTTCGGAATTTAAAAAACAGGGTTGATACTTGTAGTATTAAGTACGCATATTCATTCATTTATTAAGTTAGTGTTCTGCCCAAGGGCAGGTATTTCACTGAAAACCCAGCTTTCTCCAGTCTTTCCTATTTTCTGCCTTCCTCTTTGTTTCCTCATATGATCCATATATCTTAATGTCGTCTATCATCTGATTTCTTCTACCTCGAACTCTTCTCCTGTTCACCATTTCTTCCAGTGCATCTTTCAGTAGGCAGTTTCTTCTCAGCCAGTGACCCAACCAATTCCTTTTTCTCTTCCTGATCAGTTTCAGCATCACTTTCCAACGCAACTTCATTTCTTATTCTGTCTGTCCACTTCACACGTTCCATTCTTCTTCATATCCACATTTCAAATGCTTCTATTCGCTTCTCTTCACTTCGTCGTAATGTCCATGTTTCTGTCCCATATAATGCCACACTCCATACAAAGCATTTCACTAGACTCTTCCTTAGTTCTTTTTCCAGAGGTCCGTAGAAGATGCTCCTTTTTCTATTAAAAGCTTCCTTGGCCATTGCTAGCCTTCTTTTGACTTCCTTGCAGCAGCTCATGTTACTGTTTATACATTATCTACCAAAAAGTAATTAGGCACTGTTTTTGCTCCTTTAGAACTTCGTGGTACCACCTCTTGTTGCTATAACAGCAGCCACCCTGTCAGGCATGCTCTCCACTAGTTTGTGCAGGATATCCACTGGAATGCGTCGCCATTCCTCTTGCAACATGGCACTCAGTTGGACAATGGAAGTTGGCCGCATCTCCCGAAACCTCAATCGCTGGTCCAATTCGACCCAAAGGTGCTCAATAGGATTGAGAGCAGGACTCTGTGCAGGCGAGTCCAACAGGTGAGCATTATTATCTGCATACCATTGCATAGTAGCCGCCGAAACATGGGGCCAACTTCCATTGTCCAACTGAGTGTCATGTTGCAAGAGGAATGGCGACGCATTCCAGTGGATATCCTACACAAACTAGTGGAGAACATGCCTGACAGGGTGGCTGCTGTTATAGCAACAAGAGGTGGTACCACGAAGTTCTAAAGGAGCAGAAACAGTGCCCAATTACTTTTTGGTAGATAGTGTAGTACATCCCCAAGTATTTGAAGCTGTCCACTTTCTCTTCTGCCTCATTTAGAATTCGCAAGTTTATTTTCTGTATTTTTGTTCCTACGACCATGCTCTTCGTCTTATTTGCATTTATATTCACCCCATACTGCTCACAGTTGTCATTTAGCTCCAGTAGCATATCCTTTAGTATCATTTCCTCTTCTGCTAAAAGCGCCATATCATCAGCAAGTCTTATGAACTTTAATCTTCTTCCTCCTACTATCACTCCTCCCATGTTCTGAAAACATTTCTTTACTAAATCCTCCAAGTAAATTCTGAACAGGGTAGGTGATAAAAGACATCCTTGACGTACTCCTTTCTCAATTTCACTGCACAGAGCTATATCATTATTAATTTTATCGTCTTGCACATCCCGGCAATGTTCTGTAGTTTTGAATGGTTCGTAAATAAAATATTATCTAAATACCTACACACTTGCTCCCGTACGCTAACAATTAAAAAACACCGGCCAGCCAGGTGATACTGAGCACAGAAATTAATCGTTCGACAACCGGACAGGGCGTGCCTCGTGCACACGTGCAGTGGGCGGTGTCATCTCCAACCTAGAGTGAAAATGAATGCACACCTCCACGCCCCCTACATGCCTCAGTCGCCGGGGGCAACTCTACCTGTTATGTTGTGTTGTTTAAAAGCATCCGGGAAATAAAACTTACAAGACCCGGAGTGGCGGGCCCCTGGGGACGCAGCCCGCACAGCTCTGAATTATGCAGCGCCCAAACAAACGCAGAGTCGTAACCCTGCCACAAGCATTGCTTATTTCACGACACTGTAGCAATTTTAAGTCATTTTCATATTTCTGTTATTTTATCCCGCGCGTAAGACGCAATAAAAGCTATTGGTGTATGATTTGAGAGATGACAGAGCTAGGATGAAGAAACTCTGCGGGAATAACAACAGTACAGTTTCAATGGTACAAATTACCTTTTAAATTTTCCGCAATACATAATGAAAATTTTGTTTCACTTAAAGGGACACTCCACTAAAGGCGACAAATTTTTCCTAATAATTTTTATCAACCAAATTTTGAGAGCATGCTCACTATGTAAAGGACTAACAAAATCCAAATGTTGAACTCCCAGATATTTTTGGCTTTTGATTTTTAATTTGCTTCTATTTCTTTATATTTTCAAGCCCAACTTTTTAGTAGAAGACCTCAATATTTAATCTCCGATTTTTTGGTTACATTCACAAGACACAGAGAAACATTTCTATGCATTCATTTTATGAAATATATCGTTTATTGATTTTGAAAAAACCGTTTGAAATTTTAAAAACGTTATTTTCCTTTCAATTAATGAAAAAAATTAATAAAATAAACTAGCAACACTCCTCACAAAATAAATGCACAGAAACATGCAGCTACCTCATAAATATTTTCAGTAAAAATTTCATCCAGATTGATTAATATCTGACATAGAAAGGTTGGTGTTGAATTAAGAAAAATAAACTTATGGAAAAATGAATTTGAAAGTGAAATGAATGTTTATGTAAATTAAAATTCTCCTCCACTACATTCATCTAGTAACTACAGGGAACCAACCTCCCGTCATACAGGGTGTTTCCGAGGTGGTGTTACAAACTTTCAGGGATGATGGCGAAGGACACATGTATCAATTTGAGATAAGGAACCCTGGTCCGGAAATGACTGAGTCGAAAGTTATAAGCAAAAATAGTTGTGTGTAAATGGAATTGTAATTTGGCACCACGTGCCCTCCTTCCCTTAACTTTTGGAACAGTCGTGGAAAAATGGTATGGGCCGGATTTCTCCTACGTGGATACTTTGCCCGATACAATCTATGAGCTTGTCTACTGTTCCCATTGGCTCATCCGTATTCGAAAATCAGGTCTGCTTATTCCGCTCTCGTGTACTCCTCCATTTCACTAGGACTGATCGACTGGACGCTGCAACTTGTGCACATACACTGCTGTCTACAGACGTGCATATCAGGACCGACCATGTCCGTTACACATTACGCTATCTGCATTGCTTTAGTGTAGTTTCCTCAGACAGCGCACTGAATGGAATACTGTAAGTAGTCAACGTAGTCAACGTAAACAACGTCAGATGAATACAGTATGTGTAACATGTACAGATAAATACACGTAAATAAGGTGTACAGAAGAATAAAATTATTTCATTTCCACACAACTACTCTTGCTTGTAACTTTCGACTCGGTCATTTCCGGATCAGAGTTCCTTATCTCAAATTGATACATGTGCCCTTCCCCCATCATCCCTGAAAGTTTGTAACACCACCTCGGAAACATCCTGTATATGCACATACGCGACTTGAAACTCTAAATGAAACAATAGACCAATTGAACAGTGACTTGAACTCACTATCAGCGTGGTCTACAAAATTCGACTTAACTTTTAATCCGAATAAGTCGCAGGCAATTGTAATCGGGGAACGACTCTTACGCATTTCATAATCCGCTATTATAAATTCTGTAAAATTAAATGAAACTATAATCCCAGTCAGTCCCTCTGTTAAATATCTAGGTGTGTACATGGACGAGGACCTCAAGTGGAATATCCAAGTCACACACACATGTAAGACCACTTCGTTACAGATCCTTTCACAATCCACAAGTGTGCCATCATTAACTAAGTAACTTTTTCAGTTTAATCAACTGTCAGAATGTGAAAAAATTGTCATCTAAGGATGTCGCTACAGTACAGAGCATCTAATACCGACTAAGCTAAGTACAGGAACCAATACTCCATAATCATTCAATGGAATGGAATGGAATTTACTGGAATTTACGGGAGGGGGGCAATATGGCCCAGCACTGCGACTGTTACGACCTATTGCGCTCACCCTCAAGTTCACCCAACTGACTACACTAAGATTCGCTGCATACCAAAATCTGGGGCAAGCAACCCCCCCTCCTCGTCCTTCGGCCACCCCCCTCCGTGCATCGCCAGTCGGAGATCAGGAAATGCTATGGAAGGTGACGTAATAGAGAAATGGTGACGGAATGATGTAGATGCCTAATTTGGGGAAACAGGAGAACCCCGAGAAAACCTCATCTGCGACGTTGCCCGCCACAAGTGTCACTATGAACTTTTCAATGAAAAATCCCAGACCTGACCGGGACTCGAATCTGGGCCGCCTGGCTGGAGGTCTGACCACTTAGCCATCCCAGGGGTACAGTCACTCATTAAAGAGATACCGTGGCTAGTATCTATTAGACAAATATAGCACGATGTCGAAACACTTCAGAAAGTGTTAATAATGCATGTAACTGGTTGTCTAATACGGTATGCAGAATAGCTTGCTCTTTAGAGTCTCGTATGACGCAGAGAGTATGCGAGTCTTACCTAGAGCTAGATGCATGTATTAGTGTGGTAGTGTAATTCATTAAAGACTCTTCCGCTGAAGAGGTTATACAGAGCGGAAATATTCTGACGAATTTTTCCCCACAGCCTGCATTAGAAGCACGGTTCTTTGCCGTGCCATAAATATGAGACCCAGAGTTTTACTCCTCTCCTGGAGAGAAGAAGCGATGAAGAGGATTTTATTGCCCTGAGCCTGTTTAAACCAATGAACATTGGATTCAACGGCCAGAGTGGTAATTCCAAGACCACCAAGGACGACTATGAAGTGGAATTGGGGACAGAAATAGGATTGAAATTGGAGGTGGAGATGAGGATGTTGAAGTGGGATTGGGGATAGAAATAGGGTGGAAATTGGAGGTGGAGATGAGGATGTTGAAGTGGGATTGGGAACAGAAATAGGGTGGAAATTGGAGGTGGAGATGAAGATGCTGAAGTGGGACTGAGGACAGAAATA
Organism: Periplaneta americana; assembly: GCF_040183065.1. Lineage (NCBI taxonomy): Eukaryota > Metazoa > Arthropoda > Insecta > Blattodea > Blattidae > Periplaneta > Periplaneta americana. The sequence goes on from NC_091132.1 coordinate 73,747,609, forward strand.
GGTTGAAAATTGGAAGTGGAGATGAGGATGTTGAAGTGGGATTGAGAATAGAAACAGGGTGGAAATTGTAGGTGAAGATGAGGATGTTGAAGTGGAATTGGGGACAGAAATAGGGTGAAAATTGGAGGTGGAGATGAGGACGTTGAAGTGGGATTGGGGACAGAAATAGAGTGGAAATTGGAGGTGGAGATGAGGATGTTGAAGTGGGATTGGGGATAGAAATAGGGCGAAAATTGGAGGTGGAAATAAGGATGTTGAAGTGGAAATGGGGATAGAAATAGGGTGGAAATTGGAGTGGAGATGAGGATGTTGAAGTGGGATTGGTGATAGAAATGGGTTGAAAATTGGAGATGGAGATGAGGATGTTGAAGTGGGATTGGGGACAGAAATAGGGTGGAAATTGGAAGTGGAGATGAAGATTTTGAAGTGGAATTTAGTATAGAAATAGGGTGGAAATTGGAGGTGGAGATGAGGATTTTGAAGTGGGATTTGGGATAGAAATAGGGTGGAAATTAGAGGTGGTGATGAGGATATTGAAGTGGGATTGGAGACAGAAATAGGGTGGAAATTGGAGGTGGAGATGAGGATGGTGAAGTGAGATTGTAAATAAAGATATTGTGGAGGTGAGAATATGATGGATAGTGATGTAGAGCCGGGGATAGAGATGGGGATGAGAATGAGGATACCGCGGTCTGTGAGTGTCTCGACACCATAGATTCGTGTGCATGGCTTATACCAGCAACACGTATTAAGAAGTACTGAGGTGATTCTGTTGACAAGAAAATTTGGTTCCATATGAAGAAGAAAAAGACATCAGCTACAAATTAAATAATTAGGCCTATTCGAGAATAAAAAGAATTATAAACAACATATTTAAACCACACAAAACCTTAAATAAAATTAGATTTAAATTGTACAACACACTACCTCTCCCAATTTTCTTGCACGGCAGTGAAAATTGGATCATCAGAGTAGCAGATTCATCAAGAATAAGAGCAGAAAAAGTGAAATACATGGGAAAAACAGCAGGTTACACTTAGATGGGTTACAAAAGTAATAGCTACAAAGATTGCACGAGGATTAAAAATAGTTCCAATATTACAAAAAATTGAAAATTATAAAACAAAATGGTTTCAACACGTACACAGAATAGCTATAAACAGACTACCCAAAATTTTGAAGAACTACGTCCCAAGAGGAAGGAGAAGTCAAGGAAGACCTAGGAAAAGACTTTTGGACAGTGGAACCGGAACAGGTCAAAAAGGCCTAATTCCGTGGCAGCTAGATGAATTTTAGTAGGTTATTTTACGACGCTTTATCAACATCATAGGTTATTTAGCGTCTGAATGAGATGAAGGTGATAATGCCGGTGAAATGAGTCCGGGGTCCAGCACCGAAAGTTACCCAGCATTTGCTTTTATTGGGTTGAGGTAAAACCTCGGAAAAGACATCAACCAGGTAACTTGCCCCGACCGGGAATCGAACTCGGGCCACCTGGTTTCGCGGCCAGACGCGATGTTACTCCACAGGTGTGGACGACAGCGATGATGATGATTATTATTATTATTATTATTATTATTATTATTATTATTCAGTGTTCTGCCCAAGGGCGGGTCTTTCACTGCAAACCCAGCTTTCGCCAATCTTTCCTATTTTCTGCCTTTCTCTTTGTTTCCACATATGATACATATATTATTATTATTATTATTATTATTATTATTATTATTATTATTATTATTATTATTTGTTCCTCCCACTTTAAATTTGAATTGCTGCAACAGCGAAAACTAAAGATTTATAGACATGGACCACGTCTTTCACTTGCAAGAAAATCTACAAAATCATTAAAAAATAAAAAGCAAACCGTGCACGGGCGAACCCAGCCACACAGTGGTAAATTATGGGCGAAGAGAAACAAAACAAGCACAATTGAGCAGACGTCACGCGACCCGGGCCACGTGCCACTAAGGAGACGCGTTTCGCGGCTTGCTTGTCGTCCCCTGGCCACAAGATAGCAATGATTATTCATCTTGCCACCGCCCCATGGATTTCCCCTTGCGACAACTTGAAATGTTAAACGATTGTCCATTTGACGGAATCCATTAGACTTTCAGCACGGCAATAAAACTTCAAAGAAAGGAAGATAGAGATAGTACAGTAAAAAAAAAACTGTTACTTTCTCTAAACTTTTACTATTATTGGAAATAATTTCTATGGGACGCGCGGTAGCGTCGCGGTTAAGGGCTTGTGCTGCAACCCGTAAGGTCACGGGTTCAATTTCCAAAGGGGTCATGGATTTTCTATATTGATCTTATCTTTCCGACCGCACAATAACCCTAGGGGTTCCCTCAATTTCCAACAGAAATGACTATCTGGAGAATTTTCTTGAAAGTAATGGCGGGAAAGCATGTAGAACTTGACAATCCTACTGCTACTAATTCTATTACCCTGAGGGCCTCCATGGTCTGTAATAGGATAAGTTACACTTACTTCTGTATTTACTACATTCATTCATTCATTCATATATTCAGTCATTCATTGATTCATCCAGTCATTCATTCACTGAATCACTCAATCATTCATTTATTCATTCATTCAGTCATTTATTCACTCGTTCAGTCATTCATTAACTCATTAATTTTATTCATTAATGCATTGATTTTGTTCATTAAGTAATTGATTTTGTTCATTAACTAATTGATTTTATTCATTAACTCGTTGATTTTATTTATTAAGTAATTTATTTATTCAGTAATTAATTCTCTCTTCAGTAGGCCTAATTAACTTTTTTGCACGATAGTATGTTTTTTTTTTTCATTACAGCAAAAGGCCACCACGATTGAAAGTTTATTTTACTGAATTCAGAGTTGCCAACCTAGATAAATATGTTGAAATATTACAAATAACTGCACTAGAGTTGTATTGTATGCTACAATACATGTGAAATTCATACGTAAAAAGCAGTGTTAATTAATATATACATTATAAGAAACAAATCACTGCATTTTAAATGTACTGAACTTCATTTAAACAATTCAAACTTCACTTAACAAAAGGAAATAAATTTTATTTCAATTGAACACGAAATATTACAAGTATCTGAATCATTTTTACTCCATATTAAAGTTGATGGTGAAGTTTGTACGTTGGCCAGACTGCTAACCTTCAGTCAGCTGTTAATAATGTAATGTACGTACTATATATTAAGATTTTCAAAAATATTATTTTAAAAATATACTAAGGTATAAAAACTACTGTACAATACACGTTTGTGAAGTGCATTACAAAATCGAGGAAAAGCACTTCCCAACCTTGTATCGTAATATACTATTTCTTCATTCTTCTTTCTTCCATATTTTATTACATCTCCCATTCCTTCTTATTCCATTCTTTCTTCAGTCTTCCATTTATTCTTTTGTCTTCAATCTTACTATTTTATTCTACATTTTTCTTTCATTCTTCCTGCTCTTTATTTCTCTTTTCGCATTGACTTTTTCCTATCTTTTCCATATTTTATTTATATGCTTATTTTTTTACTTTTTCATTATACGAAGTACAATGAAGAATGCTGTAAAGCAGCAAAATCGGGTTATATACGTTTTCTCTAAATTACATGCTTTAAGCTTCCCGATCTGTCTGTATATGCGTACGTAAGGTACGGTCTCTTCTTTTTCATTCGTTGTTTCATCATTAATAGTAAATCTGATAAATCAGTCGTCGATAGAAACCTCGAGAACATAATTTCCGTCTTTCTGCAACTCTCTGATATGTTACAGACAACAAATAATCATATGAAAAATTTCATCAGCGACAGAAATTATTGAAAGTTTTACGCAAGTATCAGGTCAAATATTTTAACCTTCTTTATCCATTATTTCATTGACAAATTTACATGCCGTTTTTTATACGAAACGTCTATGTTCGAGGCATAAAAGAGAAAACTCTTAACGTTTTGATATGAAAAGTTTACTCTGACGTCATGAGTGAGTGAGTGAGTGAGTGAGTGAAAGGGGAAATGGGAAGATAAGCATTAAAAGTATACGCGAAAACGCGTCCTTGCAAGGGAGTTCGTACTGCGAAAAACTGAGTATGGGAGCTCCAAGCCTGTTGGCCACTTGTCTCACTCAGAGTTTCTCAGTTCCACTAAGGACCACTGTACTAAATTGTTAAATAAAGTGCAATTCGAGTACAGATGTTTCACACTATCATTGGGATTTCCTCAAAATAATTCTGTCATTTTTAAACGACTACTGCACTTCCTCCAGTCTTTTAAGACACTCCTTCTTAAATTTTGTACTTACTGATTTCCTTGCTTTTTAGGCAGTACATTAATTTGCTCAGATTTCTTGGTGAAGATTCCTTAATCCACGCTCGTTAATTGCACGAACTTATCAGACCGTTACATTGTATAATATCATCAACTCTGCAAGGACTCGAAGCCGGTAACGCAAAAGAGACGCGAATGCGAGAGGAATTAATGAAGAAAGGAGCGTGGGAAAAATGAGAATGCAGAGAGCGGGCGCCTTCATTCCGAGGCGGCATCCATTATTCATAAGTCGTGCGGGTTGCTCAACTCCTCGTTGATAATTAAACGTCTTCGACCGCACCCCCAACCCCCGTTGTATCATGTGTCCCTCTTTCAAATAAATTAAAAGAAACTCGACTTGAAACATCTTTACTTCTGCATCTGCGACGCCACGACAATTACAAAGCAGGGGAGTGTTGTTGGTTTCCACAGCAACACACTCCAAGACGATGTTCATTTCATTCCTATAAAAAAGTGTGTGGAGTTTGCGGTATATTTAACGGTTAAAACGCACACTTTTGACATTACGTGGAAGTCGCGATTTTGGGCCTGAATTATTATGCATAGAGCATGGATTACATCCATTGTCAAATTGACGTCTTGCGTTTCCTTTAGCCTGGAAACGGACGCATGCGACTTGCGAGGCTCGTCTCGCACAAATCCGGACTACACGAGAGATAGTGAGTGGTTTCTATAGCTGCGAGATGCGGGATCTGCGCACTTCGCAGTTAAAGAAACCGCTATGTTATAATTTTGACAATTAGCAATGGAAAAAGTCCAAACTGCTCAACTATTGAACAATTCACCTTTGCTCTCCCAGCCTTCATTCATTAATTAATGTGAAAAAACAAGTCATACATCTATCAGGAATAAATTTAACTATTTATTTAGCTGGCTAGCTAGTGAGTACAAATTAAAATTATAAAACAAAAGTATTTCTAGCCACTACCGTAAGAGCTAGACTCGTGTACGGTGTGGTCTTAGTGAATAATATAACATAAAATTTACAAGGACAGATTACTAAATACAGTAGATAACTTAATTCAAATCAATAAATAACACACAAGAGCAAAAAAGAAGAAAGAGAAAAGAGAGAAAAAAACTCATTTAATATAAATTGGCATCAGAAAGAAGCCAGTGATATTCAATAAAAACATTAATATAGTCGACTAAAATAAAAGTTAAAAAATACACACATTTGTTAATATTATAAATCATGAATAATTTTATAAATTTATTTTTAAAAGCTTCAATTTTAAAATATTTCAAATTTGGAAAATGGTTTGTAATTTTATTGTAAATTCTTGGGCCAAAACTAGCACCATGTTTAAGAGCTGCACTTTTATGACATTTAGGCTCAATTAATGGGAAAGTAGACTTTTGTCTTCGAGTACGATATTCATGTCCATTAGATTCATGTTTTATTTGATTTATGTGGTAGTAAGTTAGTAAACTATATTTATAAATTTATTCAATAGTTAATACTTCAAGATCTGTATAAATTAAATTTGTTGGGTAATCCATATTTTTGGTTAGACAATTTTTTATTAATCTTATGTGTAATAAAATTAATGGATTAAGTACAGATGATGCTACTCCACTCCAATTTATTATACCATATTGTATTAATGATTGTACTAAAGCTTAAAATATTATTCTCAATGCCTCCTTAGTGATAAAATTTCGAAGTATTGTGAATTTATAAATTGTCTTTCTTATAATTGTACACATGAAATCAATTTGTTTAGCCCAACTTAAATGCTGATCTATAATAATTCCTAAATATTTGACTTTTGTGAAAGTGTTAGATGTGGGAAATTACAATAATTATTTGTTAATTCATTACATGAAATATTATGTATTACTAAGTGATAATTATTCATAGGTGGAGGTAAACCTTTCGTTGTTAAATAAAATGGAATATAGGTAGTTTTATTAGTATTTAAGGACAGGAGATTAGAGTCAAGCCAATTTTTCAATACCTTAATTCCATTGCTAGCATTTAAATAAATGTTATCCAAATTTTCCCCATTAAATTTTAGTACAGTATCATCTGCAAAAGAAAATATATTACCACCACATTTCTTTAGATCAATTTTCAATAAATTATTAATATATATTATAAATAAGGTTGGTCCGAATACTGTATCTTATGGAATTCCAATATTGATCAATTTATAATTGGAATTATAATTGTCAATTTTGACTTTTTCATATCTATTTTCTAAATATGAACGAAAAGTTTTGAGTACAACTCACTGCATATTCGTGATAGTTTCACAGAGAAGCTAAGTAAGACCTACTCTAGCTGGTCATATTCATCCAGGAAGAACGAAGATCACACACTTTGCAGGAGTAGTAATAGATCTCCTTTGTTCGTCTAATTGTGAAACTTCAGATAAAGTCAAAGATTGTGTACTGTAATTATTGGCTACAAAAAGTTCGACCTATTCAACAGCACTGTTTACATTTTCATCTGCCAATTAATGTTTGATTTCTAATCAGTTAGAAATGGAGTTCGGCAATTGTTTCCGATCACAAAGATTCAGAGAACTGTTACAAGGAGTTTATGATGTCACGTTCATAAACAACAATCAGTCCAAAATATTGAAACACAATAATATTACGAATGAAATTAGGCCTACTACTGCCTCGTTAACTGTTACGAGAGAGAGAGAGAGAGAGAGAGAGAGAGAGAGAGAGAGAGAGAGAGAATTTCGAAAATGTTCTACGTAAAATTCTTGAATATGAAGTAAGTATAAGAAATATATATATTTTTTTTTTGGGTTTCAACTGTATCTCAAAATCATTATAGTAAATTGTTAGGATGTCCCTCTTTTCCAATATGTGCCAGTGACTTCATGTAACTTCCGAAGAAGTTTTTTAGGTTAACTTTAAATGGTATCAGGAGACATTTTTCCTTTAAGGGTACTGGGACATGACGACTGTTCATTTTAGCTCTTGAACTTGAAAATGACATATAGGTCCTCTGAAGGATTCCTATGTCACAGGTTTACCAAATTTATACCATGCATTAAACAATGCTTATAGTATATTTTGATGAAAAATAAATCACTTATCCCCAACACAATATTTATTGGGCGCCTCCAAATACGGTAATTAAAATTTCCCGTAACCTTGATTTTTCAAAACTTAGGTACACTTATTTCATAAATTAATGAAGATAGTCATAAAAATGTTACGGAAGGTACATATTAATTAGCTCTTTAAAATGAATGTCGTGGTTTTCTTTTAAACTTTATCATTGAATTTTTAAAAATTCGAAATTAAGAAAAATTTTGGAAAAAAAATAATGTTCATAATTTTTTAAAATGTTGTATATATGTGATGTTTAGTTAAAGTATTGCATTAATTTTGTCATGCGATATATTCTCATTATACCAGAAAAAATTAAAGAGATTTTACTAAAATTCTATGAGATATTTCTATCTCACTGACGTACCATGCGTAACAATTTATTTTACAATTACAGTATTTGGGGACACTCTATAAATATTCTGTTGGGGATAAGTGATTTAATTTTTCATAAAAAAATACTATAGGCATTGTATAATGCATGGTATAAATTTCGTAAACCTGTGACATAAGAATGCTTCAGTAGGGCCTATTTTGCAAGTTCAAGAGCTAAAATAGGCAGTCGTCACGTCCCAGTACCCTTAATACATTCAAGCAATACATTGTTATACAACGTAATGAATTATAAAGTAACGTAAACAACTAAGAACTGATACTATTCCTGTTTATTTTATTATGTATATCAATGTAATTTTATTTTCTTTCTGTACGGTCTCAAATCTTGTTTCAAGTTCTACTTTATTTTGTTCCATGTTGCAATATGAAAACAATGTTACACAATATTGTATTTAATATTAATGCATGAATTCAAATAAAGTTCAATCTACTCGTCATTGCTTATTAACATATTACACCTGTAAGTACAGAGAGTCTCAGCGAATGTTTCCGTTGCGTATTTCGGCTATCAGAACGGTTTTTAGTTGTGCTTAGGCTTGAACGTGAAACAAATACGTACACAGTATATCTGTAACTATAGCAAGTTAATACAGGGACATCATTTTATTTTTACTTCAATTTTTATTGTACCTGAGTTTTTGAATGTACTTCACTCACACCCCTTCTACTAATGAAGTTCAACCATCCTCCACACAGATCCAAGCTCGCAAATACAGTTATAGTAGCCTTACGGTCATAGTAAACAGTACGTTCCAAAAATATGTTCGCGTTTTCCAGTGACGAAAGAGCTTTCAATATTGCATCATTTTCCTTTTGCCTACGTCGCATCCCGGTTTCCCCACCTGCTTCTATTCGCCTCTCTGTAAATGCTAGTGGCTGGGCTGTCTTAGCTCTTTTCTGAAAACATTAATTTCTGTTAGGAATTGGACGTCTACGTAATATTATTCCCATACAATTGTTTAAAATAACTTAAATAAAAGGGCCTCGTTAAGTAATTAACTGTCACGTGATTTCCTCCCTTTCTACGACGCTGCGACGTAACCACTTGGACGGACAGTAGATAGCATGCCTGAGTAATTTTATCTTTTCGGATCGGGCAGAAGTGAAGATTGAATTTACAGTACATAAGGTCTCTTTTATAGAGTAGGTACAGAATTATTTCAACATGAGTTACGGATACGAAGTACGAACCTGGTAATTGGAATTACGTATAATAGTCTATAGTGCGATAATATGCACATTAGAACTGAAGCCTGTATCGAAATGAACGGCCACCATTTTCAAAAATGTGTTTAAATATCCATATTATGATTATTTTTCAGTTTAACTTCATTCTCTATAGTGTAGGCGTACGCTAATGTGCTGTAGACAGTATAATATACACTGCATAATGAATACGTCCACATGGAAAGCTCAGTTCGTGAGTAAAAACACTCATTGTTAATGCAGTACTGTATTTTGATTAAACAAAAACCTAATGAAAATTATCAAACTCAAAATCGCGATATTTCCTAGTTTACGTAAATAGATGAACTACTTTTCTTCCCTCCTATGGCTAATAAAGTGATTTGTTTGTGTATTACGCCAGTATCATCGAACTCCAGTCCTGGAAGGGGAAGCAAACGGTGTTTACGGTTCTTAATCGCTGATCCAAAGGTATTTAGAAATGTTAGTAAAAATAAAATGATGTCCCTGTACAAGCTTGGCATTATTCACATATAAATGGATAAATAACAAGAACAATATATGCGGAATATTCTCCTATGGTTGGATACAGTAGGCTAATCGTCTGTGACACAAAAACAGTTCTTATACTTGTCCTTTTTTTTAATGCATTAATATTACAGGATTGACTATTATTCATGCATGGCTGCATTCCGTTCAATATTCACACCTAAATCTAATAGCAAATTGAATTTCTTTATTCCAATTCCATTGCCCTATTTCAGTAGTCGGCAAAGATTACGTTATATAAAATGCAGCCCGCAAAACACGGAAAAGGGGAAAGTAGGTGGGAAGGATACTCAGATTGCTTAACGTTGGATGAATAAGTGATTGCTAATGGGAGGGAGATCATGCCTGACTCCTCCGCCCTGCTTGTGTATTAAGGGGTAGACTCGCGGGTCAGGAAATGCCGACAACTGCTTTAATTCCTTATATACTGTAGATGTTACACGCAATTGTAGGAATAATCTCAAATTCCCTGTCACTTCTTTCTTATCATAATCTTAGTTCCACCACTGTGAGCATGGCATGGCTTACCTCTAAAACTTCGTAACTGCATTTGAAGAAACAGTACAAGCGAGCAAAATAACTTCTTATTCTTTTTATATCCCAGCTAACAATTTGTAGCAAGATTGTATTTTTTAAATTCAAATAAATATTTATTACAATTATTAAAAGCAGGAAACTACAAAAATATATAAAAACTAGAGATGAACAACGATCGAGAATGCAAGACTAACAGCGCCCGCAAAACCGAAAACCCGCACGACAATATTCTATACGTCGCGTCGTTGACATAAAGACTGCTTGTGAGTGTTTCGAGAAGCCGAGATTAATCACTCCCGAAGTCCCGAACGTCAAGCAGCCTTGAATCGCCATAGTTGTTTATACCTGACAGAACTTTTATCTGCTTTGGTAACTGTTATATATGTATAAACAATCAAGTAGTCTATTTGAAACATCATCTCTACCTTTCAGTGTATAATAATCCGTTCCCCAATCTTTAATTACTATGCCTTTATTAAAAGGCTAGGAATTTTCTTTTCATATGTATAAGATCAAGTGTGCAATCTCAAGTAAAAAGATATTAACGTTATGTTTTATGTTTCTTAGAAATGCAAATTTATTTGAGAACTGTTTTTTTTTCTATTTATATAACCATAGGTAATATCTAGACAGTGTATGCGGGATGACTTAAGGAAAAGTGAAGTTGTTTCGTATCAGAGTATATGGCACGTGCCGCGTCGTCCGTCTTTTGTGTACCTGGCGAGTACAGCAACGTACATAACGAAGGAATCCCGGTCAGTTCATAGTCATATTGCAACGCAATGTAATGCAGTTGTGTTATCCTGCTCAAGTATTTAGTACGCGTTGAATAGTGCTGTGCTGATCCATTCATAATGTCGAAGGCAAAACGTTCAATTCGCTCAGAGATATGAAGTGCAATTAAGAAGTATGGGAGTAACATTTTATGTTTTAACGAAGACAATATCATGTGTAATATATGTAAAATTTACATAAAAACCAGAATAACTCAGGCTATAGAGAAACTTTGCAACAGTACATCGCACAGGAAATGCGTTGAAATGAAATCTGAGGAACCATCTACATTATCATCATCATCATTTAGTTGTGCGGGAAACGTTTTACAAAGACATGTGCAACATGATGCAAATATTCCTCTAAAGAAATTAAATGATCCCCATTTTAGAGGTTTTCTTCAGAAATTCTCTCGATACAAAAACTGTTTAAGCGATAAGCGAAGACGATTCAGCTTCGACAACTTACGAGAATATATCGTCGTTTACTGCAACGCTGGTAATTCCATCAATTATGACGAGGTATGTGCTACAGTACGTCATTTTTCTTTTTCTTCTAACTGTACGGAGATGCAGTACCATATTAATGTCGTCTGTTTACGTTTAAAACCTGTTAAGCCAATGATCTGAATGAAAAAAATGTAACATATAATAAATGTGCACCTACATTCAACGATAAGTCATCCCGCATCCACTGTCTAGTAATATCATATAATAGAACCAGAACATTTTGATAACTAAGATACTGTTCTGTTTTGTCTTCTTGTCTCATTTAAACATTTATAATGTTATTTCAATGCTGTATGTTATTCAAAGTTACGAAATCTTTCCACGCTGACCAAATGCTATTTCGAGAATGATGAGCGAGACTCGAACCGCACGGGAATGACGAGACGAGACGAGACGAGACGAGACGAGACGAGACGAGACGAGACGAGACGAGACGAGACGAGACGAGACGAGACAATGCAACGAACACAGCGAGCGAGAGCGGCTGTTAGTTTTGTTCATCTCTAATAAATACTGTTATGAATTTTTTAATTACAAAACATAGAAACATTTGCACACTGACGAGATGTTATACACAGATTTCGACATTCGGTAAAAATTGGAAATTTGGATTTACGGGATTTTAGAAGTAAGCCGAAGATACGCACTCGAAGTCGCTTTCTCGTGGTCATGTGCCACCGGAAGAGCGAGCTCTCAATAGAACTACGAGTTGTCTACCCCTGGACTAGAGCGTAAAAAAGTCGAAAGGCTGATGTACATTGATCCCAAACTGTATCCTATCTACTCCGATCCAAGTGCGTATTTACCGGCACCTCAAATCTCGGCTCAAGTACATCAGCTGTTCCACCGCTACTCTAGCAGAGAGCAGAGACGTCTATAGTAATAGCATGCGTCCTTCTCCCAGTTGCTCGATACTTGAGCGCAGGCCCATAATTCCGACGACTCGGGTTTGATTCTCGGCGTTAACTAGTGTTACAATTGTGGAAAAAAACCGGAGGTTGATTTTTCCCGGGGTTTTCCAGTCTCCCTCAAAATTAAAAGTTTCATTTTAAACATCATTCTCCACTTTACATCGCTGAACTCCTATTCTCAATTCATGTAGAGTGCGGCAGGGGGATATGACGATTTTTACAGCCCTGTTGTGGGACACTCAGGATGAATTAAAAGAAAACACAATATATACTGGAAGTAATTTAGTACAATGTAATTTATTAATGATTGATTACTTTTTAAAAACTACATTTCGTAAGTAGCCTCCACGACAACGAATACATTCCTGCAATCTGCTATGAAAGTTCTGCAGAACTCGCCCCAACAAAACAGGTTCGATGGCACTAATTTCGTTCCTTGTCTTTTGTTTCAGCTGGATGATGGTGCGAGGCTTGTTGCGATACACCCTACTTTTGAGATAACCCCGTAGGAAGTAATCAGCGCACACTGCTCATGGTTCAATGAACTGTCTGCGAAACATTTTTCCAGGACGAATAATTTCACGATTTGGAGACATTGCCTGACCGCCAAGATCTCCTGACCTGACTGTAGCTGATTATTTCCTTTGGAGTTATCTCGAAAGTTGGGTGTATCGCAACAAGCCTCGCACAATCATCCAGCTAAAACAAAACATAAGGAACGAAATTGAAGCGATGAGATCAATAACCATTCAAGTCCACTTCTGGCCATTCATTTTTTGCAAATTTGAAATTAAATTTTGGATATTTCCACAAGTGTTACGACTTTAAAAGTTTGTATACTACTTTGTCTTGATCTCGAAAACAACCAGAAATATTATGTGCAAAAATAATAATTAGGTAAGAAATAAAAAAGTTTTTTGCATTTTTCTCGAAACTTGTGTAAATGGACTTGAATGGTTATTGATCTCACCGCTTCAATTAGCGCCATCTATCTGTTCTGTTGGGTCGAGTATGCAGAACTTTCATATTAGATTGCAGGAATGTATTCGTTGCCGTGGAGGCTACTTACGAAATGTAATCAGATATTAATAAATTGCATTGTACTAGATTACTTCCAGTATATGTCTTTTCTTTTAATTCGTCCTGAGTGTCTCACAACAGGGCAATAAAAACCGTCATATCCCACTGCTCCACCTTAAGTAATCAAAAATAGTTAAAGATTGGGCATTATTGAGATGTAACATGATGGGACGGCATCATCTCTCAAGGACTATGGTCTAAATACCACTATGTAAGAAGTTTCATGCTAATCTCTTCATCTGGCGAATTGGTTCCACGATCTGCCTTATCACGTGTTCCTCCCCAGTCTACCGTTTACATAATACCATTCCCTAGTGACCGACTACTGCCCCTCATTCTGTGTGTTGTCGAGACCCGTCAGAGGACGGAAATTTTTTTAAATACATATATTTAAATGTGAGCATTCACAATTAACGAGAAGCTTGCCCGAGACCGGGAACGGGTACGATAAGGTGAAGGTTGGCGAACTTTTAACTTTGCTATTCTAGTTTCCGATCACAGTCTACTATTTCATTCTGTTGTCATCAAAAAGTTATTTGGTCGTCGTATATTTTGTAGCAAGAAGGCCGTGACATAATTTATTATTCATCTATTGCTTTTAACTAACCAAGAAATTCAGAAGAATCACTTTCAATAAGTAGACTATATGTTATGTCTATAAGTATGTGATCATACTACCACGTGAACTGAATTTTTAAATATTCAGTGTCATAAATGTTGAAGTTTATTAACCTGTGTTCATATTGGCTGGCTTATATGAGAGAACGCCACTGGTCAATTATACACAAATAATATTAGAATGCTAGTTTCGACTTTACATATCGTTATTGACATACATATCGATATGCATACCCATTCCCGTTCTCAGTTTACTGTGAACCAAAAATCTTCACGTTCACGTCATGCGCTTTCCGTTCTCGTTCTGGTTCTCGTTCCCGGTTTATTCTGAACCAGTCTTAAGTCGTGTAGAACCGCCACCAATGTTAATTATCTATCAATATTTACATAATTATATCATTAAGATACGCATGTCATGGAGGCGGACTCAAAACCACCAGACAACACTCAAAAAGAGTGCCATACTTTCTAGTCGAAGATGGTAATGAGAAATCGGATTGTGAAGAAAATTGGTTCACTGAAGAGGGAAAAATGGGGAAACCCTGAGAACTTTGGCAAAGGAACAACTGACGACCAAGAATAGAATATACTGTATATACGTAAATCAAAGTTTGAATGAGGGATGTCTGCTACTGTATCTCCTACTCTTTTCAAATACATATTCACTACGTTATTATAGTTCTTCACAAAAGAATATAAGAGTTTTAATTGGTTTGCATTGCTATTAATCAACAACATGCGGTTGTAATGAAAGACTAGAAGCAGATTTTTTTAATTCTGTTTACGCACAAAAAGTTGTTACCTCACTCTGTCACAGGGCAGCGCCACTGTTAAAGATGGCAATGAATTCCGAGTGTTCACCTTAGTAGTAAAGTGAAAACACAAATAGTCCACATATGGTGGACGGAAAATCCACACAACACACTGCACTACGAAAGAAACTCTCTAAGAGTTAAGGTTTTCCTGCTCAATTTCCTCACGACAAGTTTGTGGGTATTTCTTTTCGCGGAAAAACTGTTACAGAAACTACATATCTTTATATTCTCCAGAATTGGCTCTTCTCTCAGCTCCAGGATGGACATTTTCTTAACAAAGTGCAGGAATGTTTGAATGAAGTTGCTCCCAACGCTGGATCTATCGTCATGATCAGCCGATAGCCCCAAAGGTCCCCCCGATCTCACCCCATGTGAATTCTTTCTTTGGAGATATGTAAAGATCGGGTATATAGTCACCACTACCTGACCTGAGCGCAGGATTGTTGCGGCAGTTACGTCCATTACATCAGACATGCTGACCAGAGTGTGGGAAGAAATCGACTACAAGTTATGTGTGCCTTGTAACAAGAGGTACCCGAACATGTATTGCATGTTCTAAAAACACGAAAACTTTTACTTTTTCATCCCATGTATGGCTGCCGAAATACGATTTCCAAGATCTCTGGCAGGATATTCAGTTTAGACAGAAACAAAATAGGCTACATACATCACAGATGAATTACATACCCGTATATTCAATTTAATAGAAAAGATAAATAAAAGGAGGGAAAATTAGCAAGAACCCTTATTGAAAAATTCAGATGAGAGGATAACTCTCCATAACTGTAAAAAAAAATAGAACTTCGAAGTAGTGGCTGACCACTACTGGCCACACGAAGATATCAAGAGAACTCTCGAGGACGGAACAAGCCAACGCCGCCTCGGCAGCAATACTGCTTACTGCAATATCTGCATGAAAGAAGTTGTCAGAAGTTTCTTAACGACAGTAAGTTTATTCATACTATTCCAAAGCACCAGCTAATATATCAACACTTATAATAATATTGAGAGACAGAAAAATATAAAGGGATCTACAACATAATAATGCGAATAAGAATAAGAATAAGAACAGCCCATGAAACCCCACTAAGGCAAGGGCCTCCTGTAACGCCAGTTACAGGGCTAGCTCAATTACTCTTAATTGGTGAGCCAATCCAATTGAGATTTTTGCCTGCTCTTCTGGTTAATTTCTTACTCTCTGTATGTGTCTTCGATTTCCAACCGTAGAACTACGAAAAACTATGTGCGGGTGTGCGAGAAATGACAGAAGGAGAATACAAGGATAACGGGAAGACAAAATTACAAGGCTAAGACGAGGTTAACAAAGCTAAGAGAAGGAGAACAAGGTGAAGACAAGGACAACAAGGCGAAGGCAAAGATAGCACGGTGAAGACAAGGAGAACAAGGCGAAGATAACAAGGATAATGCGGAGACAAAAAGGATAACAAGGAAAAGACGAGGAGAACAAGGCTAAGACAAGGAAAATAAGAGAAAGACGAGGAGAACAAAGGAAGACAAGGAGAAAACAAAGAGAACACGGAGAAGACAAGGGGAACACGGGGAAGACAAAGAGAACACGGAGAGGACAAAGAGAACACGGAGAAGACAAGGAGAATACGGGGAAGACAAGGAGAACACGGGGAAGACAAGAGAACACGGGGAAGACAAGGAGAACAGAGGAAAGACAAAAAGAACAAGGGGAAGACAAGAAGAACAAGGGGAAGACAAAGAGAACAAGGGTGAGACATGGAGAACGAGGCGAAGACAAGAAGAACACGGGAAAGATAAGGAGAACATGGGGAAGACAAGGAGAATATGGGTAAGACAAGGAGAACACGGGAAAGACAAGGAGAACAAGAGGAAGACAAGGAGAACACGGGTAAGACAAGGAGAACACGGGAAAGACAAGGAGAACGCGGGGAAGACGAGAACACGGGTAAGACAAGGAGAACAAGGTGAAACATGGAGAACAAGGAAAAGACAATGAGAACACGGGGAAGACAAGGAGAACACGGGGAAGACAAGGAGAACACGGGGAAGACAAGGAGAACAAGGTGAAACATAGAGAACAAGGTGAAACATAGAGAACAAGGAAAAGAGAATGAGAACACGGGGAAGACAAGGAGAACACGGGGAAGACAAGGAGAACACGGGGAAGACAAGGAGAACACGGGAAAGACAAGGAGAACACGGAAAAGACCAGAACACGGGTAAGACAAGGAGAACAAGGTGAAACATGGAGAACAAGGAAAAGACAATGAGAACACGGGGAAAACAAGGAGAACGCGGGGAAGACAAGGAGAACACGGGGAAGGCAAGGAGAACACGGGGAAGACAAGTAGAACAAGGGGACGACAAGGAGAGCAAGGGGAAGACAAGGAGAACACGGAGAAGACAAGGAGAACACGGAAAAGACAAGGAGAACACGGAAAAGACAAGGAGAACACGGGAAAGACAAGGAGAACACGGGAATGACAAGGAGAACACGGGAAAGACAAGGAGAACACGGGAAAGATAAGGAGAACACGGGAAAGATAAGGAGAACAAGGGTAAGACAAGGAGAACAAGGTGAAAACATGGAGAACAAGGCGAAGACAAGGAGAACACGAGGGAAACAAAGAGATCACGTGGAAGACAAGGAGAACAAGGCGAAGACAAGGAGAACACGGGGAAAACAAGGAGAGCAAAGTGAAAACAAGAATTACGCGGAGACAACGGGGACGACAATGTTTTTCTGAAATGTAAGGATATCAGATAATTTCATGGCGATTCTCGGACTCCTTGTCAAATACTATCATGCTACCACACATTCCACCGACGCTAATTAATACATACTAGTTCAATAAGGTAACAAAATGACATTGGGGAAAACCACTGAAGCCTCGCTCGGAATAACCGACTTCGTGTTCGGACTCGAGCTCGCGAATGCTGAACTATCCATCTCCTCTGCAGGTAGTACATTATTACATATGACTAGTTTGTGATAACGCCAGAGATTTCTGATAAGCATCCACTTAGCACAACACGTTATGCGCCCCTTTCTGCGAGGTCGCGCTCCAGCAAATCCCACTCACTTCGTCGCAGCTGCTATCGGCGTAATCCTGGCTGTAATGACACATCAGGACTCGGTGACCGGGGTAATCTGAATCGTTACCATGCGCAGCCACTTTTTAGCGAGGCTTCTTAGTGAGCATCTACTTGTATAGCACAAACAAATTATACAGTGTGTTCTGCAGTGTCTGATCCAGTGGGCCAGTGAATACCGTCAATAATTTGGTTCGTATTCCTACAAAGCACAGCTTCATTACGGTTTTTCTCGGATTTTCCCGTTTCCCTCCATCATCCCGCCGTCACTCATCATAACAGTATCCCTTAACGTCATTTCAGTAGTATTCACACAAAACGGTACAGTGTGATAAAGTGTTATTTCTATGTTTTACGTGAAAACATATTATGCGACAGCCATATGGTAAATTTAAGTTATGCCACAGAGATTGAAAACGCTTGGTTCAATATATGCGGTATCTACATTCCGAAGCTCGCAATTAGTGTTCTTTAAATATTAATCTGTAAAATTGTATCAGCTTCTCTTGTTTCTGGCTAAGTGGAAGAGAAGGCCTGATGGCCTTAACTTCGCCATAATAAATAAATAGATATATTAGAAGCTTATGAATATATTAACAAGTTAGTTAAAGAAAACAAAGTTACTGATGTTCAGGCTATTACATAACATTTTAAAAATCAGTGGCAGAAATACAAAACCATGTAAGTCCTGAGAACGTCTTAGGACTTTCGAAGTTTTGCACTTTTGCCAGCGAAATACTGCTTTCAATTTATTTAAGTGAATTTATAAATTTAATTACAAATTAATTTCCAAATATAAACATAGCTACCACGGTGATCTACATCGACATAAGGCATAGTTCTCTACCTCTCCTTCACCCTGTGCTTGGTGCTGCGGCAAATTCGAATTATAACAATGCTGTCTTTATTATAGAGAGACCTACCGACCTTGTATTAAAATGAAGCTGACACAACATGAAATTTAACTTGTTCTGAAACATACTGAAAAGGTTGTTTTGATAGTTCTGCAGCAGATGTTAAATTTTATGAAACTGTCGATTTTAAACTCATTTTAAGAGCGGTATTTACCCGTTCGTTAGTTTGAGTTCTGACTTTATTGTGAAATGTTCGTTTAACGTTTTGTGCATTTGACAGTTCATATTTTAATAGTAATAGTAATAATAATAATAATAATAATAATAATAATAATATAAATATGTATGTACCTACTGATGGAATGTTGAAACTAGGCTTTTTCGCAGAGTATACTCTAGTTGTGGATCAAAAGAATGCAAAAAAAAAAAATAAAAGCTGTTAAATATTTTAAAGCATTTGCAACCTCAAATTTGTGCAAAATAAGTTTCTCGTCTATGATTACCATAAAAACAAAGACGAGAAATCTCATTTAATTTGAAAGTGATATCACTGTGTATGTATGGAATACAGAGTCCAAATTTAAGAGATAGTTTCTGAAAAACACATTTGTCACATCAATAAAATTATTTTTTTGGTTTAGTGTATAACTACTGAGACTTTTTTATGTTCCTGAATACACAGTAAGTATATATTAATAAGACTTTTTTTTTATTTTGTAAATCATTTCGCGAGCCCCCCTAAGCTCTTTACATAACCCCCAGTTTTGGAACCTCTGCTATAGAAGATTCCGTAAACTGCTACACTCCGTCACATCTCTGACAGACAAGGGCATCGATCCAATGGGTAAAATTGATTCTATGTACGAGGTAGCAGAGAAGCTAATTTACAATTGATGCAAATGTTTGCAACTGACGTCTTTAAAGAAGAAAAATGTATGACAATTTTAAGAACGTTTAAGAAAAGCGAATAGGCTTAAGCTAAAATCTCCGTAAGAATCATAGCTTCACTAGTGTGAGAGGTAGTCTAACATTATTTACGGAAACTATCAATCACTTCCTGGACCCTCTGAAACAGAAGAAAGTCAAAAGACGTGTATACTTAGTGTAATATTAACGTACACAAAAACACGCAATCGCGAAATTCGATTCGATTTTGCTTCAATAATTAAATTAACCTTTGTGATTCAGTTCGTGTATCTGCGTGCACATGTAACGGTCAAAGAAGTCGAAAGAGGTCGCCGTTCAACTTTCTGAATTATAAAAACGTCTTTCTTAATAATAATGCCGACGTTACAAAGGAAAGAGTTGAGGTTAAGAAGAAAGTTACAAAGGGAAGTAGCTACTTTTCGAATTAGAAATACTAAAAGAAAGGGAGAAAAAATGAAATAAAGTCTGAATGGAAATTAAAACGCGTTGTAGGACTGGTCTGAAATATAAATTATGTGGAACGAAACGCAAATTAAGAGCGTATAACGCAGAGAGGTTAGGTTTAACTCAACAAATGGGGCTCATTAATAGCAATGTCTTCCCTACCTTCGCTCTTCACTAAAGAAGAAAATTTGTCTCGACGTTCCCCTTGCATCTGTACAGAAAACATCGTGATAATGGGAACGCAACAATATTTTAACGAGGATCTCCACGCTTTTTGTATTCAAATTACTTTCGAAAGAGGAAGACATAGTTACCTCGTGATGAATTCTACATGGCCTTACAGGTTACAAGTTATTCATATTGCATACCTTGTAAACTTCAATTGTTGCCAGGTGAACACACATATTCTATACATAAATCGACATACCTCCAAAACTTATTTTTGCATTCTCTGAATTTTAAATAAATTGTCCCGGTAACCACATATATGTAGGCCTATTGGGTTTATAAAGCGATATATTCGCGATACGTAGTTTTGTATATTATTCATTTGTGCACAGTTTTGTGAATTTTAAGTTGAATCATGGTGTAAATTACCTCATAAGGGCAAAGGTGTTATCCTGTATTCTGAGTGCCCCAAGGCAAATTCCTGGATGTCATCAAAAGCAAATTTATCAATTTCAGAATACATTAATGCACTTAAAATGTCCAGCAATATATCTGCGGTTAGATCTGTGCCAGGCAGAAGTTTCAACACAACCCGTTGTCGTCATCCTGGCTGCAACGAGACGGAAACTCTTGGTCACGTGTTGGGATTCTGTCGAAAAACGGAGCTGCTGCGCTCCAATCGACACCATAAGGCCAGGACCGGTATTGCTGATGTCCTCAAGCGTCGCGGATGGGAGGTATACGAGGAAATCCACTGCGTTTCATCCTTAGATTCGAACAGAAGAGCAGATATCGTAGCCATACACAGGACTCAATCTAAGGGAATAATTCTTGATCCTACAATCCGGTTTGAGAGGGATGCCCTGCAGGCACAACACGTTGATGAGGAGAAGAAATCCATTTATGAGTCCTGCATCCCATACCTAAGTGAGAAATATAACCTTCCCACTAGTCAGTGGAGTGTTTCTGGTCTTTTTTTTTTTTTTCTTCTTCTTTTGGTGCGCGTGGCACTCTTCCTAAATTCACATGGAATATTTTAAAAGCACTCAGTCTCCGATTTTTTTTAAATTCAAACAATTTTATTGGATATTCTTAAGGATTCAATCCAAATATTACACTACCATTTATATTTTGACCATTGACGATTCTATTGGGTTTGCATTTCTCTGGATGTTTTACTAACCAATTCCTGTATTTAATCTTTTTTGTCTTTCTAAATTATTCTGTAGTGCTTTTATTCTGGATCTTTATGGTCACCCTCATTGAGGGCAGATTATTTTGTTAAAAATAGTTGTTGTAACCACATATTTTGTGCATAAAGCGATATACAGAGTGAACATTAGGTAACGTCATTAATTTCAAGGGAGTTATTCTTTCAGATATTTCAAACAAAACGTTTAACGCAATTTCGCTTGTTTTTGCATCCTTTTCGAGAAAAAATATGTTTTATGTGAAATATTTCATAGTGTGTTTTGCGAAAGCCATTAATTTAATTCCAAATATGCTCGGTCAATTTAGGAAAACAGTATATTATGATATCTGATTGAAAGAATTTTGGTTTTGACCTTTAAATATGCAGAAATTGTATTCGAACAAATGTAATATTTTACAATTTCTTTGCAGAACGAAAAAATACATTTGTTCGGATCATATTTCTGCTTCTTTAAAGAACAAAATTTTAATCCTCTCCATCCTTTAAATTTGCTCCAAAAAAGAATTATCAAAATTTGTCTATATAAACCTTTCGATTACCCAAAAAATTAATTTTTCAGGAATTTGGTGTATCAAATCTAGAACAAATTTATAAACAAACATTGCTGATTTACTTCCATAAAAACCACAATAAATTTAAATTTGATCCTCACGAATGCCATACGAGACAAAACTACAGTTTCTTTCAAAATACTCCCAAATGCCACACAACTGCTGGATTAAAACACAGCAGAAATTTTTGACCCAAAATATATAATGCATTAATTAGAGCTTACCCTGAGCTAAGTACACTTAACACACATATTTTAAGAAACAAATCAGATTAATTATTTAATTATTGTTTAAGCTAATTGAGTTAAAAATTGATACTGTAACATTTATGTACTTTTGTATTTTCTATTTGTATATAGACCCTATTATTACATGCTGTATGTATTTTATCATTTATTAATGTTATTGTTCTCAATGAACTCTCTTAATTTTGTGATATATTTTGTATAACTTAACTGATCTGAACTGCGCCCGAGCACGAGCTTCTGCTCTTTCGGGCTGCAATGCCTAATGTAGCTCAATTGTAAAGTATTAAATAAATAAATTAAATTAAATCAAATTATTTCTTTCAATCATTTATTATAGCAATACACTGCTCTCTTAAATTTACTGATCAGCGTTGGAATTAAATCAATGTCTTTTCCAAAACACGCAATGAAATGTTTCTCATAAAACAACTTTTATCTCCGAAAGAAAGCAAAAATCGTAAAAATGGTATTACAAACTGCTTTTATTTGAAATATCAAAAGGAATTTTTATAGATTATTTTACGACGTTTTGTCAACATCTTGGGTTATTTAGCGTCTGAATGAGATGAAGGTGATAATGCCGGTAAAATGAGTCCGGAGTCCAGCACCGAAAGTTACCCAGCATTTGCTTTACTGGGTTGAGGAAAAAAACCCGGAAAAACCTCAACCAGGTAACTTTCCCCGACCGGGAATCGAACCCGGGCCACCTGATTTCACGGCCAGACGCGCTAACCGTTACTCCACAGGTGTGGACTCTCAAGGAATAAACCCCTATATCTGTATATCCGATCATTATTTTTGTATTCTTGATTTTTAAAAAGTCTTACGAGCTTTGAGTTGTCCAGATAATCACATAGTTAATATATCAAGCGACATGGACTTACCTCTAATATGTATTTTTCTGAATTAATTATGTGATACAGTCCTGTAATGCTGTTCACAAATGAAGCCATATACAATCTGTTATACTTGTGTTAATAGTCTTGATACCATGTATGGTGGGTCCCTATCACCACGGCATGGCGCGTCCTCAGGTTGCGGATAGAGGAGACGGCCTCCAGATATGGAGGGTAGCTGCGAATATATTGAATAAGCAGTCGTGGACAGCCGATAAGGGGTGGTCCTCCAGCTTGGGGGTTGGGCGAAGGGCTAACAACCCATCACCGTAAAAAACAGCTTGTTACGAATTCCTACAGTAAGCCTCGGAATAGGACTGATTCTCTGGCACGACCACAGCAAAGGAATAAGGTTTTGAGATTTGGCACTTGGAACGTAACTAGTCTTTATAGAACAGGAGGGGTAACATTAGTAGCAAAAGAACTAGCTAGATATAGAATAGACTTCGTAGGAGTACAAGAGGTTAGGTTAGATGGGAATGGCATATCACAAATAGGAGATTACTTGTTGTATTATGGGGAAGGAAACAATAATCACCAATTAGGAACAGGATTCTTTGTACATAAAAGAATAAAATCAGCAGTAAAAAAGGTCGAATTTATCAGTGACAGGTTATCATATTTAGTACTTAAGAGTAGATGGTGCGACATCATAGTTATAAATGCTCACGCCCCTACAGAAGAGAAAGACGATTATATAAAGGATAGCTTCTATGAGGAATTGGAACATACTTTTGATCAGTTCCCTAGATATCATATGAAAATTTTATTGGGGGATTTCAACGCTAAAGTAGGACGGGAGGATATTTTTAGACCAACTATTGGAAAAGAGAGCCTACACGCAATTAGTAGTGACAATGGAGTTAGATTAGTCAACTTTGCCACATCGAAAAATTTAATTGTCAAAAGTACAACATTTCCCCATAAGGATATACATAAATATACTTGGACTTCTCCAGATGGATTGACACACAACCAAATAGATCACGTCTTGATAGATAAACGGAGACATACTAGTATAGTAGATATTCGAACTTTCAGAGGTGCAGACTGTAATTCTGACCATTATTTGGTGATTGGAGAATTAAGAGAAAGATTATCAGTAGCCAAGCGAGTAGAGCAACAAGTTAATATTACTAAATTCAATATTTTGCAATTAAAGGACGAGGAAGCTAAGCAAAATTATCAGGTCGAAATTTCGAATAGGTTTGCCACTTTAGAAAGTTCCGACGAAGTTGAGAAAGAATTAGATGTTAATAGCGTGTGGGAAAATATCAGAGATAGTATCAAAATTGCAGCTGAGCAGAGCATAGGTTATTATGAAAGTAAGAAAAAGAAACCGTGGTTTGATGAAGATTGTTGCATGGTAGTAGAAAGAAGGAAACAGGCAAAATTGAAATTCTTACAGGATCCAGTTGAGGAGAAGAGAGATAATTATTTCAATGAAAGACGGGAAGCAAGTCGTACACTTAGGAATAAAAAGAGAGGTTACTTGAAGGAAAAACTGAATGAGGTAGAAACAAATAGTAAGAATAAACACATTCGAGATTTATATAAGGGTATAAAGGAATTTAAGAACGGATATCAGTCAAGGGTAAACGTGATCAAGGATGAGAATGGTGACTTGCTTGCAGACTCTTCATCAATCCTAAACAGATGGAAAAACTATTTTGCGCAACTACTAAATGTACATAGGCCAAATAGAAATGATCGGGACGATATTGAAATACAAACTGCTGAGCCATTTATACCCGAACCCACGATTTCAGAAGTCGAAATTGCGATAGAAAATCTGAAAAAGTACAAGTCTCCAGGTATCGATCAAATTCCAGCAGAATTAATACAAGAGGGTGGAAGTGCATTATATAGCGAAATTTATAAACTTGTACTTGCTATTTGGGAAAAGGAAATTGTACCAGAACAATGGAAGGAGTCCATAATTGTACCTATTTTTAAAAAGGGGGACAAAACGAACTGTGGTAACTTTCGAGGAATATCACTTTTGTTGACGTCGTACAAAATTTTGTCCAATATTCTTTTGAGGAGATTAACTCCGTACGTAGATGAAATTATTGGGGATCATCAGTGCGGTTTTCGGCGTAATAGATCGACTATTGATCAGATTTTTTGTATTCGGCAGATAATGGAGAAAAAAATGGGAGTATAAGGGTACAGTACATCAGTTATTCATAGATTTCAAAAAGGCATATGACTCGGTTAAGAGGGAAGTATTATATGATATTCTTATTGAATTTGGTATTCCCAAGAAACTAGTTCGATTAATTAAAATGTGTCTCAGTGAAACATACAGCAGAGTCCGTATAGGTCAGTTTTTATCTGATCCTTTTCCAATTCACTGCGGGCTAAAGCAGGGAGATGCACTATCACCTTTACTTTTTAACTTCGCTTTAGAATATGCCATTAGGAAAGTTCAGGATAACAGGCAGGGTTTGGAATTGAACGGGCTACATCAGCTTCTTGTCTATGCAGATGACGTGAATATGTTAGGAGAAAATACACAAACGGTTAGGGAAAACACGGAAATTTTACTTGAAGCAAGTAAAGCGATCGGTTTGGAAGTAAATCCCGAAAAGACAAAGTATATGATTATGTCTCGTGACGGGAATATTGTACGAAATGGAAATATAAATATTGGAGATTTATCCTTCGAAGAGGTGGAAAAATTCAAATATCTTGGAGCAACAGTAACAAATGTAAATGACACTCGGGAGGAAATTAAACGCAGAATAAATATGGGAAATGCCTGTTATTATTCGGTTGAGAAGCTCTTATCATCCAGTCTGCTGTCCAAAAATCTGAAAGTTAGAATTTATAAAACAGTTATATTACCGGTTGTTCTATATGGCTGTGAAACTTGGACTCTCACTCTGAGAGAGGAACATAGGTTAAGGGTGTTTGAGAATAAGGTGCTTAGGAAAATATTTGGGGCTAAGCGGGATGAAGTTACAGGAGAATGGAGAAAGTTACACAACACAGAACTGCACGCATTGTATTCTTCACCTGACATAATTAGGAACTTGAAATCCAGACGTTTGAGATGGGCAGGGCATGTAGCACGTATGGGCGAATCCAGAAATGCATATAGAGTGTTAGTTGGGAGACCGGAGGGAAAAAGACCTTTAGGGAGGCCGAGACGTAGATGGGAGGATAATATTAAAATGGATTTGAGGGAGGTGGGGTATGATGATAGAGACTGGATTAATCTTGCACAGGATAGGGACCGCTGGCGGGCTTATGTGAGGGCGGCAATGAACCTTCGGGTTCCTTAAAAGCCATTTGTAAGTAAGTAAGTAAATAGTCTTGATATCTCTGAATTGCCCGACAAACCACACAAAATTACTAAATAAAGCAATGTATCTAAAACGCTTATTTTTTGTATTCACATGTATACGCAGACTAGCAAGCTTCGATTTTGCGCGAGCTAGAAACACATACAAAAAACAATTTGTAACTTTTCACACGTGCATTCGTAATTTGCGTACAGTGTAATCTTCTTAACTT
Organism: Periplaneta americana; assembly: GCF_040183065.1. Taxonomy (NCBI): domain Eukaryota; kingdom Metazoa; phylum Arthropoda; class Insecta; order Blattodea; family Blattidae; genus Periplaneta; species Periplaneta americana. The sequence continues at coordinate 73,774,292 of NC_091132.1, forward strand.
TGAGTTTTCCAGGATTACGTTGATATTATTGATAAAAGCCACAATTACGTAAACCCATATTTTAGAATCGTTGGTTGTTACAAGGATAGAATCAAACTCTAACACTGTGTTATTTATGCAGTTGTTAATTTTTATTTCCTACGTCGGTTTAAACTACATTACAATGAAAAATCATCATGGTAAAGAGAGATTCTAAAAACTGATAACAATTTTCACTTCAGATGAATTTTGTATTGAAATTAATCATTTAAACTGTCATCAATTGTCTAATTTGTTGTATTATAATTACTCTTCAACATCTAAATAGTCTTGCGGTGTTCAGGTAGGACATAGGCTAGTTTCTCGGAAATTTACTCTAAAAGTATTGCACCATAATATTTTAGTTCAATTTATTATTATTATTATTATTATTATTATTATTATTATTATTATTATTATTATTATTATTGTTATTATTACTAGCCGTACCCGCGCGCTTCGCTGCACTTGTTATAAATAAATAACATTGACTTAAATCTGTTATATTTCCAAATACAGCTTTGTTATTGTTAGTTAACAAATAATTTATTATCAATAAATTATAAATCGTTTGCTCCTGAATTACTTTCAAAGTTGTATTTAGAACTATAAATGTACCGGTAACTGTTATTACCATGCAATAGGTTCTGAAGTTGTTCGATTAATTATACTTTTAAGCTTGGTATAATGTTAGACCTAACAGCGTCTGAAATAGACTATATTTGTAAGAACTGAAGGTTGTTACTCTCAGCTGGAAGAAGGTTTTGTCACCAAACAATATCATTTGAAATAAGGTGTTGTACTGCCCTATATTATTTAAAACAAGTGTTGATAACGGATGTACTGCTAAAGGATGTGCCTAAGTTTTTAATTGGTTGTGGAGGCTCTTAAATCTCAGGAAGAAAAATTTTTCCAGCAGCGCAACGTATTCAAGACTAATTTACAAACATGTTAACCGAATTATTCTTGCAACGAAAACGGACGCTCCCTAGACCAAATAGTCATGTTTTAATTATGTACAGCTGTCAAAAAAAAAAAAAAAGTGGCCGCACTCGTGAACAGCGAATATTTTCAAAGTCCACTTCGGGTCGCGGCGATGTCACACGATGCATGTGCTTGTACAAGCAGTTCCGGAACTATGAAAGTGTTCCATATCTGCTCCTCGCAGACAAGCGGTAGAGTGCTTGTTTAATGATTCAAAGGTTGTGGGTTCGGGCCTTCTTCAAGTTTTCATTTTATTTTTTAATCGTTCTTTAGCGATGTAAATGATATTCAAATTATCATTTATATCCAGTTATCGTTCTTGATGGATATCACGTTATTTATATTTTGTTATCGTTCTTTAGAGATATGAATAAAATTCAAGTCATCATTTGTATTCTGTTATCGTTTTATAACGATATGAATAACAATTATTACTATTGTAGCTACAGTATCTTCAATGGGGATTAGCCCTATTTTACATATGTATGTTAGGGCTATAGTTTTATACACAAAAAAGATAAGCATAAAGAGAAATGGAAAAGAAAATTAAATTAGCTTACGCGATGTAAACAAAACATAAACAATCCGTAAATTAGGCATTGCGATTGCAAAACAAATATCAGCTATCAATTTGAAACATACAAAAACATTAACAACACACATACGTAACACTTCTATAACACAAATATGCAGCTTTCCATACCATACATCATAAATTAATAACGATAGTCGCACAGACACAATCAAACTATAATTACGACATTGCGACGACATCAAGCATCCCATAACTGACTCACATACATAACAAATCAAGCATCCGTTGCAACACATACACTTCAACATAGTAACCACACTTTTAAAAGTTACAAATTTGGCTCCAAGAAGAATAAATAGGACACTGTTACTAATTACTATTCTCCTACAATTTCTTAAATACATCTGTAATAAATCTGTGAAATTCCGATATGAATAATATTCACGTTTTTTATATTGTTATCGTTCTTTAGCGATATAAATAATATTCAAGTTATCATTTATATTCTGTTTTCCTTCATTAGCATTATAAAATAATATTCAAGTTATTTATATTGTTATTGTTCCTTCGCAATATAAATAATCTGTATTTTATGTAAGTAATTATTATAACACAAATAAACATCTTTCTTTGTAAAATATGTTATTTTATTTAGATAATTAAATACGTATTATATAATATCTTATATTCATTTAAAAAACCGATATTTATCATTTATATTCTGTTATCGTTCTTTAATGATGCTGTATAAATAATATTCAAGTTATTTATATTGTAATCGTTCTTTAGCGATATAAATAACATAAATTTAATATTAGGTTTGGAAAAATCCAGTTGCATAATACTGCTATTAGTTTTTCTTTTTGTATTATTACATTATACTATCTTGAACCACAATAAAATGAAAAGGAGTAACGAGGAATTGAACCTGAGACGTTGACATCTAAATTCCGACATTCGTCCGCTGAGCTACGAGGGCAAAAGTGTGGAAACATTTTCGGAAAAATTGGCCCAATCACACTCTAAGATTTTCTGATGATTCGTAGAAGCTAGTCCAGGATGCGGGGGGCAAAGGCTAATTGAGATTTCCCGATCTCTGATAGGGTCAAACATCCTGATAAGAATTAATATTTAACCCTTGCCGTGACTTTCGGTGAAGTCCGGAGGGCCCAATTAGTCAAATTCACTCTCCTCATCTCCACGCTTGGGCCCCCTGGAATTTAATAAGACGCGAAAGAGATAGTGGTGTGCGGAAAGCAACGGGATGTTACCGCATTTAGGCCTATCCTTCCCAAGAAAAACTGCAAACATGAACAAAGGACGCTTTAAATAGAAGAAGAACTAAGGAAGAGAGTAGTGAAGTGCTTTGTGTGGAGTGTGGCACTGTATGGGGAAGGAACATGGACATTACGACGAAATGAAGAGAAACGAATTGAAGCATATGAAATGTGGATGTGGAGAAGAACGGTGTGTGTGAAGTGGACAGATAGAATGAGAAATAAAATTGTGTTTGAAAAAGTGAGTGAAGAAAGAATGGTGCTGAAACTGATTAGAAAGAGAAAAAGGAATTTGTTGGGTCTCTGGTTGAAAAGAATAATAGACGACATTAGGATATGTGGATCATATGCGGAGACTAAGAGGAAGGCAGAAAATAGGAAAGATTGGAGATTGCTGGGTTTGCAATTAAAGACCTGCCCATGGACAGAACACTTATGTATGTATGTTCAGAATGCCTGGAATATCGTGTCTAAAAACAGTCGCTATTTGCAAAGACTAGTCAATTCCATGCCCACTCGACTGCAAGATGATCGAGATAAGAGGAAGATAGACCAAATATTGAATTGTGGCTTTTTGTTTTGTTTTTTGAATGCTTAATTGTTTGAATGTTTTAAGGCCGACGCCAGTAAATTTGTTTTGTTTATGCCACGAAAGATATTTTTATTGAGAATAAAATCTTTTTTCTTTCCATTTGCAGCCACAATATCATAATGATAAAGTCATGGCATAATATATTAATGAACCTGATGTTAATTACTAAAATAATCGTAAAAGAGAAAGGAGCCATTATGTATAGTTTGTCTCTCTCAAAAACAGAACAAAAAAGAACATAAAAAGCACGTGGTTGTAGTCGAACGCAGGACCTCATGAATAAGAGGCCTGAACGCTACCATTATGCTATCGATAACACACAGAATACTTCAATTATAACTGTAGATATCAGGCAACGTGGTCCAACAACATGTAACATCGCCTGTCTCCGAATTGTAGCGAAGATACCCGAAGGGAACTTTGTTACAGGAGAGCGGCCACTTTTTCTTTTGACAGCTGTACAATTACTTCATTGTTTCATGTGGTATTGTATGACGTTATGACTGAAATACCTATGTTGTTAATTGTTTTTATTGTAACATTCGACCATAACTGACCGAGTATATAAGATCTCGCGCTCAGAGGGATGGAGTTCGGGGTTTGAGATGGCTTACAAACCACAAGTCATGCTAAAGATGTTAGTCTGTTAATTATTGAGCACGAGCATGATGCTCATTTCGGGTATCTATTCATATGTATTCAAATCAAATGTAAATTGTAAATAAATTTGAAAATTTGAAATACTAACTGTACCCGTGCGCTCCGCTGCACCTGTTAGAAATAAATATAAAGTAATTACATAATTAAAATTGTATTTAAATAATTAAAATGCGGTCATTTTGGTCCAGAGAGCAATCATTTGGTGCAATGACAATTCTTTTAACATGTTTCTTAATTGTTATTACATGCAACCATAGTTTAATGAAGACTGACATATCATTTAGTTTTAATGTGTATACTTTATATTACTTGCTTATGTTTCAGAAGTTACTGTAATAACATTGTAGAATTATGTCCATCTAGAGAAACTACACTTTCCAATGGTGAAATAATATTAAACAATTAATTAGCTTCCGATATTACTTCATACAAACACACAAACATTCTCTTAGGCTATGTTTAATAGCTTTCGATTGTTGTTGTCCAAGGCCCCTTATAGACGAAGTCATTTGTTTTTATTTCAGTACAGCGCCTTAGATAGCGTTGTTATTGTAATTTTAAAACTCATTTATCTCATTAAATATCAGTCCTAACAAAATTTTGTATAGAATAAAACTCATCGGAAAGTATTTTTAAAGAAACTTTTGTTATGTAATATTTTTCATGAAAATCAATAATAAGCGAGATATTTCGATTTAATTCAGGCCCCCTTATAATCCCCCTTTTAAGTAAAATATTTTGAATGCCATATAGCCTAAAATCTAAGTTACAACGAACTTAATTTATATTCCAATTTTCATATAAATCGGTTCAGCCATTATCGCGTGAAAAGGTAACAAACATCCAGACAGACAGACAGATAGACAGACATACAAACAAAAATTTGAAAAAAGGGATTTTCGGTTTCAGGATGGTTAATTATACATGTTAACACCAATTATTTTTGGCAAATCGAAAATTACCAGAAAAATTTTGGCTACAGATTTATTATTAGTATAGATGGAGTATTGTGCACTACAGAGAACTGTTACCTATTATGTATACATTACCGTAGCTCACCCAAATACGTAATTAAGCATGAAAAATATGTAGTTATGTTACTGAATAATTCTGCAGTGCTCGGGAAAAGTGACATCAGTCAGTTTCCACAAACCTTTTTTGATAATTTATTGACAACTTACGGAACATCTGCTCGCTTGGAAAAATTTACATAAGTATTTCTCCCATTACAATAATTCATACAGAAAATAATCAAATCGACATAAACCAGTGTAAGTTGTCAATAAATTATCAAAAAAGGTTTGTGGAAACTGACTTATGTCACTTTTCCCGAGCACTGCAGAATTAATACTTAATATGTGCCATGTGTATATTTATAAAATTATTCCATCTCTGGCTTTCATTCCTTCATAAAAAAAAAACGCAACGCAAATCAGACATCAAATTTCAGTACGGTACCTCCAAATAGCATTAAATTTAACTGCAGTACATATAGCTAATTATTAGTGTCGATATTATATAAAGTTTTCTGTGCGTAAGGTTCTGTTTAGTCTTACCTTATATGCATTTGTGCACAGTCCTCGATTCACATGAGCTTCTGTAATGACAAAGTTTACGTCCATCTAAAGGAACTACACTTTCCAATGATGAAAGAATTATTTAAATCTATTAATAGTTTCTTGAGATTGCCTTATACAAACACACAAACATTCTCCTCTCTTTATACTATAATAATATTTAGCATGTATAAACACATATTATATCATCCGTATATCAATCCGATTGTTGTCCAAGGACTCCAAGGCCGCCTTAAATAGATGCAGAGTAATTTATTTTATCTTTATTACCGGTATATTCGAGGCTAATCTGACGTGGCCACGATATAAAAAGCATTGTTATTTTAAAACAGAAATATCTCGCCATATAGTAATGCAGAATTCCTGCATGGAAATATTATGTACTTCGGTACGTAATAGTAATATCAGTCCTATCAAAATTTTGCATAGAATAAAACTTATCGAAAATCGTTTTTAAAGAAACTTTTGTTATGTAATATGTCATAAAAATCAATAATAAGCTAGATATTTCGATTTATTTAATTCAGGCCCCCTTATAACTCCCCTTTTAAATAGAGTATTTTGAATAACATATAGCCTATAATCTAAGTTACAACGAACTTAATTTATATTCCAAGTTTCATATAAATCGGTTCAGCCATTATCGCGTGAAAAGGTAACAAACATCCAGACACACAGACAGACAGACAGACAGACATACATACAAACAAAAATTTCGAAAAAGCGATTTTCGGTTTCAGGATGGTTAATTATAAATGTTAAGACCAATTATTTTTGGAAAATCGAAAATTACCAGAAAAATTTTGGCTACAGATTTATTAGTATAGATTATTATTATTATTATTATTATTATTATTATTATTATTATTATTATTATTATTATTATTATTATTATTGTCCTGCGCCGTGGCGTCGCGGTCTAAGGCATCCTACCTAGGATTCGCGTTACGGAATGCGCGCTGGTTCGAGTCCTCATGGGGGAAGAAATTTTTTCATGAAATTTCGGCCAGTGTATAGGGACCGGTGCCCACCTAGCATCGTGATGCACTTGGGGAGCTACGATAGGTAGCGAAATCCGGTTGCGAATGCCAGCTATAACGGCTGGGGGGATCATCGTGTTAACCACACGATACCGCCATACCGGTTGGATGATCGTCCACCTCTGCTTCGACATGTGGGCGTGAGGCCAGCAGCCGGCTCATCGGTCTAGGCCCTTCACGGGCTGTAGCGCCACGGATTATTATTATTATCATTATTATTATTATTATTATTATTATTATTATTATTATTACAAGCAAACTTCATTCTTTTTTTATATTTCTTAAGGACGAAATGAATTTTACAACACAGCATTACATGTGAACTCTTTGTGAACTTATTTCCGCAATGAGCTTTTAGTTGGGAAGCAGTATATTTTTTATTACCGTACGTTAATCATTAATAATAATAATACTAATAATAATCCGTGGCGCTACAGCCCACGAAAGTCCAAGACCGACCAGCCGGCTGCTGGCCTCACGGCCACATGCCGAATCAGAGGTGGACGATCATCCAACCAGAATGGAGGTATCGTGTGGTTAGCACGATGAGCCCTCCAGCCGTTATAGCTGGTTTGCGTAACCGGATTTCGCTACCTATCGTAGCTCCCCAAGTGCAACACGATGCTGGGTGGGCACCGGTCCCATACACTGGCCGAAATTTCATGAGAAAATTTCTTCTCCCATGAGGACTCGAACCAGCGCGCATTCCGAAGTTTCACTGTAGTAGGTTTATAGTAAATCATGCATGCTGTGTTTGACTTCCTTCATCAGGTACTGATAAATTTAACCTTATATACGGAAACTTTTTCATTTCTTTTCCTAATGTTTTATGAGTTGATCCAACATATGCATAGAGATTGCTTATGACGTGGGATTGAAATTTCAGGGATTAATGCTATTTCATTTCTCACTCTGTTTACATGATCTTCATTTCATACTAGTCTCTAGCATACAACCACACATTTTAGTGTGTCTAAAACATATGTTTCAAATTTTAATGCCTAATTCAGTATGAAATTTCCAGACGACAAATTCCTAACATTGAAATGCTATCTGTAACTCCTTTGAACGTTTCTTCCTTACATTTTTAAACTTGAGAAAACGTTCCACAAATATTCTTTACTCTACAGTGTATGACATAAGTTAATTTTGATTACACTGTTGCTGACAAATTAAATTCCAAATAACACAAGCGTAGGTCTACTGTAGAAATTCTTTCCTTGAAGTTCTTTATCATCCGAGTTTGAGATGGTGATTTTGAAGACTTATTGGTTTATTGCTATGTTTTAAACTTCACCCTTATACCCTTTTAACAAGTTATCAGGAATTATTTTCAAACATATATAAGGGAGATTAATTACCCTATAGAGCCAATGCGCGAATGTTAAATTTGTTTAGTTAATGACCCATTATCTCAGAAACTATTGAAAATATCATAATGAAATTATCACAGGAAAAAGATACAAGGTTTTTAAGCAAAATTACGCACATTTATCAATAAGAATACAAATTGTAGAAAAGATTTGAAGTTTTTAAATAATGTTCATTTTATTTTTTTGTGTAAATGCCCCATTTTCTCAGGAACTATAAATGACAGGACGAAACTTTAAACACATTTTGACAATGCAATAATGAAATGGACGTACATTAAGTGATGTATGTCTATTAGTTTGATCAGAAAAACTATTTTGCTAAAAAATAACATTATTTTAAATTAAAAAATTATAACCTATATTTCTTGATGTGTCTGCGTTAGTTTGCTTAGAGGCCCTGCGTCTTTATCCTGTAAAAATTTCAATATCATATCTTCAGTAGTTCCTGAAATAATGGGTAATTAAATCAGTAAATTTTACATTGACGGTATAGGATAGTTAATCTCCCCTGTGTGGAACTCTAGTGATATGTGCCAAGCACAACCACAGGCCTCCGCCTGAGACAACACAGGCCATCACATTAGTAACGGACAAATAGACTATGTATGCTAAGTATGTGGGTGGGATTGGAACCCACGATCATATGGCTTATAAATCTTAGCCTGGACGTTACCGGACATAAGTTTATAATCTTATATTAGTTAATTTGATCTCTATCCCTAGAAGAGCCTGCCTGGAGAGAAATAAAAAATAGGTTGCAGCCGCCAAATTACTCTTCAAGGAACGACCACTCATTAAATTGAGGGAAAGAAGAAGAGGACGGACACTGGAAAGTTTTCTTTTCTCAATCGTACTATCAGGGACTGGAATGCTTTACCTGCAGACTTACTAAAGGCTTTACCAATAACCAAAAATGTATTTAAAAATAGGCTTAAGGACTTTACTAATAGACGGTAATATATTATACACACTACTTAAAGGGTGTAATTGATATCTTGTTATTTGAAGTTTTCTATCAGTGAGGAAGTGTGTTGTGTCAGTGAAGTCTATTGTGTAAGTGAAGTGTGTTGGCGTCAGTGAAGTGGCTGTGCAAAGTATTTGAACAGTGAAATGGTTAGAAATGTTAGTGAAATCAGGTAGAATCAGTGCAGTGAGTGAGTTGACAGCAAAATAAGTGTAGTGCCGAAAGGTACTTGTGCAGGTATGAACCTGTCACACTCGGGGGTCTTAGTTCGAACTTAAGGTTAAGATACAAATTAGATTTACTTTAAATGTTATTTTAAGTGACTATGCTTCATTTAATTTAGGATGCTCCTTGTTATTATTATATTATTATTATTATTATTATTATTATTATTATTATTATTATTAAATGTTTTTTATTAGTTGTGTTTATTATTAATTGTCATTATTGAGTGTAATTAGTTACCACTGCCACCGGGTATAAACCCATTTGCAGTGTGAATAAATACATAGCCTCCACATACATACAAGATTGTATTAATGGTTCAAGTTTTGATTATATTTTATAACTCTTATTGAATTTAGACGCTAAGAATCGAATCCTATCTCATGATACATTTTCCACTGTGAAGACACAGCTGCGACCTCTCTCATTATTTACTGGGTTGTGAGAGGGGGAGGGTATTCGCCGATGATCTGAAGAAGTGACTTGTGAATTTTTTCATGTTCTCTCTTCTTTCTGTTTGTATGGGGGTGGTTGTGAGCAGAAGGGGTTGCTAACTTTTAATTCACCGAGATTAAGTGAAGGGGAGGATATGTCCCATGTGGGACCGCGTGGTTTTACTCAATTAACAAACTCTCCGCGCCCTCTACGCTTTTGAAAGTATAATTTTTAATTAAAAGTAAGACAAGCAGCAGGCGCGCGATACTGTCCCGCCTTCCAAATGAGCACAGCTGCTGGCCCCTTTCCCCCTCCCCCCGCCAGTGCACTGTCTTCCAAGTTGATGCTCGGACTTCTAGATCCATTTCTACTGTAGATGTGATCTCTTCACTTTCCACCCTCCCGTCTAGTTCGACCGTTTACATACATGGTTCCGCTCTCCTGATGGGTTAGAACTTCAGCTGCTACTGCGTTCGCGGTTTTCGCCACTTTTTTCTTTTCTATTTTTATTCAATTTTATTCTCCTCCTAAATTCTTTGGCCTCATAATCTTCTTCTTACTTCATTTTCTTGTTCCATATTCCTATTTCCTTCCTTACTTAGTGTATTTTTATTTTTTATTTTTTTAGTTCTTTTAGAGGAAATACTCGTCTTTTCGGAAAACACTCGTCTATTATTGACAGACTAAAGGCTCATTCACAATGAAAATTAAACATAACGTAAGCGTTAACTTAAGAATATAAACGTTACAGTAAAATCAAGAAGTCATACCATCATTCACGATGGGAACATAAACATAACCGCATACATACTTGGTAACCATTGAAACATAACAACGACGCCATTTCCTCATTTCTGTCGTATACTTCAGCGCTCCACGATTGTGTTCTGTTTGCAAATCACGTAAGCATAAGAATGAAAGTTTGGAGTTTGCAAGCTTTCATGTTAACGTCTTACGGTAATGTTTATGTCAATGCTTATGTGAATCACTGTGAATGATCCCATTTGGTAGCCTGGGCGCAAACTTCTGTGTTTATGTTACGGTTATGTTTAATTTTCATTGTGAATGGGCCTTTAAAATGTTCTAAGGATCGCCTCGGATTGTACACTTTTTACCCATTACGTTGAACGTCGCACGGTGAGGGTAAACGAAATTGTACATTTCCTGTTTTCTGATATTAAACTCTCACTATTTCACTTATTATTATAAAGTTTATATTTATTTCATTTCCATTCTAATTATTTGTGTATACGTAAGTATATTTTTTTTCCGGTAATTCGGTAGAAAACATTGGTCAATATGACGGACATCAGTGACATCATCGAGGATCAGTGATAGATTAGGTTCGGTTTGTTGTTTTTGGTATACCTTGCATATACGTTTTTTGGTAGGCATACCAAAAGCCTGAATAAAACCTAACCCGTCATTGATTCTGGATGATATTTGTCATATTGACCAACGTTTTCTATAGAATTACCTTTTTTTTTCGCTCAGTTTTTACCTTTCTAAGTTCCAGTAACCAGAGGTTTATTGTATGTACTGATATGCTTACCACAAAAATCCTAGTCTCTGAATTAAGGTACTGAAATCTGCATAAATAGATAGCTACAAACTAAGTTTAATTCAAAGTGTATTGTACCTTTCAGTTTCAGTTTCTATGTCGAGTAGCTGGATAGCAGTGAGACGTCCGGTAGAGAGCACACGACGAACAGGTCTGAACGACACAACACGTGGTTGCAGTATGCATCAGTACAAATGGGAACCAATCAGACCACAACAAACCCTAAGAACGGGGAGTGTAGCTTATACCTGAGTCACATGGGGATTGTTTACAGGAGTCAAATGCTTGAAGCCTCTAAACTTGATGCCATATTTGTAATCACACGGCGACACTAAACTTGAAACAATCTTCCACACGTAAAAAACGCGCGCTGAATGTTGTATGCTTGGAGGTACACTGTTTTAAAGTTTTTTTTACCTTTTTGCGAACCCTTTTACATTATCGACATCTTGTTCTTAAAGTTTCGTAACAAGTTTCTGAAATAATTCTCTCTTGTTTAATTTTAATTTGTATTACTATTATTGAAGTATTTCTCGTGCTGTATAGGCCATATTCCACGGAAGTTCGTACATTTCATGCAATTCTAAAAATGTTACAATATAGGCCTACGTATATTTTTATTTATTTATTTATTTATTATGACTTATGGAAAAGTACACTGGTTATATGCCCATCAAAGCACCTTCTTCACATAAATATACAAGAACAATTTAACTTATAATTTATTATTGATAATGATTCACATGATCAGCAGTTATAAAATAGGTATATGCAACTCATTGACAATAGAAATAAAAGAAATGAAAACGTGAAAGAGATGTAGCTTACAATTATTCAGTATTGACAAAAAAATATATATATTTTTTAATAAATTGATAATAAATTGTAGGGCCAAAACAAGGGAAAAGTTGCGATATTTTTTTTCGGATCTAGAGACATTAAATACCAAATTTATTCTATACTAGCCGTACCCGCGCGCTTCGCTGCAGTTGTTATAAATAATTGACTTAAATCTGTTATATTTCCAAATACAGTTTTGTTATTGTTAGTGAATAATTAATTTATTATCAATTATAAATCGTTTGCTTCTGAATTACTTTTAAAGTTGTATTTAGAACTATAAGTGTAACGGTTATTACCATGCAATAGTTTTTGGAGTTGTTCGATTAATTATACTTTTAAACTTGATATTATGTTAGACTCAACAGTGTCTGAAATAAAATTAATACATTTGTAAGAATTGAAGGTTGTCACTCTCAACTCGAAAAAGACTTTGTCACCAAACGATACCATTTGAAATAAGGTGTTGTACTGTCCTATATTATTTAAAGCGTGTGTTGATAACGGATGTACTACTCTAAGTACCTGCGTAAGTTTCTATTTTGTTGTGGGGGATCTTGAATCTCAGGAAGAAAAACTTTTCCAGCAGCGCAACGTATTCAAGACTATTTTACAAACATGTTAAACGGATGCTCCCTAGACCAAATAGTCGTATTTCAATAATGGAATTACTTCATAGTTTCATCTGGTATTGTATGACGTTATGACTGAAATACCTATGTTGTTAATATTGTTTTTATTGGTAACATTCGGCAATAACTGACCGAGTATATAAGATCTCGCGCTCAGAGGGATGGAGTTCGGGGTTTGAGATGGTCCTCAAGTCATGCTAAAGATGTTGATTTGTTAATTATTCAATATGGAGTATTGTACACTACATAGAACTGTTATCTATTAGGCCTAAAGATAATTGTGAATTACCTTCTTACCTTTTTGAAAATCACTCAAATAACCTATAAAATGAAATAGCACATATAAAAACACGATGTAAACGCTGTGTTGGCGATATGCCCACCCAACCCACCCAAATAATTATCTTCCTTTTATAGCATAATTTTGCAAAATGGGATTCCACTGCCATGTTGTCTGGTTTGACGTCAATTTTTCAGCGCTGCCAAGGTATATAGATGAAAACGCGAAAACGTATTAATACAATCCTAATGAGAATTACGCAACAATGCCTCCATTGTTATACGCGGATTGTGATACTAGTTATCATAGTAATGGCATGTGTCGGTTGTGATTTCAAATTACGTACTTTTCTGCGCAAAGTCAACACTTCACAGTCAATGAAAGACTTCCTAGTATCTCACGGAATTATAAGAAACACTATAAACTGTCCGTCATATCATAATGTCTGCCATTTGAAAATTACAGGACGACAAAGACTGGAATTTAGATGCAGCAAACGCCATGGGCAACAACGGCGATGCAACTTCATTAAAAGTGGTAGGAAAGATACTTTTGTGCGAGATCGTGCGTATTTGCTTGGTTTCCGCACAAAACCAATCCGAGGAAAGACTCAAATTCCACACTCAGTATTCCCAACCTAACACACATAACAATTTCCCTCTTCTTACCGCTTAAGTGACATATTGATTTTACTGCTTTAAGGCTCATTCACAATGAAAATTAAATATAACATAAGCATTAACTTAACATTACAGTAAAATCAAGAAGTCATACCATCATTCACGATGGGAACATAAACATAACAGCAAACATACCTGGTAACCATGGAAACATAACAACGACGCCATTTCCTCATATTCTGTCGTATACTTCAGCGCTCCACGATTGTGTTCTGTTAGCAAATCACGTAAGCATAAGCATGAAAGTTTGGAGTTTGCAAACTTTCATGTTAACGTCTTAAGGTAATGTTTATGTCAATGCTTATGTGAATCATCGTGAATGATCCCATTTGGTAGCCTGGGCGCAAACTTCTGTGTTTATGTTACGGTTATGTTTAATTTTCATTGTGAATGGGCCTTTAGGCTTTTAACTTATTATTTTTAGAGACGTTCAATATAGTAATAATTATAAATTGGAAACTTACCACTGCAATTTCACCTAAATTGCACTGTTAATTATTGTTTTTAAATATTTGCAAAAATTAAGTAAACTCTACAACTCCACTAAAGTTACTGCTCCAGTGACTCTGAATAACTGCACAAATGTAACAATTAATTTCAATGTGCAGAATTAGATCTCAAAGATATTTTACATTTTTAAACATCTCCTTGACCGGCAAAATTAAACTTGCCGATGTTATTACTGGAATATGTTATATAAATAATATTGTTAAAATATTAAAATGAAAAATAAATCATTACATAACCTTACCGTTTGTTTTAAGTTCGCATTTATAGACGGGGGAAAAAAAAAAGACGTATATCACGGCCTGCTGGAGTATAGTAAACACAGAAAACATTTTAAAGCAACAATGTTGAAGATAGATATTTTTGTTTTGCAAATTTGCCGTCATTGAACAGAAACCAAGATGGAGATTTCATTGCAACTAATTAGAAATTCCTTTTTCAGGTATGTAATAAACAATCTTCGCACAAAATAATGTACGATACACGAGCGGTATGTTTTCTTTCAATTCTCGGAAATTAAAAAAGCTCAACTACGTTTCGCTTTTTCAAACTTTTCCTCGAACATGAAAACTTCAACATACCGCTCTTGTAACGCATATTACTATCATAGGAGATTCTAAATTATCGGTAGACCAGATTTTGCAATTTTGCACATTCTGGTGCCTACTTCCCAATCCTAGACATGTGACCCTCAGTGAAGAAGTAAAAGTATGACGCCACACGGTTGTAGACTGGTCCAACTTTTGTCGTGAAGTTTGCTTAGACTGGGTGTATGAACACAGGCAAGCAATTGGCGGTCCAGGGACAATTGTGGAGATCGATGAAAGCAAGTTCGGGCGGCGAAAATACAACCGCGGACGTCTCATTGAGGGCCAATTGGTATTTGGTGGGGTGGAACGTGGTAACCCCACGAATTTTTTTTAAGTTACCAGTACAAAACAGAGACGCAGAAACTCTAGTCAATTTAATACAGGAATGGATTCTCCCAGGTACTACAATTGTATCCGATTGCTGGAAGGCGTACAACACTCTACAGAATCAAGGCTTTCTCCGTCTGCGGGTAAACCACTCGGTGGAATTTGTGGATACAGCAGATACTGGAGAAATCCACATAGAAAATCTCAGAAGACTTGCTGGCGAACATGTAACTATACACACGCAAAATATCGAGAGGAAGTGGCGCTCTGTGAAGTACTCTATTCCAGCCTTCGGACGCCGGAAACAACACTTTGAGGGTTATTTTGCGGAGTACATATTCGAGTCCAACTTTTCCCGTTCTCGTCTCATATGCGAATTCTTCAAGAGAGCCTCTCTGCTGTACCCACCTCCACAGTAATTTGCTGACTTCCAGCCCTCTTACAAAAAGTTGAACTCACGGTTCTAAATATCTCATTTGAAAAAGTAGGCTTAGAGCCTAAATGCTAAATAATGAATTAAAAAACTCATTTATGTTTGTATTGTGCAGTATAATGTGTAACAAGCATATCCACAAACTCATCACAAACGTACAGTACTGCATCTTTTTCTTCTATTTTGTCTCGAGTTGTGTTATACTATTGTTGCAGCTAATTGAATGCGTAGCTTTGGTTCTCAGTCATAATGTAAGTGAAGAGTAATTACATGCTTTCAATGTGGAAATATTTTACAAAAAATAAACCACTTAGTTATATGAAAACCACAGTAACGCCTTTTGTGTTTTGTTTTTGGTGCAAGAGAAATACTCGTATTTTAAGAAAGTACTTACATATTTTCATGCCATGGAAAATATTTTTTTACAAAAGTATTTTAGTATTTTTACTCGTCTTACACGAAACTATTTTCGCTCTTGTATTCCATTGTTTTATATTACTGGTGCAAGGGAAATACGAGTATTTTAATAAAGACTTCCATACTTTTTAGTCCGGAAAATCCTCCTTTACCAAAGTACATTCCTTCCTATTTTTATTTCATCTCAAACATTCGTCTTCTACGAAATCACTTTCGATGCAATAATGTAGTATATTGTAAATTATACAGAATGTTTCAAAAATAAGGGGCTTAATTTCAGGTATGTATTTCCCACATGTAGACAATCAAAATAGTTCATTACAACATGTGTCCGGAAATGCTTTATTTCCGAGTTATGACCTTCACAACATTGAAATTCACCGGAACGTTTTCCTTTCCGCAGGTCGTTGCCGTCAAAGGAGACATTAAGAGGGCACTCTGACAGTTCATTCCGAGGCGAAGGTTACATTCAGTGTTGTGTAGGCGTTAGACTGTGCGACATGTATTCAAATCAAGAGCTGGCAGAGATACACTTCATGTACGGTAAGGTGGACGGCAATGCTGCGCTGGCTCGTCGTTTGTACCAGGAGAGGTACCCACAGCGACAATGTCCAGATCGGAAGACATTTGTACGTCTCCATTACCGTCTGTGCGAGTATGGAAAATTTAACTCTCCTGGTTTGGGAAGGGGACGATCAAGATCTACAAATCCAGAAGTACAGGAGGAGATTCTGGAGGCTGTGAACATGACTCCTTCTATCAGCACACGAAGGGTAGCATTGCAAGTCAATGTTCCTCATACGACTATCTGGAGACTGTTGAAAGAGTATCAATTGTATCCTTATCATTTGCAACGTGTACAGGCCCTGTCACCAGCAGATTACCCTGCACGAGTTAGGTTCTGTCAGTGGTTCTTGCAGCAGTGTGGTATAAATCCGAACTTTCCTGCCTTAGTATTATTTACAGATGAAGCGCAGTTCACACGAGATGGCATAACAAATTTCCACAATCAGCATGTATGGGCGTATGAAAACCCACGTGCAACTGTTCCATCTCATCATCAGGTGCGGTTCTCCCTCAACATGTGGGCCGGTATCATTGGTGATCGATTAGTTGGACCCCATGTACTTGTAAACAGACTTACGGGGCAGGCGTACACAAACTTCCTGGAAAACACCATACCTCATGTTTTAGAAGACACTCCACAGATCAATCGTCAACACATTCACTTCTTGCATGATGGCGCTCCTGCACACTTCAGTCGTACGGCTCGCCGGTACTTGGATCGAAGGTTTCCTGATCGATGGATAGGTAGAGGTGGCCCAATTGCTTGGCCTCCACGCTCACCTGACCTGAACCCTCTCGATTTCTACTTGTGGGGTCATTTAAAATCATTGGTTTATTCGTCTCCGGCGCCTGATTTGGAATCCCTTCGGAATCGAATTGTGGCATGTTCTGAGGACATACGCAATACTCCTGGAGTTTGGGATCGTGTTCGCAGGTCAATGAGACATCGATGTGAGGTCTGTATTCAAGCAGGAGGTGGACATTTTGAACATCTTCTGTAATGACAACGACCTGCGGAAAGAAAAACGTTCCGGTGAATTTCAATGTTGTGAAGGCCATAACTCGGAAATGAAGCATTTCCGGACACATGTTGTAATGAATTATTTTTATTGTCTACATGTGGGAAATACATACCTGAAATTATGCCCCGTATTTTTTAAACACCCTGTATGTTATTTATGCTGCAAAGAAAATACTCATATTTTAAGAAAGCACTTATTATTAGTGCAGGAAAATACTTTGGACAGACTTCAGAATACAGCGTAAGTACATATGTCGTTTTTGTTTTATTCAATTATTTATTATTGGTCCAGGGGAAATATCTTATAATTAGACATCGGATTTTTAGGCACTAAAAATTGCAGTTTTAGGCGCCTAAAATAAGCTCAAAATTTGTAAAATTAGGCTCTATTTTAATGAAAATAGGCATTTTAGGCACATCAAGGTATCATACTTATTTCTTTCACTGAAATTTTTAGTTATACACTAAAATACGCACAAAAAAGTATGTTTAAACATTAAAAAAGAATACTATCTTATATTTATAAACAGAGCTGCACAAATTTAATATATTGAAACTAATGAAATAATGATTATTGATATCAAGATTACTCATTTTAAGTTATTGAAATTCAGTTCCATGCTCAGACTTTATTATAATTATCTGCACAGTACACCACCAGAATTTTTTCTAAATTCTCCACAGTTAACCTTTGCCTTTTGTCACTGAAAATCATTTTGAAAGCAGAAAAACTTCTTTCAACCGAAACTGATGTGAGAGGCGCAAATTTTAAATTAGGTACAATAGAAACATCAATACTTACTGGAACATTTACACTTTCCCCCGATATCACTCTTGATACTTTTTCCAACAATGAAAATCCTACATTCTTATTTAATACGTTGTCCCACTTATTTTTAACTTTTTTCCCAGTTTCGCCAATAGCAGAATGTATGTTCACTTGAGCTTCCTTTACTATTGCTATTTGGCTACAAAGAGATTGTTTTTCACGTTCTAATTGTTCAATGCTTGCAGGTATGAAAGAAAAGTTTGATGTTATGTAGGCAATATCGTTTTCACTCGTGAGTCATTCAGACAATCTTTCACTGCTTTCACACACGCTGCACTATCAGTTTCAGGTAATTTATCAATAACTGTGACCACTTCTTTATAATACTTAGAATAATACACCACTGACTGAATCCAGGTTCCCCATCGTGTAACAACCGGCTGAGGTGGGAGTGGGATATCTGGAAAGTTCTCTCTGAATATTGAAATCCTGGATGGGGCTTTACAAAAACATTTTTTTGTGTTAGAAATAAACGAATTGACAAGAGGAAATTCATTCCGGATTGTTTCAGAAACCCTGTGAAGGCCATGTGCTAGACAGGTTACATGCGTGAGGTTAGGATAAAATGTTTTAAGAAGTGGAGCTGCAGCAACCATGTATGAGGCAGCATCAGTACAAAACAACAGAACTTTAGAATCGTCTATATTACCTGAGTATAAAGACTGTAGGCCTTTATTTATAAAATAAGCAATGGCTTGGCTATTCACTTTCGAAAATTCCTTAACACATATGAGGTGTGGAATCGAAGGTCCATCAGGACTAAGTTTTCCTACTACCATATTTGCTATATACCTATTCATAGGATCTGAGGTTTCATCCACAGAGACCCATATGTAAGAATCACCTATATCCTCCCGAATGGAAGCTAAAGTTTCATTGTATATTCTGTCTAAGTAATTTTTTCTTAGGGTCGACTCAGATGGGATATTTTGTTTGCAGTATTTTTGTAAAAACTGTCTTAAAACCGGATTTTCAATTGCATTCCAGGGAATGTTAGCAGCAACAAACGCTCTGGTTAAGTCAGCATAGAAATTGCTGCTGAGATTGGATGAAGTAGGCTGTGTTAGTAAAGTTTGTTGCAGTTGATTTTTCTGCTGAGCTTTAGCCTTATGAGCCGCTTCTTGCACATGCTGCTTTAGGTGGCACTTCTTTTCTTGCGAAATCTAAAAATGTAAAGTAAATTGAATTAAAATAAAATCCTAATTGTTGTATTGCCGTATTTCTATCACAAAGTTAGTGGGTTCGAACAATCAAAATTTTAATGACCTGCAAATACTTTAACTATCGGAATTTAAAAGGTTAAAGTGTAGTGGTCTTAAAAAGAATTATACCTCAGGATAGCTCAGTCAATGTATAAATATTATATAGAATTTATATATTTCAACTATTGTTACATACCTGTTTGCTACAAATCTTGCAGAATATTATTTCTCCATCATAAGTGAATTCTGAATATTCTGTTAGCCATTGCCGGATCAATGTAGATTTTGCACTTATATTTTTCGGCATTATCGCGTTAAACTTCACAGGAAAACGTCCTACCGCTCAAAACTTCTCAACACAAATAAGGTGAGGGAAAGAGCAACTGTTAACGAGCATTCAAATGAACCGTTGTTATTGAGATTCAATTGGACAAAAATACAAAGTTCCACTTATTGTTGCATTTTCTGGTAGTGTTAACACTAGGAGGGCCATTCTTTTAAATATTTTGTAACGGTTTACCCTACTAATTCGCAGTTTTACGACTTTTCATAAATATTTCAAAAACACTCTTTCTCCAAAAATTGTGATTTTATGACACTCTGAAGGGCAGTATAGCTAATCGGTTTCAGACCGAAAACAGTCATTTTTATAGTATAGTATATCTCTGAATCGGTAGCAGCACATGTTGTGATTGTTGCCTGCTTCAAAACTAAGGTTGGTTCTTTGTCGGCATTTATGCCTCCAAACATGTTAAATTCGGTGAAATCTATTGCGAGTGTCGTGAGATTCAAAACATTTTGTTTCCTTTATCAATGGTTTCATGGCCGGTGTGAAGCAAACTTTCCACTTTTTAAATGCCTTAAATTTCGCTGTGAATGCATGTATAAATTATAGAAAGTAAGAGTAAAATGCGAAACTTTAGAGTGAGTTAGGCATTTTTAGGCGAATATTAACCAATTAGGCTCTAATAACCGTTTTAGGGCATTTTAGGGCACTATAAAACTCTTTGAATACCTTTCAATTTCCCTGAAACACAAATATTAATAATTATTTTTACGTTTCTCCTAAAGAAACAAAATAGGCATTTGCCCTAGAATCCGATGTCTGCTTATAATGTACTTATTTATAGAAGTGGAGGTTACTTATGTCCCAGCCAATATAGGTACTTGCTAAAATACCTTGAAAATGCTTTGTATTTATAGTATTGATTAGTGATCACTGGAAGAATTAGATGCCCAACTATTCCGCCCTAAATGCGTACCTAATATACGAAAATCGCCATGCGTGAATGAACAATACTGCCATATTTCGTTAATGTGACAGACGGTTTCATTGTTGTCAACATAGTAATAATACACACTTAATGAAACCTAATCTAACCTGTCACATAATACACACTTAAAATAATCTAGGCTAATCTAATCTGTCACACAATATTACACACCCTATCAAACCTAACCTAACCTGTCACATAATACTACACACCTAATCAAACCTAACCTAACCTGTCACATAATACACACCTAATCTAACCTAATCAAACCTAACCTAACCTCTCACATAACACTACATACCTAATCAAACCCAACTTAACCTCTCACATAATACTACACACCTAATCAAACCTAACCTAACCTCTCACATAATACTATACACCTAATCAAACCTAATCTAACCTCTCACATAATACTACACACCTAATCAAACCTAACTTAACCTCTCACATAATACTACACACCTAATCAAACCTAACCTAACATCTCACATAATACTACACACCTAATCAAACCTAACCTAACCTCTCACATTATACTATACATCTAATCAAACCTAACTTAACCTCTCACATAATACTACACACCTAATCAAACCTAACCTAACCTCACATAATACTCCACACCTAATCAAATCTAACCTAACCTCTCACATAATACTACACACCTAATCAAACCTAACTTAACCTCTCACATAATACTACACACCTTATCAAACCTAACCTAACCTAACCTAACATGTCCTGTCATCTAGTGCACTAACACGTAATCAAAACTAACCTAAACTGTCACACAATATACATTTAATCTAACCTAACATCTCACATAATATTACACACCTAGTCAAACCTAACCTAATCTGTCACAATGCACATCTAATCTAACCTAATCAAACCTAACCTAACCTCTCACAATATTACACATCTAATCAAACCTAACCTAATATAATAATACACACCTAATAAAACCTAACCTAACCTGTCACATAATACTACACACCTAGTCAAACCTAACCTAACCTGTCATAATGCACATCTAATCTAACCTAATCAAACCTAACCTAACCTTTCACAAAACTACACACCTAATCAAACCTAACCTAACCTAACATAATACTACACACCTAATCAAACTTAACCTAACTTGTCACATAATATTAAACACCTAATGAAACCTAATCTAACCTGCCACATAATACATACCTAACCTAACCTGTCACAATACTACACATTCCTCACGTTCAGGATCATTTCGTTTGGATATATTGCCAGCCCTGCTACTCGTATCGGGGGCCATGTAGTAGAAATGGATCGTAATGTCAGGAAGAAAATACGGCGACTTTCATAATAATTACCTTTAGTTCGTTCAGTCTATGTTTTGTAATATATTAAATGTGTTAAAGTAGTGATAGTTCGATATATATAGTACAATAAGAATTCAAATGTGTCGTGGCTGTGATAAAAGTATTGAAAATTGGTTTATAGAGCCACATTGGCAGTGATAAAAGTGTGCACACTCTACCTTGTCCTTTATTTATTTATCTACCCTTGTGCTTCCAGTAAAAAAAAAAAACATGGTTTTAATTATTTTAAATTTCAATAGTTTTTTGTACATAAGTACTTACGCGGTATTCTGAACTATAGCGAATACTTTTTCTAAGAGACTACTTTCGCATTTTTATTTGATCTAAAACTCGTCTCCTACGAAATCACTCTCGCTGCAATAATGTAGCATATTGTAGCATATATGTTAAATAACATTTGCTACAACGAAAGTACTCGTCTTTCAAGAAAGTACTTCCGTATTTTTAGTGCACGGAAATATTTTTTACGAAAGTCTAAAACTCGTATTTTACTAAATAACTTTCTCTGTACTAATGTTGTTTATAGTGCAAAGAAAATACTAGTCTTTTAAGAAAGCACTTCCGTATTTTCTGTGTAGGAAAATTATCTTTTTTTTTTATGAAAATACTTTCGTAGTTGGAAATTCGTCTTTTACGAAAGCACTTTCGTATTTTTAATGCAAACGTATGCAGAGGATATGCGTTTAGGCATTATACAATCGTCGTGGATTTATGTAACAATGCCCTAATTCATATACACGGATTATTATAGTTACATCATGAGCAGTTTCGCTCTTTAAGCCTTTCATATGTTGCCATCACTGGTATGGTATCCTAGTGTAAAATTTTGTTAACTCGTGTGAAGATGACAATCGCTTACAATATAGTTGTCTGCAAATCCGATCCAATTACTCAACATTTATGTCTAATATCCAAAATTCCCTTTGTTATGATTATTAGTCATAAAATTCATAGACGTAATGGAAAAAAAATGTCTTCTTCAATAATATAAGAGGTGTTATAAGTGCTTTGTGTGCAATTAATACCATAGCTCACCCAAATACGTAATTAAGCAATAAAAAATATGTACTGTTATGCTACTGAATAATTAATACTTAATATGTGCCGCGTGTACATTTGTAAAATTATTCCATCTCTGGCTTTCATTCTTTCATAAAACACGCAACGTAAATCAGACATCAAATTTCAGTACGGTACCTCCAAATAGCATTAAATTTAACTGCAGTACATATAGCTTATTAGTTTCGACAGTATATAAAGTTTTCTGTGGGTAAGGTTTGTTTAGTCCTACCTTATATGCATTTGTGCCCAGTCCTCGATTCACATAAGCTTCTGTAATGACATAAAGCCTACGTCCATCTAAAGGAACTACACTTTCCAATGATGGAAGAATTATTTAAATCTATTAAATAGTTTCTTGAGATTGCCTCATACAAACACACAAACACTCCAGCTTTATAATATAATAATATTTAGTATCACATCAACCGTATATTAATCCGATTGTTGTCCAAGGATTCCAAGGCCGCATAATTTAATTTAATTTAATTTAATTTCTTCCTGTAACCACTACAGGTTGCCATCGACAAAGAGTACCATGATACAATAGAGTAAAAGCCTTGAGGCTTAGTGATAAATTGTTGTTAGAGTGAAAAATAAACAATTTGAATTATATTGAAACACATGATGTTAAACGAAGTAACGCCAAGGAGATGCGAATTAGTCATGGTCCATATGTATGATGCCTGAAAATAGCTATTGAGCCTTTGAGTGCTGCAATTGTTAGATCTCTTAAAATACCTACTTTTATGCAGGCCAAAAGATTTACAGAAGTCGACTAGGAACCGGGGTATGGTCCCACGGGCTCCTATCATTAGGCCCGTAATGACGATGGATTCCAGATGGTATTTGTCCTTATAAAAACTGATGGAAGGTTCATATATATTCCTTTTTTCCTCGTGTACTTCTTCTGGCTGGTGTTCGTGCGATTCGAATCTCACAGTAGGGTCTATGATGTAACCTTCAAGAGAGGGAGGTTTAAATGCAATGATGTCAATTCTTCGATTACTGCCCTCACTGGATATGCCGTGTACTTCTTCATATACTGAATATCTTTTGTTCCTTAAGGCAGTTGCTATTATAGATCTTACTGTATGATGCCGCATATTTCGTAGAAGTTCACCGTGTGGACAGGCTCCCAGGACATGGGCAAGGTTTTCAACCTCCCTGTCGCAACGTCGATAGAGGTTACTGCCCGAAGACCTGCCAGGTACACTACGCACAGCTGACACGTTCACATTCATCTTGATTGCTTCCCTCCACTCACTACAGGAAAGACCCTTGTGATTCCGGATCCACTTATTGGCCGGGGTATATTGTTGGTATAATAGCACGCCTTTGCCTTTATGTTTTTCTGGCTCCAGTTCTCAAACGCTTTTTCTCTTAATACTTGCCGTACCTTTCGCGTATCTACAGTGCCGAACTTGTCCAAAATATTTGCTGATTCGGTGATATTGAGTGCTGTGAGACTGGATGCAATTTCTTGGGATAATTTCCTTGTAGCATGTAGGAAGGAATTATTGGATTTAAGCAATATCTTACATGCGTTTATATTTTGTAAGTATAATTCCCATGCTGAACAGAATAAACCTAATCCCTTGAATTTTGTGTCTGTATACAACATATCTGTAGGAAGGTCATTAGGCAGTTGCAGTATTTCTTTCAGCACACCCCTTATCATAATATCTGCATCCACTATGAATTTATTAGAAATTTTTTTTTTGGAGGCACTGTCTGAAATGGATATATTAGACTAGGACAGATTGAGGAGTTAATGATGTTGTATTTTTGATCCGCTTGTAAGTGTGGTGAAGAAATAAGCAATTCTACATTTGTTCTTAGTTTATACAATGTTGAAAGAGGATCAAAATTAATCTCGTCATAAAAATTGACTCCTAGATAGCGAATGAAGTCACCTCTTTGCAAACCAGCTATTTCATTTCCAGACGAGATGTGGAAATTTTCTTCAAACAGCTGACTCTTTTTAATACACATGCCTTTACACTTGTTAATGTTAATATCTAGTCCGATTTCATGGAATTGTTGAACTGCGTGATTGAATAGTGTTAAAGCGGATTTTTTGTCTTTACCAATGATAACAATATCATCTGCGAAGCCCATTACAGTTAATTGATCTTCAGATGGACTTAAGTTAAATCCATACTGAGTAGTCATTCCGTGTTCACTAAGTTCGTTCAAAATATGGTCAATGCATAGATTGAAAAGAGTAGGTGACAAAGGGGAAACTTGTAACACACCTCTGACTATGGCGATGGGTTTTGTTTTAGCATTGTTAGATTGAGTCGTTGTAATATTGCCTGTCTGTAAGCTGAAGACCAGATAGTCATTTTTTTATCATTATTACTCGTATATTCGTGGCTAACGTCGTATATTAATCTCACGTGGCCAGGATATAAAAAGCATTGTTATTTTAAAACAAATACATATGATAATGCAGAATTCCTGCACGGAAATATTTTATACTTCGGTACATCATAGAACCTAGTAATATCAGTCCTATCAAAATTTTACATAGAATAAAAGTTATCGGAAATCGCTTTTAAAGAAACTTTTGTTATGTAACATTTGTCAAAAAATGAGTAATAAGCGAGATATTTCGATTTATTTAATTTAGGCCTTTAAAAAAAAGTATTTTGAATGCAATATAGCCTAAAATCTAAGTTACAACTTAATTTATATTCCAATTTTCATCGAAATCCGTTCAGCCATTATCGCGTGAAAAGGTAACAAACATCCAGACATACAAACAAAAATTTCAAAAAAGCGATTTTCGGTTTCAGGATGATTAATTATATAATGTTAACACCAATTATTTTTGGAAAAGCGAAAATTACCAGAAAAATTTCGGTTACAGAATTAATATTAGTATAGATATATTTGGAGGGATATAAACTGGAATTAGTTTGAGTATTTCAGCGGAATCGGTATCATTTTTGTTCATGGTTTTCTCAGAAATATCGAGTAAGTCGTTCTTCTGTCATTGAACGTATGAAAACCAAAAATTCATCTCAATAATCTAAGCAGTTGGGATCTGGAATGGGCAAATTATTTTGAATATCTTATAATATAGGAACCAAAGAAATTTATTCTGTATCAACTCGATAGAATGAACGTTGCTTTTGCAACGAGGATTCCAAATTAATGTAGTACATTCCATTTGCTTCTAACCAGATGTAGGCCTAACTTAAAAACAGGTGGTTGCTTGAATAATTTCGAATTACAAATCCAAGTGATTTGTAAGCAGAATGAGTAATTGTTAAAATGTGGGGTTTGAAAGTTAAATTAATCTCAAATTCGATACCTAAATTAATTAGCTATTAATTTAAACAATCACACACTATAAATAATATTTGCTTGCAAGTTGTTACTTGCTACATGTTAGCATTCACAAGAGGAAAGTGGTGGAGTCAAGTTGATCACGTGATGGGAAAGTGGACACAAATGTTGACGTGTCGTCAGCTCAAATTCTGCTTGACCGCCAAGTCACAACTTGACTGTCTCGACCATATCACACGGGGAAAGTCGAAGGAAAGTCGACTTGCTTCAAGCACTTGACTCCTGTAAACTATCCCCGTGTGAATTGGCCTATAGTACGCTCTTCGCTTGTTCCTTGTTTAACGAAACACTTCAACTACGAAGATCGTACAGTGTCGCTAATATAATATACAGTAGGTACTGAAATGGAACAGTCACAGAATAGCTAATGGAATTAAAGTTCACATTATACGTAGCATTTCACTTCCGTTACCCTTCCACTCCATATCCGTAAGTTACTTTTTCCAGAGTTTTATCACAGTCTAGTATATCACATTGTATTGTACATGTTTATTGTATTCAGGACCCTTGTGGTCACTCAAATTCTTTGAGCTGATGTCTATAATTTAGAAAATATATACAGTCACGAAGCTCAATACGTAATAAATATGCATCCATAGATAGTTGCTAACCACTAGGTTCGCTACTATCGCCCCATTATAGACAAAGCGAAATAGTACCTGCACAGTCTATTGTTCCTAGTACCCTCATAAACTCAAGCTTCGTGACTGTATATACTAGACTAAAGTTTTATACTGTATGTTCTTTGCGAGCCTGCTCATGCTCTTCCTTTAGCGTGAGGCGTACAGACGGCTTTCACTTTAGCTTCGGTCCGTCAGTGACATACTGAGCCAGGAACGTGTATTTGTGGAGGTTCCGAACAAAGCCTGTCATTTCCAAACATAATATATTTTTCAGGAAGTATAAAAAACTGTATCGAGCCTTCATTTTACCCAAGTCAATGACGATTTTATGTGTCGTGCATGTTACGTCCGTTGTTGTAATGGTGTCAATAATCAAGATTTTATTCTGTGCATTTTATAGACAAAATATTTTGGATACGTCCGGTTTTGTTTGAAAATATGAGAAAAATGTTCACTTTTGTTAAAAAAGCTATTTCACATTTATAACAGTAACACATACACGTCACTTACATAAACTGTATCATGGAGCGACGAATATAACATTACATGGTAATTATGTATCTTAAGCATCGGACAGGCAATTCTCCAGCAATAGGGGTCCAGAGTACATGCTTACATTACCAAATATATACATATATTTCAATTAAATTTTGAAAATTTTCTTATGACTAGCATACTGTGAATCCCTTTACATTCTAACAAGAAAAATATGTGCTCAGGACCTCTACCTCTATTGTGGGAAGATGGCGGCCTGGCCGGTGCTTACTATATAATGACCCGTATCGTACTGTAACATTTTTACAATAATTCTTCAGTAATTAAAAACAGGATCGGGTAAAATCTTAAGAGGCACAGGTGCAAACTTTTGAAATTCTTGGGGCATGCTCAAGTTTAGATGTCGGATTTTTAGGCTCGAATAGGATAGGTTGCAACAATTTTATGTAAAAATCCTTAAATGTATTCAACACAAGAAACTCTCGAGCGATATTGCCTAAAACTAAGTCTATTAAAGAACGTAAGTTATGTTTCAACCTACGCTAAACGAGCCTAAAAATCCGAGGTCCATGTTATAAACTGCGCTACTTACATTTACAAACTCATAATATAATTTTGTGTCCCGCGCCGCGGCGTCGCGGTCTATTTTTTTATTGTGTTATTTTACGACGCTGTATCAACATCTAGGTTATTTAGCGTCTGAATGAAATGAAGGTGATAATGCCGGTGAAATGAGTCCGGGGTCCAGCACCGAAAGTTATCCAGCATTTGCTCGTATTAGGTTGAGGGAAAACCCCGGGAAAAACCTCAACCAGGTAACTTGCCCCCACCGGGAATCAAACCCGGGCCACCTGGTTTCGCGACCAGACGCGCTGACCCTTACTCCACAGGTGTGGACGTCGCGGTCTAAGACATTCTGCCTAGAACTCGCGTTACGGAATGCGCTGGTTCAAGTCCTCATAGGGAAGAAATTTTCTCATGAAATTTCTGCTAGTGTATGGGATCGGTATCCACCCAGCACCGTGATGCACTTGGGGAATGAGGAGCTACGATAGATAGCAAAATCTGGTTACGAAAACCAGCTATAACGACTGGGGGATCATCGTGCTAACCACACGATAACTCCATTCTGGTTGGATGATCGTCCACCTCTGCTTCGATTTTTATTTTATTTTATTGGGTTATTTTACGACGCTGTATCAACATCTAGGTTATTTAGCGTCTGAATGAAATGAAGGTGATAATGCCGGTGAAATGAGTCCGGGTCCGAAAGTTACCCAGCATTTGCTCGTATTGGGTTGAGGGAAAACCCCGGAAAAACCTCAACCAGGCAACTTGCCCCGACCGGGATTCGAACCCGGGCCACCTGGTTTCGCGGCCAGACGCGCTGACCGTTACTCCACAAGTGTGGACTCTCTGCTTCGACATGTGGGTGTAGCCCAACAGCCGGCTTTTCGGTCTAGGCTCTTAAAGGGCTATAGCGCTACGAATTATTATTTATTAATATGATTTTGTTGTGAAAACACGAAATAAATACTTGAAACCATTATATAATCCCTCACTCACGATGATAGAAACTGTAAATTGTTTCTCTTCCCGTTTTCAGTACCACTGCCATGGATTATGGTGACGGCAAGGGAAGCGGTAACATACCAAACCTACGTTCATCACAAATTTCACTTGGATTCTAGGGATATGAACCCAGATGTACAGCGTAGAAAGCAGGTGCTTTAGCCATTCAGCCAACGAAGCGCCGCCCTATGGACAAATAGGTTTAGGCCCCTAATCGTTAAGCTTCCCGTTGGTTTTCCTAGTGATAGTAGTATGCCCACAGTCTAGTATATACAGTCACGAAGCTTGAGTTGTGAGGGTGCTACAAACAATAGACTGTGTCGGTACTATTTCGCATTGTCTGTAATGAGGCGATATTAGCGATCCTAGTGGTTAGCAACTATCTATGGATGCATATTTACTACGTATTGAGCTTCATGACTATATACTAGACTTTGGTATGACTTTTTCAAACTATTTTTCAAGATGATGACACTGTAGTGCGATATTGGGATCTGAATGGATATCACTGTGAGAGTGTTATTCATTACGCTGTGACAAAACTAATCGCAGCAAAAACAGTATAACGTGTTATAAAAAACATTTTCATTCAGAAGCAATGCATACCGAAAAGAGGGGAAGAGCGCTCAGAGGAGGGTGCGACAGTTAAGGGCTCTTTTTTTACTGAAATGAAAGAAAGCAGAGAAATGAAAGGGGTTGTAAGAGGAAGTAGAAGGGTAGGACACAGAGGAATGGAACAAAAGAAGTGTGTAAAGGGGGGCTGATGAAGAGCAGGAAGACAATGTGGACACGAGATGTTATCTACACTCACATACTCACTGACAGCTCTTCAGATTGATTTGTTACAGGTAACACAGTAGCGGCAGCAGAGGAAAATTTCTAGTCAATATCCTTTTTGGTATAAAGACTTTTTGAAGAAATGGACAGTTTGATCACCAGAATACTGTCCTCAGGATTGGCTGCGTAAATTACATTATACATAATTTACGTAAATTACGCGTAATTTTTACACGATTTTCTACATGCCGTAATAAACTATTTTCATGGAAGTAAATTAATAAGTTTCATACTCTTCTATGTGCTTGGCTGGCTGTGTTGTGTTTTTAATTACCACGCCGCAAAATGCATGTTGAGTTCTCAAATCCACAAACTCGATTATACACCGTGTTCCGCTTATAAGTATAATAAAAGAAATAGTTATAATTTCATAACAATGCATGCAAATGGGTTAAGATTGGTACCATTGTAAAGAGGAAATTGGGAAGTTTTAATAGATTGTTGTTACTTATTTTTAGAAGATTCACGCATGCGCAGATCATTAAATAAGAGAATTCGTATCGTATCTTTAGTCAGTCAGCATGTGGACGCCACAGCAGAAAGCCTTTTGTGTGCTGTCATTAGCAGAACATAGATCCATAATTCGTGTACAGCGCTTGTTTCGCCGTCAGTACAATCTTAGACCGAGGGAAGCTGTACCGACGTACGTCTCAATAATGAAATGGGATAGGCAGCTCAGAGAAACAGGAAGTTTGTTGTCTAATGCAGGTAAACATTCCAAGCGTAAAGTGTCTGACGAAAATGTCGAACGCATTCGCGAGGCATTTCAGAGAAGCCCGCGGAAATCCATTCGACAGGCTAGTGTGCAGTTGAACATCCCACCAACAACAGTGCATACAGTGCTCCATAAAAGATTGCGTTTGCGAGCGTACAAGCTGCAACTTCATCAGATGATTACGCCGAATGATAAACTGGAACGAAAACGCTTTGCAGAAACAATGTTGGATAAAGTGGACGATGACGACACATTTCTAACTCGAGTCTGTTTCTCAGATGAGGCAACCTTCCACGTCAGTGGAAAAGTAAACCGACACAATTGTCGCATCTGGGGGTCGGAAAATCCAAGTGTCGTAATTGAACACCAACGGGATTCCCCTAAATGGAATGTTTGGTGTGGGATCATGCGTGACAGAATCATTGGTCCCTATTTCTTTGCTGAAAAGACAGTCACTGCAAACACGTACCTGGATATGTTGCAACTGTATGCTGTGCCACAACTCCCAGATGGAGCAATTTTCCAGCAAGATGGGGCTCCACCACACTTTGCCAACATGGTTCGCACATTCTTAGACGAACAATTCCCTGCAAGATGGATCGGAAGAGGATCACCGTACATCACATGGCCTGCCAGATCACCAGATCTAACACCACCTGATTTTTTCCTGTGGGGGTTTGTTAAGGACCAGGTCTACAGGACGCCAGTACGTGATTTGGCAGACTTACAAGAAAGAATTTATGCTGCTGTCAACAATGTTACACCACAGATGCTTCATAACACTTGGGTCGAGGTTGAATACCGGTTGGATATTTCCCGTGCCACCAATGGAAGCCATGTTGAGGTTTATGGAACATAAGGTAACAAAAATTCCCAGTTTTCATTCTTTGTAGCAGTTGGTTTCAACTATATACTTGTATTAATTCAGAAGTTAAAGCTATTTCTTTTGTTATACTTATAAGCGGAACACTCTGTATTTTGTCCATTTCTGTTTGTGTCCATTATTGTGAGCTGCGTATAGAGCAAATCCAGTAACTTATAAAATGTCACTGTACATCCATATTTTACACGAGAAACTGTGACATTATGAAGGACCTACAGACTGAACCAATTTTTTTTAATTGGTTATTTAACGACGCTGTATCAACTACGAGGTTATTTAGCGTCGATGAAGTTGGTGATAGCGAGATGGTATTTGGCGAGATGAGGCCGAGGATTCGCCACACATTACCTGGCATTCACCTTACGGTTGGGGAAAAATTCGGAAAAAAACCCAACCAGGTAATCAGCCTAAGCGAGGATCGAATCCGCGCCCGAGCACAACATCAGACCGGCAGGCAAGCGCCTTAACCTGACTGAGCCATGCCAGAGGCCTTGAACCAATCGGAGATTACCTACAAAATTACAGGAAAAAATGGAAATCACACATAAACAGAATGCCTCGCTCTAGAATTTCACGCCAAATGTTGAATTATCATCCTATAGGCACGATATTCCTTGGCAGACCGTTAAAATGTTGGCAAGAGACTGCAATGGGCCACTAGACCCAATACATGGAAGGATGATGATATTTTGTTGACAAGCATGTGACTTCGGTTTCTTAAGACATGTTGCCAAACAAATCTAAAGAAATTAACATACATTCTATTAAATATATAATACTTAAGAAAAATCAAAAAGGAAATAACATTTCAATGGATACCTAGTCATTGTGGTATACCTGGAAACGAGAAAGTCGATAATATTGCAAAAGAGGCAACATATTTGCAACCAAGACCTCTTCAAGTGATATCAAGTGTCTTTGCTTCAGTAAAGTCTAATTTTCTAAACCTATGGATCAACAATTGGCTTTCTTCTGACAAAGAAAAAAATTTTAGTCCACACAAAAGAAACCAAATAACCTGGAAAGGTACAAAAACTTGCTCAGACATGTTCAAACATTTTTAACAAGAGCCAGAACAGGTCACATTAACACACAATTGTACCTACACCGATTTCACATTTCTGATAATCCTACTTGTCTATGGTGTAGTAATCATGATGAAGATCTGGAACACATTCTTCTATACTGTCCATCCATAAACCACAAAAGAAGTAAATTGAAATCTCAGTACCAGTTGCAGAAGACACAGCCCTGCAGTATACAGTATATTGACTACACCTATAGGCGGAGAGAGAACCGTTTCCTTGGAGGGGGCAAAGCAAAACCACAGAATCCCGATATAACAAGATTATGGGGGACATCTCTCCCTCCATTATAGCTTGATCATGGTACAGTACCGTATATCAGAATATGATCATTTAATAAAGGTATTGTAAAATAAAGTAAAATTGTAGCAAAATATACAGACAATTTTACTTTTTTTTTTTCTTCTTGTAAGGAAGAGGGACTCGAAGGCTTGCACTGCAGCCTGAGGCTTATTGTGCTTACACTCCTATTCTGTGAATGATTGGGTAGCCGAACGGCCGCTCTCTTGTACAAGTATAGCACAGCACACCGTGAACTTAACCCAGGCTATTGTATGAATGATAATGATATGTGAATTATTGATGGCAAAATGAGTCTGAGGTCCAACACCGAAAATTACCCAGCAATTCTGCTACAATTGGTTGAGGAAAAACCCCTAAAAAAAACTCCAAGTAACTTGTGTAAAAGCTTGTTTCATGGCCAGACGTGCTAACCATTACTTCACAGCGGTGAACCAATTTTACATTTACTTTATCTGTTTATTTAAAAGAGCAAGATATCATATGAAATGTGAATTCTAATTATTTCATTTAATCTCATCTTTAAGTTTAACTGGGATTACTTTTCTTTTTTCTGCATTGTTTGCAGTATGTTATTCATATTTCTTCAAGTGGCGGCTTGAACACCTGCAGAGTTCTAACACATCAGTAATACAGGCTGTTACAAAAAAAAAAAAAACATTCCTCAGATGAGGTATAGAAATTCTTACACATTCAGAAATTTAAAATAAATATTATAGTTCAGACACATGGTCTGAAGACAATAATTCGTCAATTTAAGCATAGAAACTTAATCATAAAAAACAAGAAACATTTTTTGAATTCCATATTTTCTAATGTTAATAGAAAAAAAAAGGAGTTCGGTCAAGTTTGGGGGGGGGGGCAGTGCCTCCCTATGCTCCTCCCCCCATAACTGCGCCTATGACTACACCCTAACTCCAGCTACTAGCAACAGGCACCTATAATGAACACCAATCAAAATACCCCTCATTTCTCATGAAAAACAAAAACTGAATAGATACAGTGGACTATAGTGGACAGCTGGACACATTAAGATTGACTGATTAAATAAAAATCAAATTGGCAGCTCACCTACTGCTAAAGAAACCCAATAGAAATTTAGTCATAACAGCATACATAAATCAGCAGCAAAATAGTTCAGTTAGTAGCACAACTGGCTATGGACTGGAAGATCCCAGGTTTAATTTCTCTTCTTGCCAGACTTCCAGAATTGCCCCAGGGTCCATTCAGTGTTCTGTTAAATTGAGTACCAGGTCTTCCCCCAGGGGTAAAAGGTAGTCAAAGCAACTCATTCTAGTGCCGTAGTCACAAAAGTGAAAGGCTCTACCTCCACGTCTCCCATGTAGCTTCATAGCATGTAAACGAAATACCTATAAAATATACATAAACCTTAGGGAACGTGAAATTTGTATACCCTTAGAATCAGGAATATGGATGTTGACATGGATTGTTTCTTACAGATAATTAATGTCACTACCAAATAAATAACGTAAAAGCCCAATAGAGCGCGGTCCGATTTACCGCGGGAAAAGTATATCCCCCAGTAAAAAACAAACTATACAATACATTTAGTAGAAATCAATCTTTAAAAAAAATCAATGTGGATGATAATACTGCATACAGCGTTTCTGCAGTATAAAGTGCTGCCTCAGCAGGTATTTATGCAGAGCCTTAGTGGACAATGACCTTTCCTTTGGGGCTGTAAAACTGCCTTCCAAGGGATTTTGCAGGTGTAACAGGAAACAATTTGTGCATTAACAAGTCAAGAACGCAATTTTTATTTTAGTTTTCTCAAATCTTGTAAATACTGTACCATGTTTTAGTCTGTCACATGTTCCGGGTGTTAAGTTGTTCAGTTTTAGTCGTGTCACATGTTCTGAGTATTAATTTAATTAAATGTAAAGTGCAGTAATTCGCAAAAACGAAAAGCATATTCAGTGAGTGAAAAGCTTAAAATAATTGACCGTGTAAAAAGCAGAGAAACAATGGCAAACTTGTGGGAATGTGGCATTCCAGAAGGTACAGTTAGAGGGTGAAGATATCATAAATGTTATAGGGATGAAAATATTGGTGAAAATGAAGAAAATGACAATGAAAATGAAGATGTTGTAAAAGAGAAAGACAATATTCCAAGTGTTACTGAAGTGATATCTCTTCTAAATAATGTAATATCTTGGTTGGAAAGGCAAAGTGAACCATACGTATTCGTCTCCTCCATCTTGCTAATATAAAACAATGCGCGGAGAAGAAACGCAGTGATTTAGGCCACCAAACAAAACTTACGGACTTTTTTAAATCAGTGTAAAATCAAGAGAGTTTATAAACAGTAAAGTGAACTACTGCTAAAAACAATACAATAACCAGTTTTAAGAAACAAACTGCATAACTGGTGAGTGTTTAGTTTATATTATTTTCGTGTATAGAGTTATAGTGCATTAAATTACCTTAACACATGGACTGCAATCACTTCCGATATATCGCGGTTCAGCTATAACGGGGAGGTTAAGTATGTCCTCCAACAACCGCGCTATATCGGGCTTTTACTGTACACTTAAATGGTTTCCTTTTTCCCTCTGTATAGGGGAACATACCATGTAAGCAACGAGAAACAATTTTCAAATAAAAATTAATGAGCATTACATAAATCAAAACTTTTATTACACAAAGCACATTAATACTGTGTAAGTAATAATACATGACAATGTTGCTGGACAATATTACATTAATCCATGGATCGTTGTCCTTACAAAGAGAATCATACATCATACATAATAAGGAACTAACAAGAAAGCCCTGAAATTTTCTGACTTGGATATTTTTCAGACTATTAGTTATTTATTTAATGAAGGTAAGTTACACGAGTAATCATAGGCTGTATGTAATACTAGAAAAGACACTAGAAAAGACTTATCTCGAAATAATTAATTGTCTCAACTGTCACAAAATATATTCCAATTGAAACTGTTATCTTGACCTTGACAAAAGCATGTAATTTCAGTAAGTCACAGCTGGGTACTGTAAAAGCTTTAAGTGAATTATGTCTTTCATATAAATGACATAACTTTTTAAATTGAAACAGAGAGGTCAATGTTACTCTACACTAGGGTTGCCAACTTTTTTTTCAAGAAAATACGGGAGATTAAGAAATCAACAAAATTTCACATAGAAAAGTGGCAAATTATTCAGTTCAGTTAATAAAATGCAACTTTATTCTACACTTCGACAGCTAAGCTTAAATTAAGAGTATTTTGAAACAGATATTGTCTCGCGTAATAGTCAATTGCAGTTTGCAGCTCTGATTTTATTAGATGTATCGTGCTCATGTTTCGAACATCTGTCCAATTATTGTTCACGAGATAAAATAGCCTCTTTGTATGAGCATTATCACTTGGTATGCTTAGAAGAAAACTAGCCAGTTTTCCAAAATTATAATATTAATATTGTTTGATTTTAAACAGGTGA
Source organism: Periplaneta americana (assembly GCF_040183065.1). Lineage (NCBI taxonomy): Eukaryota > Metazoa > Arthropoda > Insecta > Blattodea > Blattidae > Periplaneta > Periplaneta americana. The sequence continues at coordinate 73,810,884 of NC_091132.1, forward strand.
ACATTAAAACCCACTTCTGGCAAGATTACCTTCCGAAAAGACTGCACATTTCAATGAATCTCTTGAACAACAAAATTCATCATAGAAACAGTCATCATTCACGGCAAAAAAATTTGTTTAGAATAATGATTTTTACATTGCAAAAATAGGGGAGAAAAATGCTAGAAGTGAAGGAAAATACGGAAGTTGGGAGACTGTTAAAAATTAGGGGCAAATACAGGAGGGTTGGCAACCTTATTCTACACTCAAGTAGGTAGTAAAGGAACCAAAGTTACTAGAAGTGAGAAACTGAAGACATTAGAAGCTTCTTGAAGAAAATAATACTTTCAATGATAACACGCAACTTAATATTCTAGCAGTTGAGTGAAATAACAATAAATTGCTTCCTCATTTAATTCATAAATTTGGACCTTAAAATACTGCATAGTACATTAATATCACTGATAAAATAATAGTTGTTACACTTTCTTTCATACATTTCATAGAACAAACCTTTCCTATCCTCCTCCTATCTATAATTTCCAACATATCCATCATATTTTAAAAATTGTAATTTATTTCAGGTCAATTTTAATATTGAATATGGAATAACACCACAGTTTAGTATAACAGTCACGAAGCTTGAGTTGTGAGGGTGCTAGGAACAATAGACTGTACTGGTACTATTTCGCATTGTCTGTAATGAGGCGATAATAGCGATCCTAGCGATTAGCAACTATCTATGGAGGCACATTTACTACGTATTGAGCTTCGTGACTGTATATACTAGACTGTGATAACACTATACGACCAGATTTTGAAACTTCAACTATGAGCCTTAACTCTTCTATTTTTGTACTGTATTTCATTTTAAAGATTCTTTCGAGTCAGTTAATTTCATGCAAAAGATTACAGAAATCTGATAGCAGTATAGTTAACCTAACACCTATATGTCGCTGACAGCTATGAAATTCGAATTTTCTGTCCTGTATGTATTCCATGCAAAAAAAAGATAATCTTAAAAAATAAGAGTCCCTAGCATACACCTAAGACAAATATTGAATCTCTCATATGTTTAACTGCATGTCTTTTAAGATTAGTCATATCCACGAATGTTTTACTGCAAATTTCACATGTAAATGGCTTTTCTGCGGAGTGTGTTTGTCCATGCTTCTTGAGAGCACTACTATTCGAAAATGCCCTACCACATAATTCACACTTATAAGAACGCTCTCCAGTGTGAACACGAATATGTCTCTTCAAATTGCTACTATCAGAGAAAGCATGGCCACACATTTCACAGTTGAAAGACTTCTCTCCCGTATGCGTACGTGTATGTTTCTTCAAGGCAGTGCTGTTTGAAAAAGCTTTACCGCAAACGTCACACTTAAATGTTTTTTCCCCTGTATGAACACGGGTATGTCGCTTAAGACTTCCACTTTCTGAAAATGTTTTACTGCATACTTCACACTTAAAAGGTTTCTGACCTGTGTGTGTACGGGTGTGATTCTTAAGATCACAACTTTTAGTGAAAGCCTTCCCACAAATTTCACACCCAAATGGCTTCTCGCCACTGTGTGTGCGATAGTGTTCTTTCAGTCCATTCCCTGACGTGAAACCCTTGCCACACTCTTCACACTTGAACTGTTTATCCTCAGTATGTTTATATATAATATGTTTTTTTAGACCACTATTTTTCGAAAAAGACATGTTGCACTGATCACACTTATACGGTTTTTCACCCGTGTGTGAACGAACATGTTCCCTCAGTGTACTGATCCTTGAAAATGTTTTATTACATAACTCACAGTTGAAACTTGTGTCTCTCATGTGGATTCGTGAATGATTCGTAAGAGCATGTCTAAACAAAAATTCTTTACTACATACTTCGCATTTGTACACAGTATTCTTTTTATGAGTATGAATATGTCTCTTGAAGTTACTTTTAATGAAAAATATCTTACAACACATTTCACATTTAAATTCTTTCCTCTGATCACGTAATTCAACAGAAGTTTTACTTCCAGACTCCAGAACTACACTCTCATCAGACTTCTGCTGCTTTGTGACATCTGGATGGGATCTACGACAAAGATTCTTGAACTCATAACAGACTTCATCATAGGAATATTAAGAATTTATTTCATTAAAAATTGTCAGAAAACCATATGATTATTTGCTAGTGATTTAAGGAAATATCATCAAGTTATTCCATAAACTTTACAGTGCCAAAAATACATGGCTACAATGAAAATTATGAATTAAGATATTTTAATGCGACATCAAATAATTTCTGAAGCATTGGCGGGGGGGGGGGGACTTCAATATTCAATCCAAGGGTCTGGGAAAACATTCCAGCTCGATAAAACGAAGTCCACTATCCAATACAAAATACACTACATTTTGTAAGTACTGTTTAAAAGATAGCATGCAAATAATTAAAACACATGTCAATATATACATGAACAGCAATTACATTGTTAAAACAATGCTAAAAATGCTAAAGTAAACCAATGGCCTTATTTTCATAACATCATAGTGAAAATAATCCAATCGTGAATTCTCAACATCATCATAAACGTTGTACCACTAAGGATACCCATAGGTTCACTCACAAATATCATGTATCCAACCTACTTACTTACTTACTGGTTTTTAAGAACTCGGAGGTTCATTGTCGCCCTCACATAAGCCTGTCATTGGTCCCTATCCTGAGCAAGATTAATCCAGTCTCTATCATCATATCCCACCTCCCTCAAATCCATTCTAATATTATCTTCCCATCTATGTCTCGGCCTCCCCAAAGGTCTTTTCCCCTCTGGCCTCCCAACTAACACTCTATATGCATTTCTGGATTCGCCCATACGTGCTATATGTCCTACCCATCTCAAACGTATCCAACCTACTTCAAACATAAATTAAATGCAACACTAAAATCGATAATCTCAAAATTCCTATCCTAAATGGTCTTTTTAGATTTTAATAAACACTTTGTAATCAAGATTGTTCATAAAAAGATGGGAACACATAATTTTAGCTCTGTTAAAAAAAATCTGTGAAAAATAAATGAAAAATAAAATGGATATACAGTTACAGATATTTATTTTTTTGCGTGCTATATAATTTAAAAATGTTTAAATGTTCCTTTACTCAAACACTGAATTCTATATATACATAAGGGATTAATTTGACGATGAAAGTATTTCATATTTTACGAAGAAAGTAAATAACAGCTCCACTAAATTATAAATCTATGTTCCTGTTCATTACAATATTTAGAAAATTTATACTACTTACTAAATCAAACATTACTCCTTTCCAATGATCAAATTTTAATAGCAACTTCTGAAGTTGAGGTACAGAAATCAATTACAATTTTCAATGATATATTTAAGAATTTTGAAATGAATATATCAATATATAAGACAAAAATTATGACATTTATCCGTAGCGAAATAATAATTAATAACATTACTTCAAATATCTCGGTTGTACTTCTAACTTATGAAAATGAAAAAGTAGTAATAAAGACCATAAAAAATTTGTAATAGTAACCAGATTTATAAATAGTAGTTTCAAATCTACAATGGTTCAAAAAATACTGGAATAAGACTCTGCAAAGTATTAGCCATACTGGTACCAATTCTTTTATTTGGAAGAGAAGTCTGGATTTCTAAAAGGCAATATTTAAAACAAACTCGAGCTGCAAAAATCTGCTTTATGACAGTTATGGGATAGAAAGGAAAGTGAAGAGATATTAAACAATTCGAAAGTTACTCCCATGTTAAAACATCTTAAAAATTACAGAACAAAATGGACTGAACATCTTAAAAGAACAGAAAATTCAAGATTACCGAGAGTTGGAAGACCCCCCCCCCAAAAAAAAAAGATGACATGAGAGCAAACAGGGCACTTGGCCTAATTTTTTTGACAGGAAGATGATTATTTTTACATTAATTAAAAAATAACTTAGATTATAACTTGAGTGTTAACACAATGGGTTAGTCATCCTTGATGGTCTAATGATTAATAATATGCTTGCCATTAGATTCGAGATGTGCAGATTCAAACCCAGCAAAGGGTACTGGATTTTCAAAGACTAAAAAATCCACATAGGATTTCTTCCGAAGGCACATAAACCTAGGAGTTCCATTCCATATATTTAAAACACATGAAGAATTCTATCATAGAATGAGAAGACGCCATGAAAAATATGCCAACCATTTCTCGCCCATTTCCAAATTCTGAGGTAATACAATGGGCCAATATTATGCATGTGTGTGTGGACCTGCCCCATCCTCAATCCATTCACACTCTGGATAAAATAGTGAAATCATTATGTGGCATTTATTCAAACTCTACATACACTCCTTATCATAAACTGAAGTTCACCTAAAGAAAAATGATCATCACCAGAATTACCCAACACTGAATTTGTAATTTACCTGTCTTGATACTCTTTGCTATCATTTGATGACGTATCAGTTGAAGCATCTTTTGCATCCTCAATGAGATCATCAGGTTCAACCTGCAGCACAGAGTTCAACATAATCATTTCAAATGTTTATTAAGTCTCAAGAAAAGTATGATTTCATAAAAAGTTTATAAAAATCTTAGCACTATACACATAATGATATAATCTAAATCAATCTGAACTAACACAATCCAATGAAGGAAGTTTTTCATCTCAGTAGGAGCAAAACTCTTTCTTGATACCCATGATGTTAATTTTTACGAGTAATAGTATGTAATGCTCCATCACTGTGAAGTAATGGTTAGCATGTCTGACAGTGAAACAAGCGGGTCTAGGTTCAAATCCTGGTTGGAACAAGTTATAAGTTACCTGGTGAGAGTCCAGAACAACTGGTAATATAATTATTGTTTTATAAATTCTAACTTTCAGTTATTTTGAGAGCAGAATGGATCACAAAAGCTTCTCAATCGAATAACAGGCATTTCCCATATTTATAATCCGTGGCTCTACAGCCCATGAAGGGCCCAGACCTACCAGCCGACTGCTGGCCTCACGTCCACATGCCGAAGCAGAGGTGGACGATAATCCAACTAGAATGGAGGTATCGTGTGATTAGTACGATGATCCCCCCAGCAGTTATAGCTGGCTTTCGCAACCGGATTTCACTACCTATCGTACATCACGATGCTGGGTGGGCACTGGTCCCATACACTGGCCGAAATTTCATGAGAAAATTTCTTCCCCCATGAAGAACCGGACCAGCGTGCATTCCATAACGTGAGTCCTTGGCAGGATGCCTTAGACCACAATGCCACAGCGCGGGACTTCCCATATTTATTCTGCATTTAATTTCCTCCTGAGTGTCATTTATATTTGTTATTGTTGTTCCAAAATATTTGAATTTTCTAACTTATACAATAATTTCATTATCTTCAGAAACTCACCTTCACTTCACATTTTATTTCATGAAATTCCACTTCAGAAGGTGGACCATCTTCATCTGTATCAGTATCATTATTTACAACAGGTTCAACTTTTATCGTTTCTTTGTGCTCCTGTCAAACAACAATAATTTACTGATTAGTCATCAGCAGGGAAAGGATTTATATGTAAATACATATTTACTTATAAAGCTAATATAATTTATATTTTGCATTATCTTTATGTTTCACAATGTGTAGGGTTGAAAAATCCTACTTTTATTTTCCATATTTTTCCATATTTTAGAGTTTAGTACATATTTTCGTTAATTTCCATATATTTTCCATATTTCATATAAAACAGTCCATATTATATTAGGTTTAACAATAAAACAAAACAAAATTCCATTAGCTTTTAAAAATACATTTCAACAATAGAGATTTAAACACATGTTCAATAATCCCTTTAACATCAGAGTTATTTGAAAATTAGCAGTCCTATCAACAATGGGAAAGTAAGTTACAAAACTGTATTAATTTAATTTAAAATTTTTAACAGACTTCAGTTGTGCAGCTCAACAGTTAAATGCCAGTCAGAGTACACATAGGTTCAGTTTTGTAAATCATACTATAAAGACGGTAAATATGCCAAAAGTACGTCATTCAGTCAATTTAAAATCAAAACTAACAAGTTACATTTCAGAATTTAAAGAAGATGGTTTATCAACTGACAATAAAATATTATTTTGTAATTTGTGTCAGTGTGCAGTATCATCTACACAAAAGTTCCTGGTGCAACAACACATTACAACTAGTAAACATCAGGCCAACAAACAACTAAATTCCAAGCAGAGACAATTGTTTTTAACACAACCAACAACATCGAATGTAAGATCTGAGTTTAACATCGACCTGTGCCGTTCTCTCATCTCTGCTGATATTCCTCTCTACAAACTAAAGAATAAGGTCTTCAGGGAATTCCTTGAAAAATATACTCAACATACAATCCCGGATGAGTCAACACTTAGGAAGACGTATGCTCCATCCATCTACGATGAGACAATACAGAAGATAAGAGATGAAATTAAAGATAGTTCAATTTGGGTTTCCATTGATGAGACTCCCGACAAAGAAGGTAGACTTGTTGGTAATGTAGTTATCGGTTTGTTAAGTGAACAATATTCTGAACGAATTCTTTTACATTGTGATGTTCTAGAAAAGTGCAATAACAAAACTATAGTTAAACTGTTCAACGAAGCTATGGGTATCCTGTGGCCAAAGGGTATTATGTACGATAATGTGTTATTCTTTATTAGCGATGCTGCCCCTTATATGGTCAAAGCTGGACAAGCATTATCTGTTGTATATCCTAAATTGACTCATTTTACTTGTGTGGCACATGCATTTCATCGTGTGGCAGAAGTGGTCAGAGACAATTTCCCTAAAGTAGATTTGTTGATTTCATCAGTGAAAAAAGTATTTCTCAAAGCTCCCAGTAGAGTTAACGTGTTGAAAGAAATGTACCCTGAAATTCCATTGCCACCAAAGCCAATTTTAACTAGATGGGGTACATGGCTAGAAGCAGTTGAATATTATGCCGAACATATAGACTCTATTAACAATGTTCTCCTTGCATTGGACTCTGAAGATGCAGTCTCAATTGATACTGCGAAAACAGTTACCTGTGACATAAGTGTGAAGAATGACTTAGCTCACATTCAGCATACATTTTCATGCATCATAAAAACGCTCAAAAGTCTCCAAAATAGGCACCTTTCACTATCTGAAAGTTTTGAAATTATAAATAGTACTGTGGAACAACTGAATCGTGGTAGAGGTAAAGTTGCAGATGCAGTAAGAGCTAAGGTGGACACTGTACTTTCAAAAAACCCTGGATATGAAGAACTACAAAAGGTTGTTGCTGTGATGAGTGGTGAATCAACAGTGAAGATTAACTTGGACTTATCCCCAGCAGACATTGTGAAATTGAATTATGTACCAGTTACTTCTTGTGACGTCGAACGCTCTTTTAGTCAGTATAAATCTATCCTCAGAGACAATAGAAGAAGATTCACTTTTCAGCACTTGAAAGAAATGTTTGTAACCTATTGTTATGGTAACAGACAATAAAAATTGTGTTTTGTTGAAACTACATTGGAAGATAAGGTACGTCCATTATATTTTTTGTTTAGTTTGATTAAAATGTACCAATATTTAACGTACATAGTCATTTTTTTATAATTTTAAGTCCATATTTAATTCCATATTTTGGTAAAAATCCATATTTAATTCCATATTTTGGTAAAAATAACTACATATATATTTACATATTTCATATATTTTTAGTCCATATAAATCCGTTCCCTGGTCATCAGACTCTGAAACAAATCTTCAAATATTGTAAAGAATAATAATATTGAGCAAATAAAATCTTTCAATTACTTAGGCTTTAATATATCATACTGTCAAATGAAAGACATAAATATAAAATTACAGAAATTTCAAAGATTGTGTGGTACCATAAGAAGAAACAAGAAACAAAATGCGACAAGATGCTAAACTTAAGTTCTACCAGGGCATTCAAAAAGTAATGGCAACATAGTTACTGTTTCACACTAAATTTATTTTGGTTACTTTCGGCATTACATACTTCAAATATAGCCCTTAAGGAACAAGCTCTGATAAGAAAACCTTAATGATATGGGTGAGAAATATCAGAAAAAAAGTTTCAACTTTCAAACACTAGTCATCCAGTAGATGTTGCAACATTCAGGCATCCGAGAATATTGCAGCAGTGAGGCATGCTGTTACCACATCTCCACAACGTTCAGCCATTAAACATGCTCTTATATTGGGATTATCTGATCGGAATGTCAGACGAATCTTACACCTAGACCTCAAATTCGACTCCTGCAAAGTTATGGTGGTTCAGGAACTTCGGCAACATGACTGGCTCAACTGCCAAGATGCTTGTGAGACCATATTAGAAAATGTTCCAGGTGATACTGTTATGTTCAGTAATGTTCAGTAATGACTAAACTCATTTTCATTTGTTGGGCTGCGTCAACAAACAAAATATTTCATATTGGTCCCCAGAAAACCCCCGCGAAATGCATCAGCGACATCTCCACAGTGAGCGTGTTATGTTTGGTGTGCTGTTGCACAACTTGGAATAACAGAGCCATGCTTTTTTAAGGAAGGACGCACAGTCACTGTTTGAGGAGTATATAGCTCATAAGAGCAAGCATTTGGATGATATTATCTTCAAAACAAAGTGACGTCATAATGGAAAACATTCTTCTGTAAGATGGTAAAATAAAATTATGAATAGGATCTATGTTGCTCTTGTTATTTATGTTTCTAATCAGAGATATCATTCTGCCGGACCATGTCTTAATTTTACAAGATTTGAATAGATAATTAAAATCTTCACTCCTCTTTGTATTAAAATGAAGTATCATATTTCATAATTTTTTTTAAAGTGCTCAGTTAAGGCTACCAATGTTCTGGGTTAAAAAAAAAAATAAAATTTAAGTTCATAATTTGCATTGTTAATTGTTCTAGCATATTGTTATATTATCATAATCTCTTAAAAATTAAAGTTACAAAATTGAATTAGATTATCTCAAAGTGGCAAGTAGTCTTTCCTTAGCAGGGATGCATCTCATATTACTGTCCATTTTTGATATCATGAATTTCTAGTTTGCAAGTAAGTTCATTAAGTGATTTGATAGACATTCTAAAATAATTTAAAATTTTCTCATCTTCAGTAAATTCATCAAAGTACAGTAGAGTCTTGTTAATCCGAACTACGCTAATCCATAAATCTGGTTAATCCGAACAAAATTATTTTAAGAAAAAACTAAATTTATTGTAATAATACAAAGCAGCAAAAAGAAAAAAAAAAATGTATAAATTCACTCAATTTTTTTTACTTTAAAAAATTATGAAAATAGCACATTCAAGGGTACTTACAACAATTAGTGTTTTCTGTACATAATATACACATCTGTCATGTTCATAAAATCAAGCAGGCAGGCAGGAAGGCAGGTAGTGGTTCTACAAATAGCAATAGGGTACTCCCATCGCCCCACCACCGTCTCTCAGCATTCGTGAATAGCATGCATTGCATTACACGAAATATTTCAGTTAATCCGAAAATCTTGTAATCCGAATAGGTCTTGGTCCCAATTAGTTAGGATTAACGAGACTCTACTATACCTACAAAAGGCATCATTACTTAATGAGCTGTACGGGAATTACTTGTAGTTGCACGTGTGCAAGGGCCAGTTGTAAGTAGTTACGTGCTATTGCAAGGAGTTGATCATCTGAAAGCTACCTTACTGCATACAACAGATCGTATGTTCAGACAGGGAACTGATTGAAGTCGTGTTATAGGCACCTTGTCCTGCAATCAACACAAAAGGCTTTGGACACGTGCATTTGACATGCAGAGTCTTCATGTATGGAATGAAAATTAGGTGTTAAACCTCTATGTATAGCCACTGCAACAAATAGTCAAACTGGACTCGAGATCTGAGGCTGAACTCAAGTGCAGATTCAAATCCTGCTTAGGCTGATTCTCTGGTTGGATCTGTCCCAAGGTTTTCCCCAACTACAAAGCGAATATTAAGCAATTCCAAGTCAAATCCTCAAGCTCTTCTCGCATTTTACTTATGATATTGTTTTTTTAAAGAATTTTAGATAAGGGTGCAAGTAGCCGTAATTGCTGAAGTGTACAATAAACATCACTTTCATCACCATCCTACTGTCAACAATTCTACCAACAAACACAACAATTCTTCAGGCTGCAGTGAATTCAAAACAGAGCCTATCTCTCTTCCACAGCTTACCTTTGACAGGTCTGCAGAGACATCTGTTTGAGCAAAGAAGAAAACTTGGCCAAGAAATAATTCGTAATAAAGACAAGGGATTGTTTCACATAGGGTACCGAAATCTATTACACAACATTCCACATCCCAGCTCTGCATCCCTTCCCAAGAAAGCCATCCAAATAATGCTCAATGCCTCAGAACTGCTTTTGTCAACAATAAATCCCACTTGGACTTACTATCATTTGACCCAGAGATCTAGTGTAGAAAGCTGATACTAAAATCAGTCAGCTATGGTGCACTGTTGTAAAATATGTATAATTTTAATATTTGTATAGTTGTTTAGTCAATTGCCCGAAGACAGGTCTGAACCTCGATATAAAAAATGAAACTTATCGATATAAAAAATGAAACTCAAAACATAAAATTATTTAGAGCCAAATTAAAGAAGTGCCTAATTTCTCACGCCTTCTATTCTGTAGGTGAATTCATGACATTGAATAACACTTCATGAAATTGATACTAAAACTTTGTGTTGTACTAGTAGACTATATTGTAAATCTCGTCTGTATATATTTCATCTAGACTGTGACTATAAATTAAGATTTTATAATAGTATTAAGTTTTTTGACTTGTTCCATATTCTAGCTGTAAGCAATGTATGAATACCATGAAATGTTAATAAATACAATACAGTGATGCCAATAAGGCATCACTCATGAGGCAACTAGGCCAGGAGATAATGGGGTAGGGTATCCTGTTCCTTTCCCCTTCCATTGCATACATCGCTGATCAGCTACATGTTACACTAATCAAAGTTCAGATGTATATAAATAATTGTTCTTCCTCTGACACATATCGTCAAGTGAGATGTACTGCCTGATAATAGATGTACATATCAGTCAGAACCTTAATCAGAGATAGTTTTTCTATAGTGTTAATATAAAATATAATGAAAATCTTTGTTAGGTTGAACAGATGTCATCTAGTAACAGTATTGCAGAATCACTGAGAAAAATTCATAAACCAATGTAATAAAGACTTGACATAGTAATAGGCTATATACATAATGTTAAAAATTACCATACTAAATAAGTTATTTTCGTTAAAAAAAAACTTCTTACGTAAGAGAGGTTATACTGTTATAAAGTGGCAATGGCAGTTCGTGGTATAATTTATAGATAGCTGCAAGTAATCATAGGCCTACCTACATGTAGGCTACAAATTTTACATCCTGAAAAGAGCCTTCAAACCATGCAACATAGATTTAACTTCGTGAAATTAATATGCCAGTACACGTGCACAGAATTCCAAACATCAGCTAGGTAGCAGAAAAATTCATTACAACACCACAGAATTTCATATCTCACTGGACTGGCTGGAAATGAATGTTGTATCACTGTAAACAAACTGCTGCTCAGAAATAATTAATTCAAATGCTACGAGAGGAAGTGACAATTCAATATCGATTCAATTAACAGAATATACAGTATATTAAGATAGTGGTAAAGGTTAGGTTTCGCAAATCTGCAACCAGACCAAAAACCGTCCTGTAAACAGGTACAGTAACGATTTTTGACAGTTTGACATTTTACAGAAGATTAGTACTGATTATCCTAACAACACGCAATATCTAATTAACCCTACTGAAAATAGTTCAACATTAATAAAAATGAACTAACCTGATCTTCATACACCATCTCACAATATGCCAGTGGCTCAGGATAGTCTTCATATCTGGCATCAATCAATGCTTCTTTTTTAATTGTAAGAACAGTATCTTTAGAGTCATCTCTGATTACATTCATCTTGAACTGTAAAGTAATATGAATAACATGAGAGGATGAGGAAAACTGAAAAAATCTGAACACATTTTTAAAAAGCTCATTTATACTGCTCAGTTACAAAAGTTCTTCTTTTTTTTTTTTAACGTTTATTGGTAATTCTGGAGGATAACCACTCCACGATTTTCGAACTTTTTTTTTTTTTTCACAAACGACAATTTTATGCTCCATTTTCGAAAGGTAATAGAAAAAAAAATAGGAAAAACATAATTTCGACTGTAACCTAACATAACCTATCACAACCTAAACTAACCTAACCTAGCCTTAACTAACCCAAGCTAAACTAAGCTAACCTGGTAATATTAGGTTAGCTTAGGTCAGGTTAGGTTAGCTTAGTTTAGCTTGGGTTAGTTAAGATTAGGTTAGGTTAGGTTAGTTTAGGTTGTGTTAGGTTACAGTAGAATTTGTGTGTTTCCGAAATTATTTTTATTATCTTTCGAAAATGGAGCATAAAATCGTCGTTTGTGAAAAAAAAAAAAAAAAAATCGAAAATTGTGGAGTGCTCGACCTCCAGAATTACCCGTTTATTTAACAACACTGTGTAACTGTGAGGTTATCAGTGGAATTGGTGTTAGTGAGATGGTATTTGCTTTACAGTTGGGGAAAACCTCAGCAAAAAACGTAACCAGGTAACCAGCCCATGCAGGATTCCAACAAACATTCAAGAATAGTCTCGGATCACGAGTCCAACTAGCTATCATCTGAGCTGCATTAGTGGCCGCAAATAGGCCTACTTATTTATATATTATAATATATGTACGGCTATTTTTATTTAGATCACACTTCTCTAGATTCACAGCCCACCCGCTATCCAGCTATCTACTAGCTTAAATAGCCAACTTTGGTTCCTGCTTTGTCCATCAGAGGCCTCCGTGGCCTCACGAAATGTCCTGCAGAACTGCAGATATTATCTGCACTTTCAACCAAGACATTAGCTCCAAAAAAGAATCATTCTATGTAAAATCAACAGTTTAGAATTAAAATCTCCTTTGACCTCTCAGATTATAATTCAACTTGTTAACTTATGCCAAATGACCTTATATTATTATGAATTGAAATCATAAGAATTCTGTTTTATCTTCCATTAAAAAATTAGTAAGTATTATCCCAAAACATTAACATAAAAAATTAATTTAATTTACAAGAACAAAACATTTATTTTATCAGCTAACTCCAAAATGTTAACACAGTACCATAAGATATATGATATGCTGAAGATGATGGCTGCTCATAAATCAAGTCTATAGGTCTTCTGTTTAGTCCAGGAAATGTTTCATGACCTTAACAAACTCTTCAATTATAACTTAAGTCCAACAAAAGGATTCACTTTGCAAATTAGAACAGTAGAAGATATCTGAGCATATTAGGTATTGAGGGATATTAAAAAAAATAAAAAGGTCCTGATGGGTGAAGAAATATGACTTCCACTAAATTTTCATCTCCATTTTTCTCTAAAATATATCTCTTTTTATCCTCTCAGATCTCAACCATCATCTGCCATTGTAGGCCTAAGATAGAAATTTAGCATTTAACAATAATTCAGTTCATCAAAATATAATATCTTTCTATGAGGGATGACTGGATAGCTAGTTGATACCGTAAAGGGACAAAGGAAACAACTAAGTATAAATTTTTGTTCCACACTTTGAGTGAATGAAAGCATGGAGTTTTAGATTTCCTGGAAGTGCCATAATCTTACTGAATCGCTGTGCCTGCTATAGTTCATTAAGGCCTACTATGTATTCGTCTTATTTAACATATATAAAGTCCATGGCACAACACTGGGAAATAGTTTATTCAGTTTTTAAGATTGAAATTTAATGATAAAGTGAAAAAGATTTTTTTATTTTTCAGGTGGTTCAGCTGCCCAACATAAAAATAAAGAGAATTTCTTTAACCTTTGTTAAAACAAAAACAATTCTGGACTTGAAGCAGAGTGACTTTTTCAGCTATACGGTAACTTAAAGGTCGGTGTGATGGGGGGGAGGGGCAGAGTGCAAATTGACCGGGGCATGTCAAAGATCGTCTCCCATTAGAGAATCTGATGTCTCTTGCTGGAAAGTAATAATTTGCTTCTGCCAGGGACATGTCATCTTCAGGTGCATAATTTGGGAAAATCGCATTAAGCCACTTTTCCCCTACTAGCTCACCAGACATTCTACGTGAGCGTTGTGTCGAATGCACATTTCATGTAGGTAGGGATAACTTCCCCTACTGGCGTTCTCTTTATTGCGATTTATCCCATAATTTATAGTTTCCGTATTTTATGTTAATAATACAATCGGGAGGGAAATGACCCTCAAGCAGGTAATTTTTCCCCCTCAAACCTACCTTTCCCCCCACTCAACTTACCCCTACTTGTCCCACGTCCCACAGTGTCTCTAGGTGGGGATAAATAATGGTAACCGTGTTCTGAATTTTCTCTATTAAAGATAGATATTAACCTCCCTTTGGTAACGCAATTGTAAAGAATTGCTATACTGTAGGCTATATTGTTTATGGCATGTATACCTCGACTAGATGTCAAGTATGTAAATACATCCATTTTCTTTGTAATGCAATCGTAGAGGAATAACAAACTTAGTTTAAACTTAAAACACCACACAATCTACCCTGTTACTAACCTCAAAATTGGTCAAAATTCAACATTATTCCATCAACTATACTAACCCTAACACTTGTCAGTGACTTCTTGGATTCAAAATTAAACCAGTTCTTTCTTTACTTCGCTCAGGCCCTAGTATTCAGGAGGTTTTGCTTCACTCCATAAAGATTTAATGGACATTTATAGGCCTATAGTAGGGCTACATATTTGACTCTTCTTCCGCGATGATCTAGATTGAAAAACACTAGAAATCCATATTATGTAGTAATAGATGCAATAACTAACCACGCCAAATTGTATTCGTGTCACTTTATTTCGCGAACTATTAATTTCAAATTATCAGAATAATTGCAGAAATACTATGACCGCTTGAATCCTATGACCGCTTGAATCCAGAGCCCATTAGATTCCATGTAAAAATATTAGGCTGATTGAGGTACGAAAACAGGCCTTCATTAAACGTGATCATTATAAATACTTGAAGTTTTTCAGAGTCGGTGAGATACCGATAATGTGGTTATAATAATGACAAAACAACCGAAGCACTCTAAAAATCCATATCCCAATAAAATCTTTGTGGCCTAGGGATTTGGCTTTAGTAGTCAGAGCTCTTGTTTCGCGGCTGTGATTGGTTGTGGGCTGTTTACCTGGAGGGTTTACTTACGTTTTTTAAGAAGCCCGAAGGTTCATTGCCGCCGTCACACAAGCCCACCATCGAACCCTATCCTGAGTAAAATTAATCCAGTCTCTACAATCATATCTCACCTCCCTCAAATTATTTTTAATATTATCCTCCCATCTACTTCTCGACCTTCCCAAAGGTCTTTTTCCCTCTGGTCTCCCAATTAACACTCTATATGCATTTCTGGATTCACCCATACGTCTACATCTCAAACGTCTGGATTTAATGTTCCTAATTATGTCAGGTGAATTTGCTGTGGTCGTGCCAGAGAATCAGTCCCATTCCGAGGCTTATTTTGGGATTTCGTAACAAGCTGTTTTTTTTTTTTACGGTGATGGGTTGTTAGTCCTTCGCCCAACCCTCAAGCTGGAGGACCACCCCTCATCGGCTGTCTGTGACTGCTTATTCAATATATTCGTTTACTCCAAGGTTATCTTTAACTGTAAAGTGAATGTCTGGTAACCTCATGGTGAATCTTGGACTTATTTCTCCAAAATATCATTTTGCTATTACCAATTTCATTGACGTTAATTATGCAATTGATGTATCATAACCAATTAAAAATTTAAAAATAACCTCTTTACCTATCATGTTCTTACCATATCAGGTCTAACTGCACCTCTTATACTTCAGGACAATTTTCTTTCGAGAACTAAAGTTTCCACTCTCCCATCATCACCTTAACATTTCTAAATAGTCCCCATATTTCGAAATTATCGTTTCAAAAATAACTAGATCTAGGTACTTATGGTAGCCTACGCATTTGCAGGCACTAGACCAAAGCAGATTAAATCATATTACCAAAAAGAAAATAATTGTATAATATGTCTAAATAAAAATTACGTTTAAATAACTTAAAAAGAATTCTACAGTAGTCTATTTCCAAACTTTCCCGTCCACAGTTTTTCACACAACATTTTAGTGCAGGCTGTAAGTTCAGTTGATAATAAAATTTCTATTTGTTTTGGTTTAATAGCCTAGATAATTTGTATAAACAAAAGCCGCCCTAAATAAGGGTTCGATAGATCGGCCTACTAATCAATTCATAAAGAATAATAAGTAAACAAAACAATTTTGTGACACTTGGAAAGAAAAAGAAAAAACATTAAGATAAGAAAACATAGGAAATCATTTACAATAAAAATTTTGTTGGGTACAAATGATTACTAATTATAGCTAAGGATGATTTTAACACGTGAGATCCTATGGCATCAATCGTTGCATCAGAAATTTTGTATTGTTTAAGTTGATTTAAAGTTTCACGTGGGATCGTGCCACGGGAACCGAACATGAGCCCAAAAACTGTCCAATGTGTAATGTGGTATTATGCTCCAAGATGCTGACAACAAGGCTCATATATGACTTGTTTTTCACGACACACCTCTTGTGGCTGTTGCTCATGCATCTCAAAACGGATTGTGGGATCAAGAATGACGCCCTTATCCTTCTGCCGATCAATTATGATGATATCAGCCCGTCTAGTAGAGCCATCAGAAGAGACGCAACCAACCTCCTCATAAACCTCATAGGAAGCATTCTGACGGATTGAAGCTGCGATGAGAGAACGAACCGTATTATGTCTGTTGATTCGGAGCAATTCTCCATGATGGCAGAAACCCAAGACGTGAGGAAGTATTTCTTGCTCGTTGCATCTTCTGCAACGGGTTGAGTCAAGAGTTCTACCAGGGAGAGTACATACAGGTATTGTATTACAGTTCATCTTAATGGCTTGCGTCCACTGACTGCTCGAAAGTCCCTTTCTGGTTGAGATCCACGAATTACCTTTCTTCCAGTGAGAATAGAAAACAACTCCCAAACCTTTACTTTTCAATTTGCTCCATTGATGAAAAGAATCTTCACGCAATGCTTTTCTTAGTTTTTGAGAAGAAAAACGTTCAGAGCAATCGAAGGTAATTGGCAATTGTTTGATGCAATGTTCAATTTCGTTTGGAAGATTTCGAGTGGCTGCTACATGAGGGTTGTCAACATGTAAAAGTCTTTGACAAATATTTAAGTGCTGAAGGTAAGCTTCCCACTGGGCTTTAAATACTCCTAAACCTCGCAATCTTCTTGGTGCATACAACATAGCATCCGGGGTGTCAGTAGGAATGTTAATTATTTCCTTAACAGCGCTGCGAATTAATTTGTCAATATCAGATAGAAATTTCACTTTAAGATCTTTTAAAGGAGCACATTGGAAGGGGTAAACCAACTGAGGCCAGATATATTGATTTAATATATTTATCTTTTGGTCAGGCATGAGTAAGGGTGAAGTGACCAGCTGATTAAGATTTTTTGTCAGTTTTTCAATTAGTTGCGCCGCATTAAATTTTATTACATCATTAAAAGTAATGCCAAGATATCTTATAACTTCATCCGATTTGATATATAACAAATTTCTCTTCTGTGAACATATGGGTATGCTATTTGCCTCACTTCCTACTATTTTATTCTATATGTCGATATTATTTAAATCGTACTAAATTACTTGGATTCTGCTGCATATTACCATGCATAGTTGTTTTAAGAAAAGTGAACGAGCCTAAGGATGTTGTGCATACTTAGAAACAATATTCAGTTTTGTAGCAAAACTCGAACTCATCACAATGTTCTTTTCAAGGTGACATTTTTTTATAAAGTCCCTTCCACATGCGAAGAGTCATGCTGCCTGTCAAAAAGACTCACCATTACTGAACCCTAGAGATGGATAACAGCAATTTCTCACCAGTGACTAAAAAATCACCACTACTCCAGTGAATGAACTGTTAATTAATTGGTGAAACAGTGATCGAGCAGTCATTTAATCACTGTGCCATGAAACAATTCCACTGCCATGAATTTAGTGATTACACTCTTTCCTTGCAGTCTTCTGCCATCTATTGAGAAATTTTTGACAGTAGCCTCCCAAACTTACTCGCAGAAGAGTGAAAAGTGGCTAGAGATCTTGTCTAGATTTAGAAACTGTAACTAAGACTATGAGTGGAGAAAAGAATGCCACAGCATCAATGTTAATTCCGCTGGTACTTGGGCTAGATGATGTATGTGCTACTGTTTTCAAAAAGGACTTGAGTAAAGAAGTTAAGTAAGCAGTCATGGAAGAAAAGCAAGATGATGATTCACTCTCTGTTTGGCATTTATTTGACAAAAGTTTGGCTATCAAAAGACCCCAAAAAAGCACTCTGATTTCAAGGGCCATAATTAAGGTACCAGTAAATTAATATCTTGAAGATGATCTTCTTGCAAGCAATGAGAACCTATTGAAATGATGGAAGGAACACCATTACAATTCGCACCTGGGGAAGATTCTGCAAGAACATTTCTGCACTCTAGATGCATCAGTACAGACCAATTATTTGGTCCTGACAGTTGCCGACAATGTCCATCAAGTCGAGGAGTGTTTGGGTTAGTCTGTCACTTGCGCAAAACACTGCACACTCTATAACTCACTGCACTTACATTACCACTCACTGTGCATTCGTTGTATCTCACTTTCACATTAAATCACTCATTACTCTGACATTGTAAATCACTGAACTGGCTCTGTAGCTCACTGCACTTTCAGTGCAAAACACTGCACACACTATAACTCACTGCACTTACACTACCACTCACTGTGCATTCACTGCAACTCACTTTCACTGTATATCTAACTCATTGCTCTGACACTGTAACTCACTGAACTGGCTCTGTAGCTCACTGCACCTTCACTACAACCTGCAAAACTTTATACAGTCTATAATTTTCGAGAGAATATCTGCACACATGCTCTCACTCACTGCACTTTCACTATTATGCTCTATGAACTCACTATAACTCATACTCTTCGAGTATACATAAATCTAACAAATAGTGAGTACCAGTAGCCTATATTATACTACCATCTATTAGTGAAGTTCTTAAGCCTATTTTTAAAAACATATAAGCCTTTAGTAAGTCTGCAAGTAGAGCATTCCAGTCCTTGATAGTACAGGTAGAGAGAGTAAAATTTTCCAGTGTCTATTCTCTGCTTCCTTTCCCTTACATGATCGTTTCTTGAAGAGTAGTTGTTCCATCTTTCTTGTGCTCTTGTGACCCATTCTTTTCACATGTTCATTGTATTCATTTGAATTGTCCATAGTTTCTTGTTATAAGTAGTTTTAATGAGATTTCACGTTTTATGTACCAGTAGCAATTTCTAATTCTGTCAGTGCTGAAAATTAAAATCAATTAATTTAAAGGAAATATGTACAATATAAATTATAAACGTTCAAACTAATAACCCAATTCTTCGACAGATCTAAATAATCTCATTTCTACACATATAATTCTATTTTATGATTTTGGATAAATACTTACACTTTCCCTAGTAAATACGAAACAGTCACATATTATTTTATAGAACTTGACTTACGTTTCTTTCTTGACTTTCTCTCTAAGATTCCTTCCTCTTTATTGTTTCACATCTCTTTGCATTTTATACTTCTATTGGATACTACTTGTAGCTAGTTCATTATTCTTATTCTCCAAGTTGTAACATGAGAATTTTATGTTTAGCTTTCAAGCATGGAAATTTGAGTGATTTTTAATTGATAGAATTTCCGTCTCAAAAATATAAACTTCTCCGTTATTCTTTGAAAGAGTTTGAGGAGTGCAGTTTTTCTTGATTTATGTTGTGAATTCCATTCTCTTGATCTTAAATTAAATTATGTCACTTTCTTTACTACTGGACTTAGTATGAAGAATATAAAATATCGTAGTCAACAGTCAATCAACAGACAATGTAATATTTGTAGTTACGTTCATAACTAAAAATTTATCACATTTATTTTACAGTACGGTACTATATTTTCTTTCACATGTTTCACATTTGTAGGGTTCTTATCCTTGCAAATGGTTGTTTTGGCGCTATACTTCACACGTATGAGGTTCCTCACCGTGCTGAGATGCTTACCATCCTGTTCGCAATAATTACGAACAGAGCATTGTTCCATTGTACATTATATCCCAAAACTAAAGCATGATTTTATCAACTTATGCATGATTCGAATAAAATTTACTATATCCTATATACCACAATCTTCACACTTAAATGGCTGCTCTCCAGTATGAATATGATTACAGTCCTAAGCTTATTTTTTTCTTAAAGATTTCATAATATATTTCAGACCTGAGTTTCTTTCTTAAAGCTATAATGTGGAGAGTGCGTCAATGAATCAGATGATTTAGAAAATGTCATAATCATCATCAGAAGCATCAGAAACTTAATGGACCATACTATATATAAGGAGCTTCTATTTTTATAGCACAATTTCACTTTTGTTGACTTGGTATTCTTGAAAGAACCTTAAACTTACCCACCAGGTTTGAGGAAGATGATTATAAAACAATATATTTGGTAGAATGAAATTAAATAGTGCTACAAGAAATCTCTCTTAAAATCAACCATTTACATTACAAGTTCCAATGAATTCACTGAAATTTGAACTCCAGTTTGCAGTCTATACTAAATTATGTATTAGGTAGTATTTTAGCTTCACATATAAGGTTATTCAAAAGTAAGTTCCCATTTTGAAACAGCTGTATCTTCAGTACATATCAGCAGTTTGATTTCATATAGGTACCATTACTGATTAGAAGGTTTGGGGTTTTTATCGATGTGTGTTCATTGCTATAGTAACCGTGTAAGGCTGGCATAAACAATCATTTTATTGTTGTTCAGAATACAGACGGCAATTGTAGGAGAGTAATTTTAACAATTTTTACAATGGTTTTACCTTTACGAGTTCGAATTGGCTTCCTCCAATGCTATTACGAATGCAATAGACAATATGCTTATGCATTGAGAAGATATCGAACGTTACATGGATTGAGAAATGGATCCTGCTCTGTAAAATCATTTCGTAAAAACACTATTGTGCAACACATTTGGTGATCGTATAATTAGTAGGCATTTTCCGAACAGTTGGCCTTCTAGGACACCAGATATAAATCCAGCTGACTACTAGTTATGGGGTTATCTAAAAGAAATGGTATTTATAAGTAGACCTACTACACATGAGGAACTGAAACAGTCAATATCGGATGTCATTGAAAACATTTCTAAGAATGTGCTTACTAATGCCGTTTATAGCATAGAAGAAAGACTATATTGAACAACACGGGGTGGTCATATTTAATTTTTTCGTGCTTTAATAAAATCCCTTTTCTTTACAAACAAATTGGTGTTTTTATTTTTATTACAAGTTACTACTGGGATGCCCGTAGGAGAATAGAGGAAATCCAAGTTCCATAAACATTGGCAACAACAACATTTTTGTAGAATTTAAAAATTTGACAAACTTATTGGCCTACTATTTCAAAATGGGAACTTACTTTTGAATAACCTTATATATTACAATATGAAAGCACAGTCTAAGTCTATTCCTAGATAATTTAAACAGATTGCTGTAATTCACTCGCTTTTAATACATGCAACTGTTCACAAGTTACTGTATAATATTCAAGAACGTATTTTATACGAAATTTTAGTTTTGAAGTGTAGGTAAACATGGTGTTTCATAACATGTGGGTTCGATTTCTGCTTGGGCTATTACCTTGGTGGATTTTTCTGCGATCTTCCTTAACTGTAAGGCAAATGTAAGGTAATCACATAGCAAATCCTCTCTTCTTCTCGCCAAATACCGTAGTATCTCACTCTTACCAATTCCATCAATGCTGAATAACCTATTAGTTTATACAGCGTCGTTAAATAACAGACTGAAAATTGTGGGGTCCATTTCATTGAAGCATTCATAATCATTATGGTAATTTAACGTCTGTTATAGGTTTTACATACCAATGCCTGTAGGAGAGGGGAGACTCTATGGACACACCTCCACTAGTCTGGAGTCACTAGAGCATAGGGATTTCCACTGAGACTCACACAGGATAGAACATTAACAAGGAACATCCATCCATGTCCGAGGCGGGATTCGAACTCACGAATCTTCGGACTATGCCACTTAAGGGGAGCACCACCTCAGACCATGTAGCCACCTGGCTCGACTCAGGGAATAATTCGAAACTTAAAATTAATTTTAAAATCTCCTACAAACTTCTACTCGAAATTACTTTCTGGTTCATTCCTAGTTGTGTGCGATTTTTTTATGTGTACGCAAAAAACATGCTTACCTTTAAATGAAGTGCTTTGAAGGAGATCCTTGCTCTTTGGTATAAAAGCTGCAATGTCTACATTTTCTCCCCAAAGAGCTTTATTTGCATTTATATGCAATGCTGTAGTTGGAAACAAATTTTAGAGGATACTGTTGAAATTCCTTGGTCAGACTAGACTCTGTATGGACTCTTACTGCACTTCTTTTCCAAAGTTACTTCTTTGTCATGCATCTGCCTCTTCATACCTCCTACCTGATCGCAGTCACAATAATTGCATATAAGGTAAGAAATTAAATTGGCGGGGGCCCAATACTCTTTAGGAACAAAAGCCTAGGAACTCTTTTACTGGGAGAGTATTCCTTTTCTTAGTGCAGATATCGTGCATTACAGTAATGCTCATTCGCATTCTTTAGTTGAAATTGGAATAGAATCTATAGAATGTAACTGAACTCAAGATTCATGAATGCATGCATGAAAAGTAATAATATTTCTCTTCTTTAACAAACTGCTAGCATCAATGCAGCAGAATTCTTGAGGTGCCACATAATGAAATTAGTGTTATGCGAAGGCATCTACGCAAGTTTTGAAATTAGCAAATCAGTGTAGCAGATTTCTTGAGGCGCCATGCCATAAAGTTAGTGTTAATTACTTATAGAAATACGACGGCGTTATGCAAGCTTGAAACTAACAAATCACGACTACTGAAGTGTCAGACAATGCCTTTCGATGAAACAACGAATGGATAAGCATTTAAGCAAAGGATATGAGATACCAGCTGCTACTTTTATGCCAGATATTAAAATCAAAATATTTTACAAATAGCTAACATCCTCCATTTCAAAGTATATTAAAGACTATTTAAACATAGTTAATATATTTTCGAGTCTGTATTTTTTCCGGTACGGTAACAGCGAGTTTTTATTTTACACGGTATGGCGTACCAGCCCAACTACAGCACTGTGTATATGCTCGTGTCTGGTATTTCTTACAGGTGAAGTGGCATTAACTAGAAATCATATAATTATTTTCACAACTGATAACGAGAGGTGTGATAGAGAGGTACGCTATTTTACACGTTAAGGCTGATCTTAAATATACCAAGGTAGAAAGAATAGAACAATGATATATTACACTATCTAGAATAAAGTGTTTCGCAGGAGCAGATCTGTGCTCTTCAAGAGTCTCAAGCCAAATGACTTAATCCCCACTCCAATCTGACTAGTAGGAGCACTAGGCTTCTGCGCACTTTGAAATGAATGTTTCCAGGCTGTAACTACACATCACATTCAACCTCACCTGCAGACTTGCAGTATTAGAACTGAAATGTCCCGTCAGTAGATCTGGGTTGATGTCAGAACAATGCTTGACAATGACTAACGAAATAACCACTCTTTCATCAGTTCCGGTAATTTTATTGTTAATGAATTCTTTTGATTTATTTAGAGACACATGCGATTGTTAAAATCTCAGACTTAAGAAAAAAAGTGGCATTAAGTCATCACTGTAGTTAAAAATAATATTCGTATTAATGATTGTTGTCAAATCTTTCACAGGATAGGGACTGATGGCGGGCTTATGTGAGGGTGGCAATGAACCTGCGGGTTCCTTAAAAGCCATTTTTAAGTATTTAAGATTGTTGTCATAAATGGACATGGCATTACGAATGAAAAGTGCACAAAGGACTAGAAAACATGAAATTGCAATGGTCGTTTGTCAGCGGTTTCTCGTAGCATAAATTGAATGATAATTTAAATTTGTACAATTCTAAGTGTTTTCATGCAAATATAATACGCACTCCAATTTTTAATATGAAATTTTCTAAAAAAAAAAAAGACGCGTATTATAATCGTGTAAATACAGTAATACGAAGCCTAGAGGATACTGTTTTCCAATGATTCATATTATGTCATGTGTGCTCTTCACTGTTGTAAGAAACAATCTGAATATAAAGGATTGCTTCTATCCTGCTATACAAAACAGTGACGAAGGGGAGTATAGGGAGACAAGAAAATACTTAATTTTTAAAGCTTTTATTTATTCCACTTACATAGCTTTCCAGAGCTTCAACATAAATAAACAAATTATTTATAAAATAATATACATGATAATTTACATATCTATTATGAAATACAAAATAATAACGATAAAGATAAAAATAAAAAACAAATGACCAGCATTTCCAGGAACAAAAGAGGACAAGCAATTATAAAGCAGTGTCTAAAACATCACAACAAAACTGCGTATTCATTCATCTGACTGTCTCACGAATTTTTAGAAAATATGGCACATTGTAACCAACCAAAGTTAAATAAACCCTTCTCCATGACATAAAATGTCAGACTAAAAGCGATATGTCTGAAAATGTTTGCATCTTGTTTCATTGCCCCAAAATAAATCTGATTAAAGAGTAGACATCTTACTGGAAAATGCAGCAGTCCAATATATAGTTATACATATGTGTACGTGAGTGTGTGTGTGTCAGTCCATATGAGAATTGAGTGCAACTCCGTCAGATCATATACATAGTATCACAGCGACTTGATGATGCTACGACTAAGAGGGTAGGAACGAGCCTTTGCCCTACTCAAGGAACTTAGTACAATCATAGTGTGACAGACGTCACTTTAATATAAACGCTATCATAATTGTAATAAATGCATGTTCACATGATATCACAGAGGTCACATTATCGGCACTGTCTTTTCAAATGACAAGAAAATTTTGAAATTGCGATTGACTAGGATATGGATGAGTACTACAGTCATACATCCCAAACTTCATACACGTGGCGTCTGTATGATACAGCATTTTTCTACCTTTTCATCTCATTTATAAGAAAAATTCTCACTCTTACTATACAGTAGGAGAAAGAAAAATATTCAAGGCTTTCAGAGCATTCAATACTGTGAAAGGTGTTCGAAATACTGCATAGTGATGATCAGAAGAAACATCTGACAACCAAATGCTCTTCTCGTTAAGAAGGAAATAAATTTTGCAGCACATTGACGAATGTCTGTTTCACACAATGAAATTATCGATTAAAAAATAAGATCATAAATATTTACCTTCTGTTTCACGTTTAAGAAAGTGGTACAAGTTGCCCAATAAAATATATTTTAAAATAGGAATTATTCTGCTGAGTTCTCTGGAGTTTATAGTCATATATATATATTTTTTTTGCTATATCAAACCGCAAAGATATGAAACAGAATATCAATTATCTAATCTATATGATATTACAATTTATTGTACTGGGTTGTGAATGTGATAATT
Source organism: Periplaneta americana (assembly GCF_040183065.1). NCBI lineage: Eukaryota > Metazoa > Arthropoda > Insecta > Blattodea > Blattidae > Periplaneta > Periplaneta americana. The sequence continues at coordinate 73,836,624 of NC_091132.1, forward strand.
TTGTACATGATGGTGGTTATACATTATATACATGTAATGCCAGAAATGCATTGTATTTATATAGCTTTTAATAACGAACCTTTACATTATTGTACTATACAAGATAAAATGCCAGTCTCAAAAACAGAATTGTTGTCAAAAGCATATGGTATGATATGGCCAATATTTCCACAAGATCTTCCCTTTGGGCAATGAAGTTAAAAGAATACTGATGCAATGAACACAAACTGCAACTATACTTTACTAAATCTGTACACAGTTAGTAATATTATCACTAAATCAATACTAGTTTCAATTATAAAGGTCTATGTACGGTACCTTACTTCCTGAGAAGGACATAATGGTAGCTGCCAGGCTCGTCTCACCCTCATTTTCATCGTCACGTCATATTATGCTTCTACCAAACTATAAGCTTCTCATTTTCTACAAAATCAGTGTAAATATTCCAAACATGGAAGCTATATCCTATTGTCGGGTGATTTAATAGAAATTCAATCTCTTCGTCCGCAATCTGTCCCTGCTGCCCTGCCATCTGATGATGGTGCACTCAATTAACAAGAGACAATATGATAGTTACTTCCTAGAGCTTTAAATTGTAGTCTAAATCTTGATGACCAACTCGATTCCTGGTACCAAACAAAAACTGATATGACAAAGTGAGAACAGAAAGAATACTATTTCTATAATGCAGACTTTAAAGTAACACAAGACGTAATACTGTACAATAGTATTTCTTCAACAGTTTAAGCATCATTAAATGAATGATCAGAAAGTAAAAGGAGTATTCCAGACCACGCTAAAAACAATATGCTTTCAAAACAACTCGGACCACAGAATTATTTTTTTTATGGAGTAACGCCGTCATGTGGTTCATACTTACCAATGATATATGGTGTCATTTACATGAAGGATGTTGAACAGATAGTGAGCAAGTACGAGGCATCATTCAGTCAACGAGTCATATCAAGCGAAACTGAACTGAACAGAACTCAAAGTAATCAAATCCCTTCCTCACTTCATGCCACAAGGTTACGCTTAACATTAACAAATCACTCTCAGTGTGTCACGTAGGTGGTCTAAAGTACGGTAACCTACTTTCTGAGCACCCAATTAAAACTTATTTTTGCAAACAATTGCACCGTCCACTGAGACTAATAAGGGTTACATATATATTATAATATGTAGTTTTATGTACAATACAACAATGCCAAAGGCAATAAACTAGAACGTATGCAAAGTATATCTCAAGTCCTCCCCCCTCCAATATATATTTATGTGACTCCCGTCACTTGTTATTACATATAGTAAAAGTGAGAATAGTACTCCTGCACATTCCTCTCAGCATTTAGTGAATTCCGAGCTTAAGCACAATTATGTTATATTCAGAATTGTGGGAAAAGAAGTAGCTGCTGCACAATACATTAATACTAGAGATACAGCGACACAGATTTCTGCTTCCACTGGCCACGCCATCTTAAATGAATCCTGACCTTAAAATAAAATGAGCACTGGACTACCGAATCTACCCTAACTCAAATCTTACAAAATATGTCATCATCTGCAAGGCATGGGTGATTTCTTTCTCTTAGCAAACTGTACATTTAAATATATTCAGTCACTCGACTACAACTGCTTGTTCTAAGTCACAACCATTTGATAACCAGATCGCTCGAGTGTTTAAGCTCAATCTGGGAGCAACCGTATGCATCAAGTGGTCCAGTCACTTGTGTCCAGTGGAAGCAGTCGACAGGCCTATCTATAGATATACAAGCACAATGTATCAACCCAACATGCTTTCAAAAATAATGATTTTTAAAAACAGTCAAATTTGGTATTTGTTCAACACAGAATGGAACACAGGCAAGAAGAGAGAGAGAGAGAGACTTTGATGAGCAGGTAGTTGAGTGGGGGGGTCGACTAGTGGGGCCCACCCGAGGGAAGAGAGTACTGTACCTTCCTGTGACCACACTCGGACGATTTCATACCACCATATGGTAACACATCATCAACATTGAACATGCAGCTGGCCTGTATGTACTTCGACAGGTTACTACGTACAAATAGCTGCCTTGTCAATTTAATGGATACAAATACATTAAAATTATCCTGTAGTATACATGGCCAAGGAGACATGATCTGTGCATATTCAATCTTAACACAGATTGCCATATGCTGGTACAGAATGGCATGGCAACTCTCAGAGCCTCTGGTCCGCAAACAATCTTAAGATTTGGTACTTATAATACAAGGAGAGAACCCAGTTGACTAGACCGTCTAGCCCATGCTGCTGGACGACGTGCTGCCTCTCTCATTTCGCCACCTGTAACACCGGTAGCGGGGCAGGTAGGCTGGGGGGGATGATGGGCCGCCTTCGGGCCAGCTTGGATCTGAATGACAAAACAGTTTAATAAGCACCTTTCATCTAACTGCAGATGTGCCTGGCTAACCTCTGATCAACCTTCATCAATAGACTATGCAATTCCATTAGCATCGTGCACTAACTCTAGACTTTCACAAATAGATTTCATGGCTCTATAATCAGCATGGCACAGGCCAACATAATGACGTACAGAGAAATTTATTTCACTCGGAATCGAACTCATATTTGCCTGGGTGCAGCCATGTACTACATTACTTTTCCACAATTTGTAATCTACTATAAAGTAATAAATTAGTTTTGTTTATTTTTCATTATATTATTTTTAAATACACTTTACGTATTTGTCAATAGAGTATGCTTCTAATTTTCCATTATTTAACATCTTAAGTATATTATTTAATAAATGTTTATACAAGAATAATATCTCCTATAAAAATGGGAAGAAAAATGAATAAAACGACAAGAAATAAAAAAAGTTTATCAACTGACAAAAAGCACTATCAACTGATAAACTACTATGATAGACTGATTAGAAAGTTTTCGAAATCTTCAGTAAGTACCTCTTAATTTAACATATAGAAAATTGGTCATTACTCTTTTGCATACGGAAATATTTCTTTTTTTTTTTATCTTCCAACTCACACTTACAGTGGGTACTTTGTCCATTGTACATTTCCCGAAACTTTACTATTATGGCTTTTGTTTATTTTTCACTTCGCACTTTTAGTGGGTGCTATACCGGTAACCACTAGAGACTGATCGTAATATTATTATTACTCAAAACATATTACTTTAGTACATGACACATTAACAAGTATAGAGAGGTATTTCAATTCCAAAGAAGTATGTTATTCAAACATAAAAATATAGATTGGAAACAATAATTTAATGCTCTAAGCATTTCTCTCTTATAGTGTACATGGTTGTTTCCGATCTCTGATAATGAATTTGAATGACATCATGTGCGTCTGGAGTTACATGACAGCTGAACTGTGGCGCGAGGTGACAGACCAGTAGTGAGTGATCTCATAGTCACAGTGCATGGCGACTCACAGCAGAAATTCCCAAGAAAATCGAGCCTTTTTGGGAGGGGTACATAACAACCCTTTCTGATACCAAGTACAGTTAAGTGAAAATAAAAGAAGCCTATAATAAACGAAGTTTCGTTATTTCCAAGAAAGGCATCTTCTGTGTACTTAATAAGATTGGTAAAGCTCGAATGGAATTAATTTGTATCATCTCGTGGGATGCAGCAACTTGTGACAGGGGGTGGATTTGCTTGCTTTTTCCACTCTGGAATTAATCCCATCCGAACTTTGCCAGTCTTATTAGGTACACACAAGATGCCTTTCTTGGAAATAACGAAACCACGTGTTTTACAGGCTCCTATGATTTTCACGTAACTGTAGTTGGCATCGGAAAGAGTTGTTATGTACCCCTCCCAAAAAGGCTCGATTTTCTTGGGCGTTGCTACTGTGATACACCGTGCACTCTGATTATGAAATCACTTACTACTGGTCTGTCACCTTTCACCGCAATTCAACTGTCGGTGTGATTCCTGACGCACATGATGTCAATCAAATTCGTTATCAGAAATTGGAAACAACTCTGTATAAACAATATGGAATAGCCAAACTAATGTTCATATTAATTTTAATATTTACAATATCAGTGCACTGAAAGTTCACTGTATAAATTCTATATTATACAAATTTAAAATGAGCTTTATTGATATTTATTTGATGAAAACCTGTAAAAATAATTAAGCTCTAATACACAAGACAAAGTACATAAGAAAATATGAAATGTAACAAATTACGTAAAAGTTGTCACAAACCTGAACACTACATTAACATCAAATAAAATATTTAACATTCCATTATCTTGAATGCCTTACCTGATCTGGCCTGCTAATAATGGATTGATGGCATACAACCAGTCATGTACTTCCTTGTCTCCCAGTGTCTGTAGTAAGAAGCCTCTGTGTTTTGTAACAACACTGAAATACAAGAAAAATCAATGAAGTTGAAGTTTCAAACTAAAAATAAATATATTCTTTCCTTATTGTGGATATTACAAAAATCAGTCTCACCTGAAAGTGTTTGGCACCTTGACCATCTCCTGCTGGTCCTCAGAATATTCCACCTGTGCTGTCGCTAGGTTGATGAGTGCCCGTTCTACTGGGTCCTTCTCTTCACGGAAAATGAACACGTAGGGCCGTCGAACCGCCTAATGCAAGAATATACAACATTATATGTGTGCTCCTATAGCACGAAGTATCATTTTGAGTTCTTCATTTATAAGAAAGTAATTACTTACAAATATGTACCATACATACGTAACAGAAGCATATTTCGAGAAATTATAAATGGGACCAAATAAGTAATGGCAGGTACCAAATAGAAACATATACAAGGACACATCTGGTACTCAAGATGAGGAGTCGAGTATGTATGTTTAACTTTCCATAAGCATATGTGAAATTGCATGTAACACATTTCATGCCTAATGTAATATTATGTGTAACACATGCGTAACAGAAGCAGCATATTTCGGGAAATTATAAATGGGACCAACATACTTACTTACTTACTTACAAATGGCTTTTAAGGAACCCGAAGGTTCATTGCCGCCCTCACATAAGCCCGCCAGCGGTCCCTATCCTGTGCAAGATTAATCCAGTCTCTATCATCATACCCCACCTCCCTCAAATCCATTTTAATATTATCCTCCCATCTACGTCTCGGCCTCCCTAAAGGTCTTTTTCCCTCCGGTCTCCCAACTAACACTCTATATGCATTTCTGGATTCGCCCATACGAAATGGGACCAACATAAGTAATGGTAAGTACCAAATAGAAACATATACCAGGAAACATCTGGTACTGGAGATAAGGAGCCGAGTATGTATGTTTAAGTTTGTATAAGCATATGTAAGATTCCATTTAACACATTCCATGCCTAATGTAATGTTTTCATCAAGTTTGACAGCCATTTCATCAGGGTTGGGTCAGTAGAAAATGCGTAATCTACGTGTATATTTTACTGTAGAGTATGTAACGTGGAACATTACTTACTATTACATAATCTACACTTAGGAGAATAAATGTATGTTACAGGAAAGCATTTGAGAGGATTATAAGAACAGAATAGAGAATACTGTTTACTAATTTGTAGCAAGAACATAGTACAGACAGAAGTATACTGTATTCATTTTAATTTACATTATAAAAAAATAAATAATGTTCCTCTAACATAGCTTTTTTTCAATTTCCCACAAATTTATTTTTCCTGACTTACGCTCTTTAAAAAAACCGATTCTTATCTACTTTCTTCTTTTTCCTCTTTTAGTGTATTAGGCCTAATGGCCTATTAAAGTTTCATTCCACTATTTTAGCCAACAGCCCAAAGATCTTTTTCCTCATGGACGCTTATTTAACAGTTATTCACGATTCTTTCAGAAATCTAAATATTTCGTCACGTTTATATGTAACTATACAAATTACTCAAATTAAGTGGATGAAACACTGTATCAGAAGCATACAGTCACATCACGAGATAAATTGACTAATTTAATTACTAGTCCATTGATTTTCATTTTTAAAAATTGAATTCAAATTTGGTGAGCCCAAAACAGAATTTATGTGTAGGACAAAGAATGATTTATCAGAATGCCTCCATTCTTTCTACCATAACTCGATCTATTTTTCATAACTCACTAACATTAAACATTCACACAGAAATCAATGAAAAATATTTATAATATTCCTTCATCATACTACATCACATGTGAGAAGCAACCGATAAAAATTCGTGGAAATGGAGAAAATATTATCAGCAAGGCTTTTTTTTTTCAGCTGGAACACTCCGGAACAGCATTCCGGTACCTTTTCACTAAAGGTATATGATTATTTTATCTATAAAAGGCTATTTAGGAACAATTTCATTAACATTTATATTTCAAAACTTTGCGTGCTTGAATTTTGAAATGTGCCACTGTGCTTGACCCTAAGACATGGCCTGCAGAAACCAAAAGGAGTATTCTTTTTGGAGAAGAAGACATTTATGAACACTCTCGCAGACTTCACATATTTTAAAGGGAAATGGCTCGAGCCTTTAAAGAATATATGAAGTCACCAGAGGTAGTTCCTAAAAACATGTTGGAGTTGAAGAGCATTTTCAACACCATTCCAATATCTTCCAGCAAGTGTGAGAGAGGCTTTTTCCAATTGAATCTAATAATGATATCGAAGAGGGCAGCTTTGCAATCTATTCTTTATTAGAATTGTTGTCCTGCACTAATGTCTTTTGACCCCACAAAATATGTTAAGTCATGGTTTCTTCAAGAACACCATTCTGCTGTAGATACTAAAAGTAAACTGTGTAACAGGAAAAAAGAAACAAAAGACATGTCAGAACTGTGGAAAATTTTCAAATAAAGTTAGTGTAGGCCTAGTTTAAGATGTGTTTTGTTTATACTAATACGTGGTTTAGTGAAAATTAGAGTTCCTGAACCTTTTTCTCTAGAAAAAAAAAAACCCTGATTATCAGGAAAGTAATGTAAAACATTAGAAGTTCGTCTTCTTCTAAACACTGACAGATCACGCACTATGTTATGTTAGTCTAAGCTATAATACCTACTATATACAAAATATTAGCTTATGATAATGATTAACTGAAAATTTTAAGATAAAGATAAACTGGAGAAATGTTACATTTTGTCAGTCTGCTAATTCTTAGATACCTAACACATTTAGCAAATATAATTACTGTATTGAGAAAAGTAGAGAAATTAATAAAAACAACTGAAAATTTTAAAATAATGTAGACATTAAGTTCAAATAATAAATAAAAAGAAAATAGGCCTATATTAAACCACATTCCGAGCAGCAATATTAGCTTTGTATTTCATACACAAAATGTGCTGAAGATCTATCTGAACTGAACTAAATTTCTATTTCTTTTAACAAAAGAAATGTACTAGATCAATTTAGAATACTCACCACCCATCTCTTCTTCCAACCATTTGTCTTCTGCTCCAGTATGTTGAGGTAGCCCTTCCTGGCAACAACAGGACTGATGCGGATCTCTTCCATCTCGGGTACATAGAGGACCAGCTGCTCCCGGCTGGGTGATGAATTACCTGCTGGCTGAGGGACCTGAGGTGTGCACTGCCCCTCAGTGTTGGGTCCATTGGAGAATATATACTGTTCTGGTAATACTGTTCGGGTCTTCTCTGGCGAGCACAGTCTGCATAAAGTGAAATGAGATTCGCTTGTAATGTAAAGACTTTTACATTATACTTTCAAATTTACTTTTAATTCCCGATTTGCACTACATTCCCAAATAGAATAAATGAGTGACAAACGAGAAGCTATCGAAGATTCAGAATGGAAATGTTGTACACACATTCTCCCATTGTTCCTACTTCTATGAATAACGTATGGCTCATATAACTTAAGCAGTTTTAATATAAAAAATTAATATCTATCTTCTGAAGAACAGAAAGAACAAAACTCTGAAATTTTACATACTAATTTAATCATATCTGAATAAATATTTGAATTCCATTAATGAAAGCTTATCCACATATGTACTATAGTATTTATAAGATGTGTAAAACATTTTATGAGTGTATCTTTAACCATTTCTGATATAATTCGAGACAAGCTTTGATGGCCTTATTTGCTAGAAATGGCAAAGAAGCCTCCCCCTTCCAGCCTTACTTAAAAGGGACTGACCCTCACACCAACAAAGGAACAGTAGTAACCAGACCCTCATTAAGGAAAAATGCGATGTTGACAAGTATCTAACATTCTAACCAAAAGACAAATTTCTGTTTCTATCGGTCTGGTCAGTGTACGTATGTGCAGTGCAGTGATCGACTGAAACAATGTCTTTCGTTTTTCAGGTGGTACAGAAGTTTGCAAAGCAAGAAATTAAGAGCAAAATTCAAATCCTGGCCTTTCATCTCAAAGAATTCCTACAAAAGATGATTTAAACTCTGGTCCTTCGTCTCGGAAGACTCCCATAAAGAAAAGGACCTTGCTATTGGAAAAGGAGCGAAATTGCGGACACAGACTGTGAAGATGATGAAAAAAGCTAAAAATTGTCTGTGTTCTGTAGTTGATAAAGGGGACATCTTAATAAATAAGAATTTAAAATAATCAATTAACTGCAGATGCGACAGATGTAGGAATTACCACGGTAAAGAAAATTTCATCCATCAATCTCGACAACTATAAGAACATACGAAGACTAAATTCTCTTTTGACCGAAGTGACGACTTTTCTCGTGATCTATTGCGCTGAACAATCTATGATTTTTACTAAAACGGTGTATCACCTATTTCAGAGAATTTGATTCAAATCATGCGGGAAAAGACTGAATTATGTTTCCACTCTTTTGCTATAAATGGTTTATAATTAAGTTTAATTATTTAATTTCCTTATTTTTGTCTCTAATAAATTTTAATTCCTGGTATCACTTGTGGGGGGGGGGGGGAGTCAGACCTGTTTTCGGACAGTTGACTAAACAACAACAAATAACACGGTCATAACAATGAAAGGGTTCATAACGTATTAATAATGTATTTAGCAAAAGATGGTGCAACCCTTTAAAATCTGATGTTTGACATATATGTTAAAGCTGCTCTCAGGCAGGGGGATGGAATAATTTTTTATAGAAACATTCAATCTGTGTTTGGTACCGGAAGTATGATCTATGTACAAGTGGATGACTGTTCGTCATATGACTCAGATGAGGTTTAGATCATGCAGTTATATTGAAAACTCACAATTTTTTAAACTGTACTCATCTGTTTCTGTATTATCCTGCTAATTTGTTTTCCAAGATTCCATTCTTTTGTTATAATCGATTTGAGTTTGTTTTTTTTTAATCTTTACACGTACTTTCTTATTCTTGTATGTAATACATTTTAATTCCTAAATAATAGTGTCATAATAATCAAGTGGTTCTTATAATAATATATTTAGCAAAAGACGTGGCAACTCTGTAAAATCTGACGTTTGGCACGTGTCAGAGTTGTTTTGATGCAGGAGGATGGTGCAAGGACGTCAAGACTTGTCTCGAAGTATAAAAGAGACATTATGTTTTCTAAAAATGTTAAGTAAAACAGATATATAAAAACTGTTAAATTTTTTAAAGCGGGGAATTGAAAATGAGATTTTTATGTATCTATACTTAATTAAAGTAATGGGTAAATTGCATTAAAAATTTACTAAAGCGAATTTCAGCTATCCTTTTTCTTTGGCTAACGAGAAAGACAGGCTACAGTGCAACGTCACATTCTTAGTCATAACATGGCCAACATTGAACAAATTTATATATTCCTTTGTTTTTTAGAACTTTGAGCATGTATTTATATTAGGCGATTGTCAAGATGGCCATGACTAGACCATGATAACCAAGTGACTTCGATTCATGCCACAGCCTGTCTTTCTCGTTAGCCACGTCCTTTTTCAATATGATGTATGTGAACTAGGGAGTGGCAGAAGAATGAGCACTAACCCACTGTAATCCCCAACCCCTCATTGGTACAGTCACTATATACATCTTCAGGTTTCATTGGTAAATAATTAATTGGCAACAAAACCAATGTTTCTTACTCTATTGATGAATTGGAGATTAGACTGGCGCTCATATCTGTGGTCTCTTCACTCGGAGACACGTCGTTGTGTTTTGTGATAGGCAAATCCTGTAATGAGAACAAAAGAACAACGTGAAGAATTGATATTGGGTATACTTGTTCAGTCCCTCTCAAAGTTAATGCTAGGACCGTAATAACGAAGATGCAGATTTTCTTGATAATTATGGATAACCCCCAGGTAGAATTATACTAGCAATTCTGTAAAATTTCATACTTCACATCATGACAGAAAATTCAGATCAATGACTAGCAACAATATTTAGCTACAAGGTGACTGCCTATAATAATAGTAACAGGAAAACTAAGCAGACAACGAAGTTATTCTGAAAGTTGCAGCCAAGGAAACAGAAACATAATCTCCCATTTCATCCCTAGGTACATTTACTAACTTATGTCAAATCATTCATATTAACCTGAAACTTGTAGAGCAATTTTCTAAACATAAAAATAATTTCATACAGACCATTTAATTACACATTATTCAATCTTTGTTATAATTTAATTCTATGTGCAATATGATTACAAGTGAAGTTCAAGGGATCAAATAAAAAATAAATGTCTAACAGTCATACAAAAATATAAATTGTCAATCTGTCTTAGTTATAGTAAGAGCATTCTCAATAAAAAGAAAATATTCATATTTTCAACTTGTTTGCCCTATTTATATGTAATCCTCTGGAATTCTAGAGTGGATGGAAAGTAACTCTCTATTGTAAAATGTTTACAACGTTTGTATATATTAATATCTTTTTATGAAACTTAGTACATAGTTTCTTTATGAAAGTAGAAAGTGATCCATAATGGCACATCACATGACTCTGCAGGTAAGGGCTCAGGTGGCCGCCCATTGTGAAGTCTGGCATCCATTGTACTGCTGCAGAGATGGTGGCGGACAGTGCATGGACCTCGTGCTCATTGGATCCCAAGACCATCAAGAATTGCCATTACAAACTCATAGACACAGAATTTGTGGTGGATGCTCGCAGGCGTGGTCGTCACTCGACATCCAGGACAGAGGCAACATTGCAAATGGTGAGAAATATGTTCACCAGATACCAGCAAAAGTCAACATGACAGGCCATTCGTGAAAGTGGTCTTACCCGCTACACAATCTGAAATGTTTTGAAAAAAGAATTAAATTTTCGTCTGTGGAAGCCGCATTACTGTCCAGACTTATCGGCGGAAGATTGTGGCCATCAGATGGAGTATGGTGAGATTATGCGCTTGGTTGGTACGAAGACTGGCCCAGTTGTTTACCAACATCATTTGGAGCGTCAAAGCCATTTTTCATGTGGGAGGGTTTATAACTGTCACTACTGGGCACCAGAGAATCCAGGGGCCATGATTGAGAAGTCGCAAAGCCATTCTAAGGTTACAGTGTGGTTTGGCATAACATTCAACCAGGTTGTGGGTCCGTTCATTCTTCGAAACATCATGAATGCAAAACAGTAACTAGCCATGCTAGAAAATGAAGTTTGGACTATTGTCTCCCCTGAGATAACATCAATGACCTCATTTTCATGCAAAATGGTGCCCCCCCCCCTCATTTTTCACTCGACGTCCAAGCCTAGCTTAATCAATATTTTCCAGGATGTAGGTTGGATCATCGTAGTCCATATGAGTGACCAGCATGAAGTCCCGACTTCACTCCATGTGACTTCTTCCTGTGGGGTTGGGCAAAGGATGAGGTTTATCGCACCAAACCAAGAACTTTAAACTGAAGAATTGCATTCGCCATGTCCTCACTAACGTATCACAACAGTTCCTGTTGAAATCAGTGGAGTCTATCCCCAAGAGATTAGAAGCACTGGTGAAAAATCCCGGTGCATATATATGGAGTTTTAATTTTAATTGCAAATGACTTCTACTATTTCACACTCTGCAACATAATTTGTTTCATTACAATAGACAAATTATATTAAGAAAGTTGTTAGCAATTTCTAACAGGGAGTTACTTTCCACCCACTCTGTAGTACTGTGGTACTTTATTATCCCCTTTAGAAAATTATAACACACTTATAATAAAATATTTCCATTAATTTGATTGCAATGTACACATTTCATAATCGATTGCAATTTTGGATTTATATGATTTCAGAGAAAATTTCTAATTCAGCTAACCCAAAAACAGCTTCACAATTAATTACGTCATGTCTATGAAAATCTAATAAATCTACTTTTCACAAAAACTCCATTTTTACAAGTCTCAAAGTAACAAGATATTCGGTCAGACATATTTTGAAATCATTCTACAATCTTAAAAAAAATTACAATCAAGTTCAATTTCACATTAACATTTCAGAAAATAATCACCTAGGTAATAAAATGTAAATGTAGTTATCTGCGTTTTATGTTATCATTGTATTTTCACGCAACAATATTTATTACTTATATGGAATTTATTCCTTTGCAAATTTCATTTTACTGGAGTTTGACTCATTATGCAATTACAGTAATCCATTGTATGAGACCTCGTCTCTCTTACTATCACTGATGAAAATTCTCCATTATAGAGCCCGGATGTTAGGCAAAATTCCTTTTTTAAACTGAGTGTATGTATGAAAGATCTATTAGAGATAAACACGTTTCCACACATTTGGGGACGATAGGCCCAATTTTTATTTTTCCTTTTTTGCCTATTTTAGCTCCTGTTGCCTATTTTAAAGTTAAATGCCTTTTTTAGCATTTTTACGTCATTATTGTACATTTTCTATATTTTTAATGCATTTAAAATAAACCTTACATAAAGTATATCAAGAAACAAAAAAGAACGGTTGTACAAATTAAAAATATATATTCACCTCACACAAATATTTGCTGAGAATCTTACTCTCCAGCAATACAAATGTTTCCAAGAAGTCATAAGCTTTTCTCCCCTACTGATTCCATTTTTTTATGTCACTTAGCAAAGATGTTTGAACAGTATAACCCTCAGTCCTCAGGTCACTTCGGGGTTTACCAGCGAAAGAAAGGGGATGAGGGAAGTATTAAAAGCAAGTCTCCAGGTCCCGTACTGTTGTCGCTTGCATGCATAAGTTATGCAAACTTTGAAGTCCCTAATCCCTTCTCACACCCCTCTTTTTGAGACAATACACAGTCGGGTTTTCCCGATCTCTGAAAGAAAGTACAGACAGTCCTTCTGAAATAAGTTGTTTTAAGTTTGCTCCAATCACTTCAGCAGAAGTAGAAAGATCTTTTTCCATCATGAAAAATGCTCTCTCTGACAGGCAGTCAGTTGACAACTTAAAAAAGCATCTTGTTGTGACATGTAACCAAGGAAAGTGAATACCATATGGGATAGTTTATTAAATATTTGTCTATTTTTTTTGTCTGTTTCCATGAATAATAAATGCCTATTTTTACTATTTTTAGTGCCTATATACCTGCCTATTTTAACCAAAATAAATGTCTAAACATCCGGGCTCTATTTATAAGGTTTAATTTCTTAACTAATGTTCAATACAACATTTATAAATAGTGCCTATTAATCGTTGAAAAACCTTGGATAAAAATATATTGATTTGCTATTTTGAAATGTTCGTACTTACAACAAAAAATAACACAAACTTCAAGAGAACATGCTGACATGCAGCAAGCTCAGACAGACCCCAGGCTTTCGTACATGTACACTAGTGTCCAAAAGTTAAGCATAATTCGTAAAACAGAGAAACGAAAGGGAAAACGGTGAGCAATCACTATAAACCTTTATCATAGTGTGTGCCGCATCGTACTTGTGCTCTGTGCATAGGGAAGGAGTACCTCAACCTCCACCTCCCCTCCGAATAAACACATGTTTCGAAGGTAAGCAAACAGAACCAGTGCGACTCATTCGTTCTTGCTCTCTCATTGTGAACAGAGGGTAGTTTCTTATCACAGTGTATACAGGACAGCACCAACATGCCACAGCGACGCCAACTGGACCCTGTTTTGAAGGGTAGAATAATCGGACATCTGGAAGCAGGTCAGACACAGACCAAAGTCTCTCGAGCCCTGAATTTGGCACAAAGTGTCATTTTCAGGCTTTGGCGACGGTTTGAAGACACAGGAGATGTTCGTCGTATGCCTGTACAAGGTCGCCCATGGGTCACAACGCCGCAAGAGGACCGATATTTGACCTTAACAGCACGACATAATCGGACGATGCCTGCAAGACAACTGTCTTCTGAGCTTGCAGCCGCCTCAGGCATTCGAGTTTCCAGGCAAACTGTATACCAGAGGCTCAGGGCAGGCAGTCTCTATGCCAGACGAGCAGCAGTGTGCGTCCAGCTCACTCGAGAACACATAAGGAACCGTTTACAGTGGAATTGGCAACATCAACATTGGACCTCGGATGAATGGAGGAACGTGCTCTTTACAGACGAGTCCAGATTCAGTTTGACCAATGATTCCCGTCGCACAATAATTTGGAGGGAACGTGGAACCAGGTTTCATCCCACAAACATCGCCCATTTTGTGGTAGTGGCGTACTTGTGCGGGCAGGCATGATGTTCAATGAACGTACAGATCTGCACATCTTCGCAGCTGGTACTGTGAATGCCCAGAGGTACAGAGACGAGGTATTGGAACGACATGTGCAACTTTTCAGAGGTGCAGTTGGTCCACACTTCATCTTTATGGACGACAATGCACATCTGCATAGAGCCAACCTGGTGGACGAGTATCATGAAGTGGAAAATACCCGGCACATGGACTGGCCAGCGATGTCCCCGGTTCTGAACTGTATAGAGCATGTCTGGGTTGCATTAGGAAGGCGAGTTGCAGCCCACCAGTCTCCACTGAGGACCTTTCAGCCTTCCGCAATGCTCTTCATCAGGAATGGGAATAGCTGCCTGCAGAGCTCTTGAACCACCTGATAGAGGGCATGCCATGGCGCTGCGACGCCTATGTAGCCATGAGGGGAAACCACACCCCATATTAACTGCTCAGCACCATCATTGTTGTGGAAGTGATAGTCAGATTTTGTACCGTAATTGTGTAAAATGTGTCCCTACGCCACACTAAAACAAAATTTGCTGATATGTGTTACTCTGTTGCATACCAGATCCTGTGTGATTCATTTGTACAAGTTTGGTGGCATTCTGATAGGTTGGGAACAAAATATTGAATTATGCTTAACTTTTGGACACTAGTGTATATTAACGCTTATAAATGAGCAAAGATAACTTCTTTTAAATTTCTAAATCCAAGAGAGTTAAATGAAAAAAATAAAAAACAATCAAGCACCAAGGAAACAAGTGCACATGCATTATTTCACTTGTATGTAGAGAGAATCAAAATGGTATTTCTGAGAAGATAATATGTTATGCTAACAAATATATTAATTATTTCACTCAAAGGTTACTGAATGAATGGTAATTATTGTACCGGTATATATAATGAGCCATAAACACAAAACAACATATAAGAAAGGTTTGATGCCCATGACAGTATCCAATATCCCATTTAGAAAATGCATCTACTTTTTCACTTGGTTATTTAACGACTCTCTATGACTACTAAGTTACTTAGCATTGATGGAATTGGTGATAATGAGGTGATATAACAATGGATTATTCAGATGTAACACAGTAATTCCAATGTAAATACTTGTACAACAGATACCTATATGGTATGTATGTATAATAAAATAAAGAAAAAATTATCATTAATAATACTTATGGCTTTTAAAGAACTCAGAGGTTCATTGCAGCCCTCACATAAGCCCGCCATTGGTTCCTATCCTGAGCAAGATTAATTCAGTCTCTACCATCATATCCCACCTCACTAAAATCCATTTTAATATTATCGTCGCATCTACGTCTCGGCCTCCCCAAAGGTCTTTTTCCCTCCGGCCTCCCAACTAACACCATATATGCATTTCTAGATTCAGTTATCCTACATGCCCTGCATCTTAAACGTCTGGATTTAATGTTACTAATTATGTCAGGTGAATAATACAACGCATGCAGTTCTGTGTTGTGTAACTTTCTCCATTCTCCTGTAACTTCATCCCTCTTAGCACCTTATTCTCAGATACCCTCATCCTCTGTTGCTCTCTCAAAGTGAGAGTTCAAGTTTCACAACCATACAGAACAACTGGTAATATAATTGTTTCATCAGTTCTAACTTTCAGCTTTTCGAGAACAGACTGAATGACAAAATCTTCTCAATAGAATAATAACAGGCATGTCCCATATTTATTCTATGCTTAATTTCCTCCCGAGCGTCATTTTTATTTGTTACCGTTACTCCAAGATACTTGAATTTTTTCACCTCTTCAAAGGATAAATTTCCAATTTTTATATTTTCATTTCATACAATATTCTGGTCATGAGACATAATCATATACTTTGTCTTTCCGGAATCATTAATAATACAACATATCTATCTATCTTCGTAGTGTATCCAGTTATTTGCCGACAACACGTGTTCGTCTATGTTTCACTATGGATTTCCTCTTCCTACAAATGATGGGTAAAAATACATTGATTACATTAAATTTATTTCACTCTCAATTACATTCACAATCCTCACAAATAAGAACCAATTCCTTGAAGCCTAATTTTTATCACAATAACACCAACCGAGAGCATAAACGTTTCAAGCAATTACAGGAATCCTGAATTTCCTGTCACTTTTTGCGATTGTCTTTACTGTGCCTTCAGAGTTTAAAATTAAAGATTTTATAGCCTCAAACCAAATAAGGTCATAATAAAATTAATAAGAATGTTGCTCTAATAATTATTCACATTATTGATTTATCCTCTACCCAACGGTACATATTATGATACAAGAAATAAAGTTTATAATTTCGAGGTTTTGATCATTGATAGCTTCTTAGTTTCCATATTGACGGCTGTATTTAAAATCCTAACTCACATAATGTCTGGACAGTTTGAATGAAGTGCGTCACATGCAAAGTAGGCCTAATTGCTCCCCTTTCATGATAATCTGCACTAGACATGCTCCTATAGGTTTATTATCATAAAACTATAACGACAACAAATTGAATAATTTTAACTATTATAAAACAGAGACTATTTGTAATGAAATCATGCCTCAATGGTACAAACAGCTAGCCAAGTAAATTTTATTTTATCTACTAATGATGCTATACCCATTTGACTTTATCTTTCATCACCAGCATTAGTATCATAATTTCCCTTAATTATTACCCTTTCTTACTAACATCATTAACATGCACCATTCCCATAACCGTGCATTTAAAGGAAGTTTTAGAATCAAACTTCTAACAATTACGATCAGACAGAATCAATGTTCACTTGAGTGATGGGAGCTACTACACTCTAAAGCAGGTTGACTTGGCTACAGAATGTTCACGCTAGCGAGGCCCTACCTTACTCGGTATCCTCCCCTGAATCAGCCTCACACACTTGAGTGTGAGGTCTCGCTCCTTCTCAGTCATTTCCCACGGTTCATATACGTCTTTGCTGGGGGACTTAAGCACCACGGGGCTGGCTCGACCCTCATTTGTTGCCTTGGCTACCATGTTACATACCTCCTGTAAACATAAGTGTGCACAAGTCTTAGTTAATCCAACTATTAAGCTGTATAAAAAATGAATCCATATTATGTAATAACTCACTAACAAAAATCAGAAAGTAATGCAACAGTATATTTAAGAGAACTTAAACCTACAGGTTCTCTATTCTGTAAGTACATTTTGAAACTTTTCAAAATGTTTAAAATCTAACAGTAAGCGTATGAAACCCTAATTGAAGGCTACATTGAACTACAGTGGACTCTATGTTTCAGTATCCTGCTGGACAGATTGATGGGACAGAGGAATTGATTGATTGATTGATTGATTGATTGATTGATTGATTGATTGATTGAACTGATAGACAGACAGACCAACCAACTGAAAACCTAAGAGTAAAAAAAGTTTTACCATAATGTTTCTGAAATTTTATAGTCAGCACTAAAACGAACATTATTTTGTGTCCAAATTGAAAAATTTAAACTTTGTTGTTCGTAAAGATTATTATTTTTTTTGTCCTACAGAATACATTTGTTATGGTAACAATTAATATTAGAAAAGAAAAAATTCGCTCCGGGGTCGGGGATCAAACCCGGGTCCTTGGTTCTACATACCAAGCACTCTCACCATTGAGCTTTGCCGAAGTTCAATCCACAGCACTGATCGAACCCCTCTCCTCCAGTGTTTTTCCCTTTGTGGCCTGACTCCAAGTTGGGCATGTATATTGACATTTTATACTAAGTCAACTGCCATTATACAAGGAGTGCACTCAGTTGAGTGACTTGGTGGCCGGGATTCCACAGTAATATGCACAGTAATCTGTACAGTAATATGCACTGTTGCTCAAAGAATCTACAATGGAGGAGAGGGATTCGATCTGGTGCTGTGGATTGAACTTCGGCATAGCTCAATGGTGAGAGCGCCTGGTATGTAGAACCAAGGACACGGGTTCGATCCCCGGCGCTGGAGCGAATTTTTCTCCTCTAATATTAATTGTTACCATAACAGATGTATTCTGTAGGACCAAAAAATAATAATCTTTACGTAGATTCTTCGAGCAACAGTGCATTTTACTGTAAAGATTACTGTGCATATTACTGTGGAATCCTGGACACCAAGTCACTCAACTGAGTGCACTCCTTGTATAATGGCATTGACTTAGTATAAAATGTCAATATACATGCCCAACTCGGAGTCAGACCACAAAGGGATTGAACTTCGGTGTAGTAACTTGGTATGTAGAACCAAGGATCCGGGTTTTTTCCTCTGATATTAATTTGTTGTCCGTACTTATACACAATGTCCAATGTAGCCAACATGAATTTCATTTCATTAAATAGTACTGCATTAGATATGTACATGTTTTCTTCATCGTATTTTCCTTTTGATTGTATTTTATTACTGTCTTGGGAAGAATAATCAAAAGGAGCTTCAAACAAAAAAAAATATGAATTCTAATCATAAATTTCATACAGTTCATGGTAAATAATGTAGTGATAAATAATCATTTTGAGGACTGAAATTTGTGATTAAGTTTTTGATTCTTGTGTGTGAGGATTCTAAACACACTACTGTATGTTATGAATTCGTGTAACAACACAAAGACTGAATTCTTACAAAGTTATATAAAGGTGGTAGATTACTTACCTTCTCCGACTTGGTAAAGTCATAGCTGCGAGTGGTCTGTGTGGTCTTGTCAATTCCTAACCGTTCCCGCAAGAGCAGCATGTGACGCACGCGTTCCACTTCCTCCAGTCTTGTCAATTTCTCCAGTTCCCACTGGTGGTCAAATATGAGGCTGTCACCTCGTGGCCTCCATCCATGTAGGTTCTCCTCACCGCGAACATACGTCGAACTCGTGTCCAAAACTCGCCGCTGTCGGCGCTGCACACCTGGAAACGCAAAATTCTTTTCATTAAAAAGTCCTTTTTATCAAGTGCTGATTGGAATTCTGCAGGCATCACCAACTCCTGAGGATAAAAAGAGAGCCACCAGCAGGAAATGTTCAAACATTCTCCTAATTCTAACATAGTACTTCTATTTCATATTGGTGATGTGAACTACTTAGACGAACTACCGAATATTTGCCTCTAGGTAAGGTAGTATCTTGCACAATCTCACATTAACAAATCATACTAGCTATGTATTATGATAGCCCTAGACTGTGTGTTTCAATACAAAGAAGGTCAAGTTATCCCTCCCCCCCCCCCAAATTTGGATCACACTCTTCTATTTATCAAATGACTTCAAACATGAAGTAATTTTCTTTCATACCCTTACGTTGTTAAGTATCGTGTTACAAAGTGATCACGTACTGACAAAACACAACAAAGGGGGAAAATACAATGCAGTATAGAAGCATAATTAAAAATAACGACTTAGTGAAACAGTGTGTTTTTAATAATCAAGAATAATAATTCGCATTTAAGAATTCCCGTAACTTTCTTATGGTGTACTAGTAATATCTAATCCACATACAGAAACCGTGAGAATTCTGAAATCTTAATTAAAATTAAAATATATAATAAATACACTATAAAATCTTCAAGTCATATTTTAACTCATGTATATTATCCACATTAATTTCAACAACAATAAAGTGACTTAAATTTTAACTACTTTATAAGTACAAAAACATACTACAGAATAGCAGAGCTTCTCTATGTTATCTACTGTTGGCTCTGAGTTGACCAGACTATCACAAACATACCAACTACTTTTGGAATGAATGCACTAACATTACACTAATCGACCCTTACCAAATGAATATAGCTATTCATATTATTCAGCAAGGGTTTTAACTTCACGTCACAACTACTGCACAATACTTCAACAATCGAGCTGGGATCGGAACTATGCTAGTCGCAGCCAGTGTGCTTCAAGTGCGGACATTCTTTCATTCTGACATATTTACGAGTAGTTATATGAAAACTGTATTACGTAAGAAATGTATTCCTTCTTGAAATTCATCAATAATAGATTCAGCAATACAGACAGAGAAGCCAATATGCGATGTAAGCTGACATTAAAGAAAACGGCTTAGAAACTTAGAAATCATCAAGACATGTTCACAATTATCAAACAGCAAAGCTTTATTGTAAATTCGCAATAATTTCACCATATGTATGTGAAACAGCCCCATGCACTTCAACAATTGAGGCGTCTAAATGAAAACAATTGTAAATGACAAGTGTAATTTTACATTGCCTTCTTTTATTGCTCACCAGATTGTAGGTATTTTTCTGATATAGCGGTAGATATGCTATAAAACTAATGGAGTAAAATGTGAGTTCTTTAAAGATGTGAATATGCGACAGTATGTATCTACAATGAAGGATAAATATCGTATCGTAGTGCAATTAACGTTTCTTTCGACTTCTGACAGCTCACTAGCCACGTGAGTTACAGATTGTTGTCATGGTAACCAAGGTTAACCTTGGAAGTAGCCAATCACCATTTGACACCCCCTGCTTTTTTGGCCCAAGCTCGAGGGCAATGCTGGCACATTAACGAACATAAGCTGACTGATTGACCAGCTCCTAGCAGTAATAGCAAGTTGGCAACATTGCAGTGACAGCAGACCTGTAAACCACATGATTAGTGAGCTGTCAGAAATAGAAAAAGCTTTAATTTTTTCCACTGTAATTGTACCGTTATGTGAAATAATGAGAGTAAATGAGATGACAGTGATAGCAAATTGCTATCATACTACTTCTTAAGAGGAACTATCATCGAACAAATGACACTGGCTCCTTTATTTGATTGTGGAAATCAAGCAATCAGTGAAAAAAGGTCCGAAAGCAAGATTACTCATGCCATTTACATTTTTAAATCACTGAATAAAGCACTAATTCTCAGTTATAAATATTAAGTAAAGACAACTTCAATACAACACATTAACCAATCATATACTCTGCTGTTCTAGATCTTAATCAGTAAATGACTCAAAGGTGTCGTGAGTTCTGTGCATACATAACCAGCAATGGAAGCAGTCTTATACTCCACCATTGTTTCTCCGTCATAACTCACTGAAAGACTTCCCTTAAATTTTCTCAGTGGTTATCTTGAACAAAGCTTCTTGGGTAAAGGATAAAAGAAAGTTATTCTTTTTCACCAAATTACCGACTTAATTTTCGATCAGTCTTCTAAAACAGTACTCCCAAAATGGTGGAACTGTAAAAATTCTCCTAGTGATACAAGAAAATGGTTAAATGAACGAAACCGCTCATCTTAGATCTACCTCTTTTCCCGATATAAATAGCATTATGTTTATACCAAATTATTAAACATGGCTCGATATGTTTGAAATATTTCATGTATGTCATAAGTTAAGAATTTAATTTACAACTGAATGTTCGAAGATGGGATATTCAGTTCTTCAGTTGTAGCATTATTTTGACAGTATGATTGCATATTGATATATTTTGAAATACATTAAGTGTAGAAATCGGGTTTCAGTTCAGCATTATTTAATGGTGATTTATATGACACTTTTGTGTAATATAAAATAGGAAACATACACAAACTATTTAATTTCTATTGACCACTATTTTGTCACATTTTTTACCACTTCTTATCTCCATTTCCTTCCTTCCTCCTGTGATAACGAAGTGTTTATTTTCTTATTCTGAGATATAGTATCTAAATTAAGCATTATAAAACTGTTAATGCTCATGCAAAGGCATAGTAACACAATTTTTTGTTATAAAACCTTATCCAAGAAACACAACTATATTATTCAGGGATCACCCGTACTACCAGAATTTAGTCCACAGCACGTTGTTCGCACTGGCTGGATGTCTACTTGCTATTGGTTGGGAGGACGGGGAACAAACCTGGGCTACCTGCTTCCGATGCTCTCTTCAGTACCAGCTCGTACACGCCAGATAACCGGTTTGCTTCTGCATTGCGGTAGTTTCCAGAGAACAGATGTTTCAAAGAGCGGGGACCTGTCCTGGCATCACGTCCATAGATTATCATGCTCAGGTCTTTTGTGATTATGGCTGGACGACCACAGTTCTCGAGCTGGAACATCCAAGCCAATGAAAGAGCTCTATTAATGTCATATCAAAAGACAACACTTACTATTTGGAAAATGAAGTGTGAATTTATTTCTTCTGGCATATATTCTCCTTCCTTCCCCCACATCACTTTAGCTACTGCCAGCTAACAACTACATCAACATGAAAAATGAAAAATCGAAACAAATAAGTTATTTCATTTAATAAACTTTTTAAAAGCACAGGTTCTCTAGAGTCAGTTCAATGATAACATGGCAATATCAGAAATCGAAGTATTTGGAGATAAACTATCTCGGACCATCTGTCCAATACAAATCCAAGAGAAGTTCTCGGAATTCGAGTTTTCCTGGTATGCTTCAACATATATTGGACAAATTACTGCTCCAACATTTTCTCAATGTACAGCAGTAGAAAAAACGTTGGACATAGTAGAGCATAGGACTTTAAATCAGGAAAGACAGACAGTAAGAGGGACAGTGATGAAAGAAAGAAAGAAAGAGACAGAAAGAAAGAAAGAAAGAAAGAAAGAAAGAAAGAAAGAAAGAAAGAAAGAAAGAAAGAAAGAAAGAAAGGAGACATCATCAATATCATCATCCAAACAAGTGTAAGGCCCAAGGCCCATTAAGGTCTCGATGAGTCATTCTCAGTCCACATTTTCTTGGACAGCCTAAAGATCTCTTCCCTTGAAGATAGTATTGAAGTATGGCTTTTGCAAGTCTATTCCGATTCATTCATTGAACATGGTTTTTCCATTGCAGTTGGTACTTGTTTATAAACTGTGAGATTGGTTGTAATTGAAGTTCTTGCATGACATCCTCATTTCTTTTGTGGTTCAAGCAACTATATCCTAGTGCTGCTCTCATAAATTTCATTTTACAGGCCGTTATTCTGCTGATATCCATACTTCTCATTGTCCATGCTTCACTTCCGTAACATAGAACAGGTCTAGCTAAGGTTTTATACAAACATATTCTTGTGTGTCACTGTACTAGGGAAGGCTTCATAATTTTGTTGATTATTCCCGTTGTTTTATTGTATATGCAAATTTTAGATGTTATAATTGTTTCATCAAAAAAATTTTCAATTATAGCCAAGATACGTAAACTCATTTACTTTTTCTATTAATTTGTTGTTTAAGCAAATTTTGCTTGCGACTGGATATTTCCCACGAAATACCATGACTTGTTTTTTCAGTATTGATTTCCATGTTGTATTTTGCGCTGATCATATTTGGATTATGGACTGAATACTGAAGCTCATCTTTATTGCACGCAGAATAAGCAAAGAGAAGGAAACAAGACATAAACAGAGAAAAATTAAACAAGCAAATGAGGAGCCAATAAAAAAAAATCATTAAAATAAAATTAAATAAATTAAAATAAAATAAAACCCATTAAGTTTACCTCCAACTCAGAGTTTGAAAAGGATTAATACTTTTGGAGGTGTCCTACATCGGGTTACAAACCCTATTTGAAGGGAAATAATTGAGTTAGAAGTGAATGGAGTATACATAGCAGAGCCCCTTCCAAGAATATGAATCTGTTTCAAATTCAGTTACGCCTGAAGGTGGACTTACAGGTTTTGTTTCAGAGAGCTTCATAGTAACATAGTGATCGCAACCTATAGCAGAGCCTCTTCCAAGAATATGAATCTGTTTCAAATTCAGTTATGCCTGAAGGTGGACTTACAGGTTTTGTTTCAGAGAGCTTCATAGTAACATAGTGATCGCAACCTATTTTGAGAATGGGATTCGAACACAGTATTTCTGGAAAAACATTCACGACATTAATATGGATTTAGGAATCTGGTATAGATAGTCGGGTATGGACATAGATACCATGGATTTGCCATGAAGTAGAGCGAGTAAGAGACAAAATAAAAATGCATTAGTGATTATAATCAAATACACAAACTCAATGGTCACAACACAAACACACACACCTTACATAATCATTATAGATGACATACCATTATTAAAAGTAAAAAAGGCGCACCTCTAGATATGCTGAGATTGTCATGAAGATCTGCTCTCCATAAGATGTGACCCTGTTTAATAACACTGAATTGTGTAAGGAACTATCCCACGCAGCTTCAAAACGGAACATACAGCGATCGTCGCCTGGAATTTCCAAGTATTCACCAGGGAAGAGTCCCAAAGACAGCACTGAACTGTCATTGTCCTCTTCTTCTGGTTCTGGTGTGTTTCTGATGCGGCCTGAATATCAAACAAAAGAGAAAGTTATGAAAATGTTGTCCTCATTAAATCTCTCAACTTGAAATAGGATAAGCACCTATGTTACAAAATGCACAAGCCTGGACAGCTCCTACAAAATGTTTTCTGCTAAGATGTTCTCAGTGCTCAAATAGTTACCAACATTCACTGTTAGATCCCCGGTTTGTGGGTCCAAACCTAGCCGAGAGCAATGAAATTTTATGTGAAATAAAAACATTTAACATGGCTTCCTAAAGACAGAAAGTAAAAGAGAATTCATGTGCCATAAACTTAAGTCAAGTAAAAGAACACTGTTCTCATATAAGAGAATTTTAGACAGAATTTACAAATGGTATTAATATCACTGTTTCTCTTGCATTATCATTATTATCAGTTATCAATATTATCAATATTATCAATATCATTAATATTAATATTATCACTACTATATTATTATTATTATTACTTACTTACTTACTTACAAATGGCTTTTAAGGAACCCGGAGGTACATTGCCGCCCTCACATAAGCCCGCCATTGGTCCCTATCCTGTGCAAGATTAATCCAATCTCTATCATCATATCCCACCTCCCTCAAATCCATTTTAATATTATCTTCCCATCTACATCTCGGCCTCCCCAAAGGTCTTTTTCCCTCCGGCCTCCCAACTAACACTCTATATGCATTTCTGGATTCGCCCTTATGTGCCACATGTCCTGCCCATCTCAAACATCTGAATTTAATGTTCCTATTTATGTCAGGTGAAGAATACAAAGCGTGCAGTTCTGCGTTGTGTAACTTTCTCCATTCTCCTGTAACTTCATCCCTCTTAGTCCCAAATATTTTCCTAAGAACATTATTCTCAAACACCCTTAATCTCTGTTCCTCTTTCAAAGTGAGAGTCCAAGTTTCACAACCATACAGAATAACTGGTAATATAACTGTTTTATAAATTCTAACTTTCAGATTTTTTGACAACAGACTAGATGATAAAAGCTTCTCAACCGAATAATAACAGGCATTTCCCATATTTATTCTGCGTTTAATTTCTTCCCGAGTGTCATTTATATATTTGTTACTGTTGCTCCAAGATATCTGAATTTCTCCACCTCTTCGAAGGATAAATCTCCATTTTTTATATTTCGATTTCGTACAATATTCTGGTCACAAGACATAATCATATACTTTGTCTTTTCGGGATTTACTTCCAAACCTATCGCTTTACTTGCTTCAAGTAGATTCTCATTCAATCCTGAACAGATTGAAAAACTATTTTGGGCAACTACTAAATGTACACAGGCCAAATAGAAATGATCGGGTCGAAATTCAAATACAAACTGCTGAGCCATTTATACCCGAACCCACACTTTCTGAAGTCGAAATTGCAATAGAAAAGCTGAAAAATTACAAGTCTCCAGGTATCGACTAAATTCCAGGAGAATTAATCCAAGAGGGTGGAAATGCATTATATAGCGAAATTTATACGCTTGTACTTGCCATATGGGAGAACAAAATTGTACCAGAACGATGGAAGGAGTTTATTACTGCACGAATTGTGTATGACTGCATACTAAAAAACCTCTGCAATTTCCTTTTTCCACATAGTAAATACAAGCTTATAAATTTCGCTAGACAATGCACTTCCACTGTGCAATTATCTGGCATCAATAAATTGGTGATAGTGAAATGGTATTTTGTAGAGGCAAGTTCGAGGATTCGTAATGGTAATGGAATTACATTACATAACATTCGTTTTATAGTATGGTAGGAAAAATCTCAATAAAACCAAACAAGAGAATGAACTCAAGTAGACTGGAACGCACATTCGGACGCAGCCTCAAAGCATGACACATGCTTGCTACCTCTAGGTCACCCTAATGGCGACTACTGTTTCACTATTGTAATGTATGTGCCGATCTGAAGTGTAAATCATATTATTACTTTTATTATTTCTTATTTCATTTACAATGTCCCATTTAACTAAATGCATCATCATCACCACCACAACAACAATCACACCACCATCATCATTATCATCATCAACACAAGTCGCCCTCAGTAGCATAGTTGGTATAGCACTGGCCTTCTATGCTCAAGGTTGCGGGTTCTATCCCGGCCGAGGTCGATGGCATTTAAGTGTGTTTAAATGCGACAGGCTCATGTCAGTAGATTTACTGGCATGTAAAAGAACTCCTGCTGATATAACCTCTGCATTTGCGTGCATCATTAAATAAATCACATTTTTTTAATCATCAACACAATCATAATTATCAACATACCACCACCATCACCACAAAATATTAGAACTATTCAATTTCATCCCATATAACTCAAATAATATTCCTGTTCCCTCTATCTCCTTTTTGGGTTTTCCATGATCTTGTTGTCCGTTAGATCTATACTGCATTTTTAGTGGGCGTATATGAATTAAATGACAAAAGAAAGACATCTATATTGTTCGTAAATGTTAACCAGTATTTTTTTTTGTTACATATCAGCATTCGAGCAGTTTGTGACAGCAATCTCTATTCGAATAAATTGAAATTAATCTTGCTTTTATTAAAATTATTATTTTAATTTGTTTCTATATATTATCCTTAACAGTTATTTCTGGTAATTTCTACTCCAAACAAATGAAGCACAGAAAATGTTTGTCTTGTGGAGTGCTTACTTCACTCAAAGGAAGGTGAAGATCGCATTTATGGCACTACCTGTGAATATTGTATCGATTTTATGTACAGTTGCACATAATAATGCTTACATACCTGAAGTATTGTAGGGTTACAAACGAAAAAAGAAAAAACCTTATTAAAACAATCTCACTCTATTTTAACTTCACCTTTTTATACTTTCATGTTCAATTTAAAAATGTTACTCAAAGTAATAATATGTTACTATGCATGCATCTTAAGGGTTTAGTGTCTATGAAAATCTTATGTTTTATTATCAACCTATTTGGAGATTTTTTTTACTAATGGCCAATTCTTGACTTACGTCATTCACCCATATGAAGCCAGTTACCGACAGAGTGTTGCCCAGGTGCGCCATAGGACGCTCGTGTATGCTACAACCGCAGTGAAATGAGATGATTATGGAGATTTGCTAGGATGCCACAGAGGAACCATAGCTTCCGAGAAAACCCCTGAGTTATCTGGGCCATGGGTTTGCCCAACACAAGTTATAACTCGGGGGTACATAGGGGATAGAAATCGGATCCACAGAATTATAAATCCAACACTCTAGCCACTAGATCACAGTGGCGGCTTATATGGAGATATAAGACTTGGCATGTAATTGCTTACTGTATATGTAGAGACAAGCATCATAACAATGTGTTTCGAAGAAAATGTTTATCAAAGATAAAAAATAATTATATCTTACCTACAACAAGTTCTCGTACATCCTTCCACCGCAATTCTGGGGCATGTTCATGTACAATTGTAATGCGTATACGACGCTGGATACCCTGGTGCAATAGGAACAGGCCTCTGCAGGGAAGATCATCACTGTGGTCCACCACTGCCGGTACATACTCTCCATTTGGAGCTGGAAATACACAGATTCTTTCTTAGGATGACAGTAACAATATTAAAACATGAAATGTACAAATGTAGCGAAATTTCAATCTTGAATATAACAGGAGAACATTCAAAATCATATTGAAAAGAATACTTACAATAACTGCACTCATATAAAATATGTTCACTTTTAAGCTGAGGTCATGCATACTACAGTAATACTAATAATATGTCCTATGAACCTTTTAAGGTATCGCAAACCGTTCATAATGACCCCAGTAATGTGAACTGACCAATAAGTGTCTCCATTTCAACTCTTGTTATAAACTGTCTTATTTGAAGGGTTCAGAGTCATAGTGGTGGTGGTGATTATAAGTCCCAAAAAATAGAAGCTAATTACATCATTTGAAACTCTAATATTAATGTCTGTAATATGAGTGCCGTATGTTGTTGTTGTTTTCTAATGCCAGGCATTTGACAATAAAGTCATTTGACCTCTTGCACTCCAATATTTTTCAAAGATGTTGTCATGGTTAGCCACTGACGCACAGATTTTGAGATGTTCTGAATCCATTTCTTGATTTGAGTTGCACAATAGACAGTTAGGAGACTGATATATTCCAATTCTATGCAGATGTTTGGCCAAACAGTCATGGCCTGTTGCCAATCTAAATGCAGCTACAGACAATTTGCGTGGTAAATCGGGAATTAACTGTGGATTATGATGCAGAGAGTTCCATTTTTTCCCTTGAGATTGTGTTATCAAATTTTGTTTGTTGAAGTCCAAGTATGTAGATTTAATAAATCTTTTCACAGAGGAATACGTAGATTTAGTAACAGGTCTGTAAGTAGCAGTGCTGCCCTTCTTTGCTAAAGCATCCGCATTCTCGTTTCCCAGGATTCCACAATGGTATGGTATCCATTGGAATACAATTCTTTTATTGAGTGTTATTAGTTGAGAGAGCATTTTAGTTATTTCTGCTATTTGAGATGAAGGTGTGCGTCTAGAGACTATTGATAGAATAGCTGCTTTGGAGTCTGACAATATAATTGCATTTTTAAATTTACTGATGTGGCAGAGAAGACTCCTGAGACTTTCACTTTTTGCAGTGATTTCTCCATCAAAACTTGTTGTTCCATATCCAAGAAATCTATAAAGTGAGAAGAGACAGCACGTAACACCTGCACCTGCAACTTGTTCTCTGGAGATCAAGGATCCATCGGTGTATAAATGAAGCCAATTTTGTGGAGGGTACCTAATATTAATTGTCTCTAAAGACAATTGTTTCATTATTTCAGTGTTTACTTCTGATTTCAGTATTTCTTGTGTTAAATTTATGTTATACTCTATATTTAATAGTGTTAAAGGGTTTGGTTTAATTTGTAAGTTTTCTTTTAAATTCGGGATGTTGATTTTCTGTTTTAATTCTTGAACCATGGATATGAAACTTTTTTTAGTTTTAAATTGATTCTGTACAGGTTTCAATGCAGTATTACTTACCTAATTCACAGATCTCAAACCAGACGAGGACATCGTACTTTGCATGTACATGGCTCGTACTAGGTGACGGCAGAACTCCGAACTTGGGTGATCGCACTGGCTGACTGATAGGAATAGATGGAGGAAGCATCCGTTTAGGAGGCTGACGGACGCTACAATTGTAAGACAATGTCAGTGTAACATTCACTTTCATGCAAGTGTTATCTGTAAGACAGAAAACTTCTCTCTCCTTATACTGTGAGCATAATTATAATTCAGGACTCAATCTATGTATTTTGATAATTGCAGCATACATCAAGCGAACTTATCAAATATGAGAGGTCTCTGCACTGTCTTGTAAAGACATCTATCTCAATTGAGACACTGCCTGCAGACACATCTGTCAACAACTGAAGTTATCGCAATGACAGGAAAAGATCTACACGACATGACATTAAGAATGTTTGAGAACCCATTGTTCTCAGCAGTTTTGGATTTAACGGTAAGTATTTTAACCACTTCCCTGATTAACTCGAGTTAACTCGGGTTGCTAACATGTATCAAAATTTATTAACCCAAGTTAACTCGTTTGAGTCCCATTGTCTATTTCATAGTGATTTTTTTAAGTATGTAAGAAAATTAGTGATGTACAGTGATTCTGCAATATTAAATGACCTCTTTACGAAAATAAAAAAATGACTTTTTTTCACAAAACTGGTAAAATATATAGTAAGGGAAGAGGTTAACCACTAGAAACAGAAAATACTTTAATTTGGACCATATTGAATTTAGACAAGTCTCTAAAAAAAAAAAAAAAAAAAAAAAAAAAAAAAAAAAAAAAAAAAAAATTGTGGAAAATATTTTAACCAGACTCCCATTCTACTCCTGTAACATGTATTCAGCACCTCCGAAATCAATATACGAACGAGCAAATTAATCATATGAAAATATTTCGAACAACTGAAAACAAAAATTCAACAGTTGCACAATAATTAGAACCGACGCTGCAAATGCATTTTGTTGGTTGCATAGCAAGTAGGCCTGTACTTTCGTAGTTTAAGCTACTGCAAATTTAATCTCTCAGTTACAATTAAGAAAACACTCAGTTCTACACACTCATGTTTACGCAGTAGTAACTTTTTTCTTTATTCCCGAATTTTATCCAATTACAGTATATCAGTTAATAGTATGTGTCTGTATGCAAAACCTGTATTTATTGTTAATGTCAAATTTCCCTCAACCTTAATAAATACATTAAGATTCTGCCATATGTATACGTATACTATTCATAAATTTAGCCTCATGTTCATAGGTGGGATCAAACATACGACTCCCACTTCACAAAATAACAACTCTGACTGCGAACTCTAAGTGAACCGATGTATGAAATCCGCAGCTAAAGGAAAGATATGGTATTCTGTTTTCCACGGTGGGGAGTGATAGGCCAAACCCTGTTCACCTGGTATAAGGAGAGAGAGAGAGAGAGAGAGAGAGAGAGAGAGAGAGAGCGCGAGAGAGAGAGAGAGAGAGCGAGAGAGAGAGAAGAGAGACAGACAGAAAGGGACGGGGAAGTAGAGCGAGGGATGTACTTGCAAGCAGACAGAGGAAATGTGCATTTTAAATTTAATTCAGATTACTTGAAAGAATTAGTGCAAGCTGGGATTCTAAACTCTCTGACAGTTGTAGCAAGCTGCTATAAGTTGAAAGATAGCAAAAGCAAATAGAAACATAAAAAATCTTTCACTCTTATGGAAACATTATACTTTCTTATTATACATTTTACGCTTATTGCAACAATTCTGTACTTTTTTCATGCACGAATGACATTTCTGTTTATAGTTTATTTTCTTAAAAAGATATAGCCACACGAATATCATCATTTACTGTGCATTCAAATATAAAAACGAACTTTCGTTTTCTACACCACATTCAAAATTTTAACCCTTAGAGCTCCAAAATTATTTAATTTTACATTGATACTATATTAATTCAGCGATTTCTGCACTGTTTTGTAACAGGTTTTCAAGAATAGAGTTAACACTGTCGCCATTTTGTGTTACTTTTTCAAATAAAGACAACACTTTTTTTTTTATAGAAAACGATTATTGTTGATTATTTATCGCAACTGGCTGAGTGTGCTCCCGCTCTAACGAGAGGAAAGAACATTAGGGGTAACCACTGTAGAGTGGAAATGCCTTAAAATGATTAATTATATTTCATATGTATTATAACCTACAAAACTAAACTGAATCATAGATAATGAAAATGAGCAAAATCCATCCCATATTTAAGGAGAAACCACAACACACGAACAATTAAACAACATGTCACAAATCACTTTTTCGGTACCAAGTAGGCCTATGCCAAAAACATGTATTTCTGTGAAAATCTCAAAATAATTTTTCACAGCATACCTGTAACATTCATTCATTTGGTATACTTTGTACAATGAGAGAGTAAAAATACTTTGTTTCAGTTCTAAAATATTAAATTCTAAACTGTTAAATTGAATATAAAGGAACTGTTATAGGAATAATTGAAAAGAAAAGAATAATGGAAAGCAGCAGGAATGGAATAACCAATAGACATTTGATCAAACCAGAAGTACAGTATTTCAGTTTCTCATGCATGTTACATAAAATTATGTTGTACTTACTATTGGCCGCCCTCCTGTTTGGCATCTTTGTGAAGGGGATGCTGCTGGTAATGGCCAAACACTTCGAATACTATCGGCTGCGACTTCAAGTATTCCAAGAATGACTTGGTAACTGTCACAGTAATCTGTAACAATATTATGATTCAGCCAGCCATATCTTTAAGAAAAGTGTGGTAGAAAATAAAATGTCAGAAATATGAAGCATATTAAAGTATATTTTCTGGAGTGATGGACGTTTCCAATTAGCAAACGTCAACTACATTTGTTGAAACTACTTCCATCATACGGATACTACATATTCAGAGCTCTCTGAACATCAAACTCATGGTTAAAACGATGTTGGATGGATGTTAACACTTTCAAATTTAGCTTGTTTCTTATGCAGTAATAGTAATAAGAGAAAACTTCTGGGTGTTAACATCATATTCTAATTAAAATAAATTCTCTGTCGTAAATTTTATAGCCATTTTTTTATAATTTCCCAAACAAATACTGGTAAGTCTGTAGGCTACATAAAAAAATGCAAATTTCAGAAACAAGCTACACATATATTTGACAGTATGATATATTTCATGTTATCAATTACCTCACAATACAAATTTAATCTGGCTGAAAAAACAGATAAAGCAAGAAAAACAACATTTTACAGTGTATGTTAGGAAATAGTTTTACAAAATTAATTTACATAGAAATCAACAGAATACAAACCCAAATACACATTATTTTGTGTTTAAAGGAAAAGTACAAAATTTGCTCTTCAAAACTACTGTATATAGTGGGGTTATCTCTGCAGACAAGGCCTTTAAATGACCTCTTTAAATTTGGCAGTGCATTGTAATTCATGCATATCCTTCTCTTTTTTTTTTAAATGCAATTTTTCGTAAGTTGATACTTCTAAAACTTAAGTGCATTTTTCTCTGAAACTAATGAATTTATTTACATTAAATTTCACAATATTTTCTACAACCTGTGTTCTACAAAGTAGACCTATGGGTTTAAGAATATCACACACATATCATGAGGAAAAAATATATATACACTGAAAAAAATGGCAAAAATTATTAATTAAAGTTCAATATTTGTTCTGTTTCACTAAGAATAAAATATTTAACTAAATTTTGCTTTAGATTTTACAATATACATTACTTGATAACTTAAAAAAAGAAATACATGGTATATGAGTGAAGATTGTAGTAAGTAATGTGCACCTGAAGAATGAGGTACATTTAGCAAAGTGGGAAAACAGGCCACCAGAGTCATTCTTTTGCACTTGAATACGAAACTAATAGTTGTCTTTTATACTACTGAATTCAGAATGATTTATTGCATAACCATGGAAATTTTTATTCCAATCTGAACACTAAAAGCCTAGAGATATTGAACTAAACTTTTGTACTGAAACTCCTTAATCGCACAGTCATCACTATCCACTCCCTTTAAACCATGATGAGGAAGAAGAAATAATTAATCCATCTTGATTACACAATTTTAACACTATATCACTTAGGAATATAATTGTGATCACTTTCATGTGTTAATTGTGAACTAAGTTTATAAATATCTAGTTCTGAAGATGGCTCCTAAGCTGAAACTAGTCAATTAGGTATTTATAAACTTAGTTCATAACAAGCACGTGAAAATGATCACCATAAATTATATTTCTAAATAATTTCACATTATGCATTGATACTTACATTCTGCACATGATAGAAACCCAGTGGGGGTCCCTTTCCTGTGTTCTTTACAGGCTCTGTGGAAAAGGCTTCATCATGCCGGTGGAGGAAGCTGCATGAAGAAGGAAAAAGAAATGTCATACAGAAGCTTGTGCATATGTTATCTACACTATTTTATTTCTAGGCATGAAGCAACACAAATTGATAAAAAAATTCGATCAGCTACGAATTACAGACACAAAATCTTGAAACAAAAACTTGAATAATATTTATTTTTTATAATTTGAGAAATATTTCCATGCTCTTAGTATTTTGGATGAATTAATGAAGTTAACTTCTCAGAAATAAGTTCGAGTTTATTACCAATTGCTTGATCACTTCTCAAATTAAAGTATAATACGTTTATCATATTCTTACTTGAATTGGCAGAAAATGTCTGCATATTCTGTAGATATGCCAACGGCTTGCAGAACTGTGACTCGGAATGTGAACTCGTTGCCAAGCTGTAGGTGCTCTGGCAAGTCCTCCTCTTTGGCATCGGATGATACAGAACTGTCACCTCGACCACTATCTGCATCACCATCAATTTCTGTTGAACAACTGACTAATGTTAGTGAACAAAGACTTTAGGCCTACTATACAAAGCAACAATAACAGGTTCAGCAATTACATAACAGCAATAAAATTTCTATGTTTGTACTTATTTAAACAAAACATTTCGACTTTGACACTCCTTTTTAATTGTCATGTTCACGTTAAATTGGAATATCGTCGGCTTAGAGTGTAAACCTGCTAACCACTAAAAAGGAAATTTTACAATGGAAGCAAAAAACTGAGTTTAAATTAACTCTGAAACTTTAGGACCAAATTCAAAGTACAGGTGGTGTTTGTACCTGTACTTTGGACTTAATCCTAAAGTACAGGTGGTGTTTGTACCTGTACTTTGGACTTGATCCTAAAGTATCCTAAAGTACAGGTGGTGTTTGTACCTGTACTTTGGACTTGAGCCTAAAGTACAGGTGGTGTTTGTACCTGTATTTTGGACTTGGTCCTAAAGTACGTGTGGTATTTGTACCTGTACTTTCGATTTGGTCCTAAAGTTTCAGAGTTAATTTAAACTCGGTTTTTTTGCTTCCCTTGTAAAATTTCCTTTTTGGTAGTTAGCAGGTTTACACTCTAAGGCGATTATATACCTCAGTAATTTCGTCTCCCAGTTGTAAATCACATAGTAATGAAATTGAAAAAATTAAAAAACGATTCTCAAGAAATCCTTATTTTTAAAAAATATCATTATTTGCCTTCCATAACAAAATTTCGTACAACAGTCTACTTGCTAAATTTAATTTAATGTCTCTGCCAGTCGTAGATTACTTGCTGAGCAACTTTTACTGTATAAAATATTCAAAGATCTACTGGATAATATCGAAATATTGTCACAAATCCAGCTTAACACTAGAACATCACATTTAAAAACTATATTACAAAAAACCAAAGACCTCAGCACATAAAAGTTCACCAGTATTAAAAATATGTTTAAAATTCAATGAAATACGTAAAACATTTCTGATAATCATTTTCTTATTAATATACTGAAGGTAGTTGATTTTAAATACCCGACGTGGACAAATTATTAGACTAAATTAATTATATGTGCAACAAAGTTGTATTTATTGGCACAAATAGTAAACAAAAATGTATTTTGCACAGAAATAATGAACAGAAAATTGAGTATGAAGGTAACTAATATTTTGTGAACATTCCCTTATTCTTTATTAACACATTGATTTTGTCAGGGAGGCTGGAAACCTAAGTTTGACACTTTCTTTGAATATCAGCATCATTTAGCCAGATATCAGACAGTGCTTAAATGAGTCCATGTTTTGTTGTAAGCCTCTTTTTGTTCACTTTCTTCTTCAATATAGATCACAGATTTTCAATTTCGTCCATGTCCGGTCTTCTTGCAGGCCATAGGAGAACAGACTGTTGAATATCTTCTGCAGTGTATAATTAAAAAACCAGTAGTACCAACACAACTATACAAAATATACTTAACCACTGGAAAACATATCAGAAGATGTAAACAATCATATTTACAACAATAGAGAGACTGTGAATTTATACTGATAGTTGATATGACGAATTATATTATGTTTCCAAAAAAACGTTTTAATCCAATAATTTGTCCACATCTATAGCACTGCTATATATTTGTTACTCTGTAATTGCCAATTATAGATACATTTTACATCTTTTGGTTATGATATATTTATTATCTATTTTTCATTGTTTTATTTTGTATTTTTCATTCATATCTATATCTGTGTCTGTGTCTTTTATTTAGGTATATATTTGTCTTTTTTTTCATTTTTCATTTGTATTTGTACCTATATCTTGCATTTATATCTGATTCTATCTCTTTTTTCATGTTATCGACATTTCTTTTATGTTCTGAGCAAATATTTGTACTGTCTATTGTAATTGGGCTTTGGTCTGTTATAAACATAAATAAATATTTGCATCTCCTCATTCTCATTCATATTCATATTAAAATAACATTGTTCTTGGGTACCTATATTGCAAACTTAGGGTCAAATTTAAGAAAATCTGACAAATAACACATTGTCCATTTACAAGAACAGTACTTGAAGTTACCTCACATCATTTATAAAGCAAATGGTAAAAGATTAGTTGCTTATGTATTTAATTAAAGTTTTAAAACACACCTTCACCTTTACAAGAATCTTTGGCGTTCTCTTGTACATCCGAGTCCTGTGGATCTTTGCAAGGTTCTTGAATGTTGCCCTGCCCTTCCACCACCCTCTCATCTATGTGCTGCTGATTCTTGTCTAGTGTCTGTGCCAGTAGGGTGTTGCGTTTGGATGGGCGCTGCTGGCCAATGAAGAGTTCGTCGTCGAATGAAATGCGAGCAGACTGTCGTACACCACTCAAGTACTCACTGTTCTCCTCTTCTGGAACATTACAGTGCGGCTCAGTGTTCGAATTATATAATTTACAGGGCACCAAGACCCTGATCCTCCATCAGTCACTCACTCCTGAATCATATGACTGATTGAGTACAAATATAGTGATTAATTTATGCTGTGGAAAAGAGAAACATTTTACTCGATCAAAATTTACTTCTCGGGTAAAATTACATACATTCTAGATAGGAATTTCAGGTTGTAAGATTTTAAGTGCTAGTCATTGGTCTTTTCTTCACTTCTGATAGATTTCTTAATTTTACACTGCAGAAATATACTATATATTATATTATTAAACATAAGTTCTCAAATTCTGCCAAAAAAACTTGTTTCTCGATACACTGCTCTCAACATTCTGCTGTACATTTGCTAGCTACAGTAGAAATGGCGTCAAACAATTTTTCAACACAAACACAAACAGATGTCAATCCAACTGCTGCTTACATAAGGAAAGAATGTCCTTAACAAATACTTAATATGAACTATTACTATATTTAACTGAATTAATACTTCAATCTATGTTAATAGTGCAATGGTATCATTAGTTCATTAGTCAATGACCTGGGTTCGAATCCCGGTCAGGGAAAGTTACCTGGTTGAGGTTTTTCCTGGGTTTTCCCTCAACCCAATACGAACAAATGTTGGGTAACTTTCGGTGCTGGACCTTGAACTCATTTCACCGGCATTATCATCTTCATTTCATTCAGATGTTAAATAACCTGAGATGTTGATACAGCGTCGTAAAATAAGCCATTAAAAATCATTAGTCAAACACTTAGAACATCGCTTTTCCACGTAAATGATCAATATTAACATCCCATGAGTTCAACAGAAATTTGTGATGGAGTTGTTTTGGAGAGATATTCATGGGACATGCCTGTTTTCCCTGTCATTCTTTCTCTATTAATAATCATCGGCCTTGATTCGACTTAGATTATATCTAAGACCTATGTGAAGATAAATTTTATCTTCATGTGGGTCACATCTAAAATGGCAGTGGTCTAAAAAATAGTTTTGGTGCAGGGTGGCCTTAGGAGTTGCGGGGCCCAATTCGAAAAACAATTTGGTGGCCCCATGTTCACAGACTAGGTCTGCAGTATCTATACCGGTAAATATAGTTTATTGTAGACTTGTACTTCTATTACACAACGGAAATCAATCGAAATATGTATATTTAAGAAGTGCATGTGATTTAAGGTGAAGTAAGTGTATATGTAAACAATATATATATATATATATATATATGGCTCTCTTCCCCGTAACCATGACAGCAGCAGTTCAATCAATAAGATAGCTGATTAGAGGAGTATTTAAACCTAATTAGAACCGGCGAGAGGAAGCATATTTAGAAAAAACCTACTCAACTTGTGGCTAGCCACTGACAAGTGTAGCACTAATCTCGTCTGCTTTCGACTATGTTCGGTTGTATTGGCAAGCTCTCTCTCTCTCTCTCTTCTTCTTTCTTCTTGGTTTTAGAAAATTGAATAATTATTGTTAGTTTTCTCCCCCTGCGTAAAAGTTTTCTTTTATGTTGATAAATTTTTAATCTTGTTTGCGAGTGTTCCAGTTATTTTTTCTTTATATTACGAGATATATTTATTTATAGGCTACGGTATATTAAATATATTGATAGTTTAGAAATAAATGTAGATTTGTCTCTAGTTTCTTCTAGTAGTAATTATTCAATATGTTGTGACCTAATTGATTGGTTTGCGAAGGAAGAGGATCGTCGAGTGAATTTGCTGTACAAGTATGTACACCGGAGACAGAACAACTAGAGGCTTCAGTGACGTCACTACAGAAGCGTCCACACAGCAGAATTGTTCGTTGAACTACAAACTGAAAACGTTGACCACTTACTTTCACTGATCCAGCTGCTCTCTCACAACACAATAACTTCCGTTCAGAAAATGTTTTGCAGATGAATGGTACCGTACCTGCTAGTGCGGGAGGAGGGAGTGGTCGGACCGCTTAAAAGTAACGGCCTCCAAGTTTCTAGATGTTCTGTCCCCGGTATAATAGTAATGAGGTATGTGACAGATCCTTTATGTTTTTAAAACATGAACTTCAACCTCTCATCAGTCACGTCTTGCCTCCCCAACTTTCAAACCCACCATTTAAAGTACAAATAACTGTTCTATAAAGTTGACTTTTACAGTTTTATATAAAATAAATGTATTTTTTGTCCGATAACACATTTGGAATCAAGTCCTCGAATTGTGAGACTGAGATAAACAGAAAAAATATGCCAAATATGAAAGATATGGCGAACATGATCCTCAGAATAATTCAATACACGTACCTTAGGAATTAAAATTAAAGCCCAAAATTCTATACCAAATTCACGTTTTTCTTAGCTAGGTTTACATGTCACTTACCAATGACAGCTTGGACTGCAACTTTCAGATAACCCTTCACATCACCCTTTTCATTGACTATTGCAACTTTGTGGATCAGTGGAACTGGGTACATCAGGTTGCTCAGATATACAAATGCCCTGAAAATAACACAGAAATTGAGACACTTTCATCTTAGCTATTCTAAAAGGAACACAAGAAACTTAACATCTAAGTTTCGGTGATTATAATCAATTATAATAAGTTATAATATAATAAATATAATAATTATTATAATAAATTGATTTCTCATGGTATCATCATCGTAAAACTCGTAACATGGATATTATATTGGTAGTATAAGGAATGTCTGTGAAAGAAACTAACTTTAGCTCTGCTTAGATAGTAGTTACATAACTTGCATTTAGATACATCACAGACTAAGCTAACCCTTATTACCTGCCAACCATTCTGAACCAGGGAAAGCGATCATAGAATGGGTCTCCTCCTGTTAAGGACTCGATATTGTAGTCTGGCGATGTTGGAGACAGCTCTGCTTCATTGTGGTACATCTCCCGCATCAATTCAAGCCTCTGTCTGCAAGACCAATCGAACACAGGATCAAATGTTTCTGATTTTTTGTTATGATATCACCACTAAAATATAAAATACATCAACATCGAACATGAGAATACACAGACAGAAACAAAAAAACCTATTTGACATAGCTAGTATATCTTGAATGATTCTGACAATGTGACGTAACTAAATAATATTATTTATATGGGTAGTACAATCTGATTCTGCGTACCACAACTGTGTATTCGACATATGTTACACATTATTACACTATGATATTAGTTCAAATCAAGTTTCTACTTTCATATAGGCCTACTTTTTTTTTAAATTCATTTCCGTACAGTGTACTTTTCCATAAATTTAATAGGTACAGAATGACCAGGAAAAAAAATAAAATGAACATTTTTAAAGGACACATAACAATTACCACTATGAAATACTGTATCACATACGAAAATAATCTCACGAAGAAAAACAGCAGGATAATTTCGCCTGAACTTAGTTCCTTGAGAATGCCAAAAAGAGTATTTGAACATAAATTTTAGAATGGCAATTTCATTGCTGTCAGATTTTCATTAAAAAGAGAGAATACCTATCTAGATTGCATTTCTTGCGTTCATTATTCCATTTTCATTTTTAACATGTTGGAAGTATCGATAGAAACAGATTAATATGAAACAATCTAATTACAGTTAAAAGAAAAAGTAACTCAATTTCATAATTCAGTTTCAGGAAATAAAACGAAGCTATTAAATGCAATAACAAACACCCAAACAAAGTGATTTTACGTCAAGTGTTCGCGTAGGCTTCCACGGCTGGTGTACATGGTCTGTGGATAAGCTTCGGGGCTTCTACCACGTTGTCTTGGTGTTGGTGGCTGACGTTTCGACCGTTGTGTTGTGGTCATCTTCAGAAGATGACCACAACACAGCGGTCGAAACATCAGCCACCAACACCAAGACAACACGGTAGAAGCCCCGAAGTTTATCCACTGATTTTTCGTCACCTAGGTCATTTTAGCACCACATAGTAATAATTATGTAATATTATAACAACTTACGATTTTAAATTTTTTCTGAATTTATGACACTATATGTTTCTTCAGAATATATTCCGTTCATAATTTAACTGGATAATTTATCATTTCACATAAAATTAAATTCAAACAATACTTAATTGAGACATAAAATCATACATTCTTCAGAAATTTAAAATTACATTCTCATGTGGAAACCTAGCAAAACGTCTTACTTGTCTCTTCAGAGAAAAGTGCCAACAATTTACTATTAATAATACCTTTTATTCATGCTTCAGGATTTCAACAAAAACATGCAGTGTACACAACACTAGTAAAATTAAAGTTGTGCTTAAAATGAAAAGAAATCTGTTACAGATCTGTCCTGCTTCAAGTGATTCTGTTTTGTTACAAAAATATCCCCAAATGTAATAATGAAGAGTACGGTACTGCAGTATTGTTACATATTCTTCTCAAAAACGCTGTAAGCCTACCATATGTCTGACTTCTAAATGTTATAGTTTCCCAGAGTCATTAATTTGCTTTTTAAAAAATAACCAACCCGAATTATAAAAAAGTGCTCCAGTATAGAGTAATGGTTTTCATATGCACTTCTTTTTAAGTATCAGACGTAAAAGATAACTGTTTTTACATGTATTATTTGGCATGCTAACTAATAAGATCTAATTAACGCAAAATGAAACAATTTAATATTAAGTATACTGGTATAAACTTTAGCTAAAAAATATTTAACAATCTTTCAAGCAATAGGTTTTATGCACAACACATTATCAGTAGTTTAAAAATTGAAGCCTTTGACAGATGAGTAAAACACTCTGAAAAACAGAAGCCCATGACATCTTGTGCTGCAACACAAAATCAACTATGTTCACTCTTCAGTAAAAATAAAATAAATACATTTGAATAAAACTTACACAAATTAAATGTATTTACATCGTATTTACAAATACAAATAAGTAATAAAATAAATCTAAAAATACAATTAAGCTTACACATAAAATAATACATAGTATAAAAATCTAAATTCAGAACTTAAAATACAGTAGAATCCCTCTTATCTGGATAAGAGATTTTGCAAGATAAAGGAATAAGTACTGATATATACAAAAAAAAAAAGTTCGTATTTCATGGCACCAAATGTTGACACTGCAGCTATGTGAAGCTTATTTCTCTATCACTTGCTCATAATTGAATAAACATAAAAACGGCGTGGATTTTCCTTTTAAAACACAACACATAACACAAATAATACACTAATTTTAGGTTCGAATATTCACTGAAAACGAAAGTTCGTGTGAAGTTCCTAGGGTGGCAACACTAACGCCTGAACTTAACTAAATAAACATAAAAATTGTGTGGATTTTCTTTATTAAAACACATCACACAACACAAATAATACACTAATTTTAGGTTCGAATATTCACGGAAAACGAAAGTTCGTGAGAAGTTCCTAGGGTGGCAACACTAACACCAGAACTTAACTAAATAAACATAAAAACTGTGTGGATTTTCTTTATTAAAACACATCACACAACACAAATAATACACTAATTTTAGGTTCGAATATTCATTGAAAATGAAAGTTTGTGCGAACTTCCTAATGTGGCAACATTGACGGTCCAAGCTGTGGCAATTATTAATTATGTTTAATTTAATAAGAATTATTTTTTAAAATGTAGTAGTATATGATTTTGTTGTAAGAACACTCATGATTGTTTGTTACTTGCATTGTTCCACAAGAGACTATGTAATTTCAGAGTGTATGAAAAAAATGTATTGTATTTGACTTACAAGATAATAATTACTATTATTAAGAAAATACAAATACAGTCCATATAAGCAACACATTTCTAAATATTATTCTGATCCATTCAACATATAGCCTATTACTCATTTATGACTAAAACTTCGAATTATTAAAACAATTTATAAAACATGCTAAAAATGCCCTATGCTATAAGCTGTAACACAAAAACAACCCTTCAGTAGAAGGACCTGTCTTATTATATAACACACTGCGAGTGTTTCAACACAGATTTCAAACATTTAAGTGTGCATGCCAAAATGGTAAGGAACAAACTGTAATAAAGTATCATATAAAGTAATCAACAAACCACAGTGCAGTTTATTTATTAACAGATACCAGTAGCTGGAGTATTCTTACAATAATAGTGAACTGTGAATCATAAATCTGCTTGTATCTTCATGAATTCTTGGCCATAAGAAATGTGGACAAACAATAATTATACAGAGTGGATGGTAACCTCTGCACCAAAATGAAACTGGTAATAGATCATGAGGAGGGATTTAAAAAATCTAAATAAGTTTTATCTCTAACATTCACCGTTTTAGAGGAAATTGTTATGTTTTTGTGAAGCATTTGGCAACATCACGGCTGCTGCAATAACTCTAAGCAAGCGCAGCCTGCACTCCTTAACTTCCCCTCCCCCTCTGTTGTACTCAGTAACACGTGACATGCAGTGTGTTGCAAGATTAATTTCAACGATTTTTGCTATTATTCAATTTAAATCCATGGCAAAACAGTTTAATTTGCAAAAAACGATTCAAGACATTAACTGTTTAGATTATTTTAACTTATTGGGTCATTATCGCAATAGAACACTGTAAACATTGGACAAAGACTATTTTTTTCCTGCTTAATGGTGCTTTATAGAAGGAAAAGTGTAATAAAAGTTTAGTTATATTTAACATGTAGAATCACCTCTTAAATTTTGGTGTAGAGGTTACCATTCACTCTGTATACATAAGTATGTGGTGCTCAGAGCGGCTTCTTTTACAGTTCTATCTATTAAACATTATATTATTTTAGTCGGTTATTTAGTAATGCTGTATTAACTACGAAAGTATCTAGCACTTGTGAAATTGGTGATCCATTACACGACAGTCCATAGAGGACCAAGACCTACCAGCTAACTGCTGGCCTCACATCCACATAACGCAGCAGAGGTAGACGATCATCCAACTAGGACGGGAGTAACGTGGGGTTAACAGATTAATCTTCCAAGCCGTTGTAGCTGGCTTTCAAAAGTTAATTTCACTACTCACTGTAGCTCCCCAAATTCAATGCGGCTACAGCTTGGGACGAAATTGGTGATAGCAAGATGGTGTTTGGTGAGATGGGAACGAGGATTCGTCCTCAGATTACCTGACATTTGCCTCATAATTGGAAAAACCTCGGAAAAAATCCAGTCAGATAATTAGTCCAAGTGGGATGCAAACCAAACCCAAGCCCAAGGGGTTACAACATCATCATCATCATCATCATCATCATCATCATCATCATCATCATCATCATCAGGGTTGTTTCCAATCTCTGATAACGAATTTGAATGATATCCTGTGCGTCAGGAATCACACCGACAGCTGAATTGCGACAGGAGGTGACAGACCAATAGTGAGTGATTTCATAATCAGAGTGCACGGTGTATTACAGTAGCAATGCCCAAGAAAATAGAGCCTTTTTGGGAGGGGTATATAACAACTCTTTCCGATTCCAAGTACACTTAAGTGCAAATCATAGGAGCCTGCAAAAACATGGGTTCGTTATTTCCAAGAAAGGCATCTTGTGTTTACCTAATAAGATTGGCAAAGCTCGGATGGGATTAATTCCAGAGTGGAAAAAGCAAGCAAATCCGCCCCCCATCATAAGTTGCCGCACCCCATGAGATGATACAAAATAATTCCATTCGAGCTTTACCAATCTTATTAAGTATACAGAAGATGCCTTTCTTGGAAATAACGAAACCTCGTTTATTGCAGGCTTCTTTTATTTTCACTTAACTGTACTTGGCATCAGAAAGGGTTGTTATGTACCCCTCCCAAAATGGCTCCATTTTCTTGAGAATTTCTGCTGTGAGTCGCCGTGCACTCTGACTATGAGATCACTCACTATTGGTCCGTCACCTCGTGC
This sequence comes from Periplaneta americana, assembly GCF_040183065.1. Classification (NCBI taxonomy): domain Eukaryota; kingdom Metazoa; phylum Arthropoda; class Insecta; order Blattodea; family Blattidae; genus Periplaneta; species Periplaneta americana. The sequence goes on from NC_091132.1 coordinate 73,881,573, forward strand.
CAAAGAGTTCAGTTACCGTGTGACTCCTGACGCACATGATGTCATTTACCAGAGATCGGAAACAACCCTGTAGATAGGATATAATTATCTTTTGTCTGTCTGGAAAGTGGAAATAATGTTGTCATGCTTATATAAAAAAGTGCGAATTTTTCAACTGCCATGAAGAACACTATCAGCATAAATTCTTTTTGTGGTAACAAATAACGTTGAGTGTCACACATTTCTAAACTTATTGCAAAAGAAAAATTGTTTCATTTCAGGAGAGAAGAGGCATTTTTGTACTGAAAAAACCTGGACATGCCGAAGCAGGAATAAAGCACACTAATTCAACTCTATGAAGCTCACAGTCACGAAGCTCATAAAAATAAGTCCATTTAAAAGATTTTGAATATAAACAAAGTGAAAAAGTTGTCTTTTAACTGTGGGCATGAAAGGGGAGTAAATGGAAAGGAGAAGTCTGTATTATCCAAAAATAGTTTTATAGAACGAAATAATTAGGTAGTTATTCCAGCTAAGATTATTAGATATTTCAAATAACCTGTCGATGTATAACATCCAAATGAATTCTAATTTTAAAATCAAAATTGATACGATTTCAGAGCTTTAAATAAGCATTTTATGAAACAACAAGCTTGGTTACTAAATTACACACTGAGCACCAACCAAAGCAAGAGTAAAACACAAATATTTGTTCCTTGTAAAAGCAAAGCTAGGGAGATACATAAAAGAAAGAGAAGAGAGAAAGACTGAGAAACTGATGGGAGAAGCAGAGAAGACAGTGGGGTGTGCCATGCCACATCCACATTACTGAAATGAGCTCACAGATATACGCACATTTTGCTAGTGAGCACCAACCTCGAAGGCAAAAGATTCGCAAGCGAGAACTTCTGATTAGCACAGACAGAAAGACATTGGAAAAAGTCGTCCTTCGCCTCCGGTGTCTCGGGGCTAAGATCTTCGTTGTAAATATGACGCATGAGTTCCAAGCGATGTCTACAATACAGGAAATTATCGTGTTAATTATTGTACAGGAGTTTCAACATAGCCACAAGCAAGTCACCTGTATTGTGGACAAAGTTTGTTCTTTTGGAATGAAACATATGTAAGGGGAATGGAAAATGCTTTTCTTTTGCCTTAGAGGTTCAGAGGAACATATGGATTATCTAGGAAAAGGAATTTAGATATTTCCCTAGAAAAATTAACTAGACACATATACCCAATTTATTACTTTTATCTATTCAAATTGGATGAAAAGAGGTGGAACATATAATTAATAATTATGTCAATATAAAATAACAAATAGATCATTTACAATCTGTCTATTTGACAGAAATTTATCACTGAGAGAATCTCTTGAATGTGGCTTTTGTTGTTTGTCTTGAGCTCTTCAGGCAGATGTTGTGTTAGTACTTTCAGACAGTCCCAATTCTTCTCATTTTATAAAGTACTCGTCAAATTGTTGTATCATGTTAACAACAAATTTCAATGAATCGGACAGTTTCTTCAAGAAAGAAAGACTGACTCTCTTAATGTACTACTTCTACTCTATAGAGTTTTATCCTATTTTGCAGTTAAAACAGCACCATCAAAACATAACATACTAAATCAAATTATTCATTCAGAAAAATCGATCAATTCTGGTTCTAATAAAGTACTTATTATGCAAGTCTAGTTTTCAGATAAAGCTCCCTGTGAAGCAGACTTGAATAATTTCAAGGGAAAAATTGTTCCGGAGCTGGGTATCGATCCCGGGGCCTCTGGTTGAACGTACCAGCGCTCTACCAACTGAGCTACCCAGGAACTCCACCCAACATCGTCTCAATTTTTCCCCTTATATCCACACAACTCGAGTGGGCTGACGAGATGCCAAAGACCCACATTAAGTGCACACAAACTCTGTGTGACTTGGAATTGTGGTTTTCTGTTAACGTATCTACAGTAACGTATATATTATGCAAGTCTAATTTTCAGGTAAGGCTCCCTGTGAAGCAGACTTGAATAATTTCAAGGGAAAAATTGTTCCAGGGCTGGGTATCGATCCCGGGGCCTCTGGTTGAATGTACCACTGCTCTACCGACTGAGCTACCCAGGAACTCCACCCGACACCACCTCAATTTTTCTCCTTATATCCACACAACTCGAGTGGGCTGACAAGATGCCGAAGACCCACATCGAGTGCACACAAACTCTGTGTGACTTGGAATTGTGCTTTTCTGTTAACGTACCTGCAGTAACATATATATTATGCAAGTCTAGTTTTTATTTAAACCTCCCTGTGAAGCAGACTTGAATAATTTCAAGAAAAAAATTGTACCAGGGCCGGGTATCGATCCCGGGGCCTTTGGTTGAATGTACCAGCACTCTACCAACTGAGCTACACAGGAACTCCACCCAACACCATCTCAATTTTTCTCCTTATATCCACACAATTCGAGTAGGCTGACGAGATGCCAGAGACCCACATCAAGTGCACACAAACTCTGTGTGACTTGGAATTGTGGTTTTCTGTTAACGTATCTACAGTAACGTATATATTATGCAAGTCTAATTTTCAGGTAAAGCTCCCTATGAAGCAGACTTTAATAATTTCAAGAGAAAAATTGTTCCGAAGCTGGGTATCGATCCTAGGGCCTCTGGTTGAACGTACCAGTGCTCTACTGACTGAGCTACCCAGGAACTCCACCCGACACCACCTCAATTTTTCCCTCATATCCACAAAACTCGAGTGTGGCTGACGAGATGCCAGAGACCCACATCATGTGCACACAAACTCTGTGTGACTTGGAATTGTGGTTTCCTACTTATTGAAGTACTTGTTAGATAACTTCATGCAAGATTGCAGTTTTTCAATCTTCGAAGATAATCGCATGGCTAGAATTTTAAGCATGCTCTACATCCAGTCAATGAACAATCAAAACTGGCAACTAAAGACTGAAGTTGTCACTATTACGGCAAATTATTTTAACTTAATACAGTAGTGGCCTGAATCTAGTACGACTTCGAATAAAATACGAATTGAAGTTTCCAAATGTTCTATAATATAATCTCAATATAAAACGATCTACACTTTGAAAATGTTATAGAAAGAAAAAAAACTTTTAAAATTTAAAGTAGGCCTATTTTCCAGTTTTCAGTTCCAGTTTTTAGCAACATCATCTTCCGGTTATCACTCTCAAGCTTCATCATTGGCATTATCATCATCTTCTTCTTCTTCTCCTCTCTTCCTCATCCACCTCCTGCTCTTCCTTCCTCTTCCTATTGCCTCATCTTCTGAACTGGAGCTGGATTCTTCAGACTGGTGATTCTCCCACAAAATGTCATCCACACTGTCATCCATGTTATTAAAAACACAGCACTTTCAAAAACCCTTCATAATTTATTCATTCACTGTTTATTCTATTTCATAATGTAATTATCCATTAGCCCAGCTATTAGCCTACACAATTGTCTTCTTTTTATTTTTCCTGTTGGGATCAGAGCATGGTTCATCAATATACGCTCTGCACAGGTTATCCTAAAGAGTTTATTAACAACAGCTAGCACCTGGAGCTCAGATGTCATTCCTTCTGGGATCATGCCTAAATCACTGTTCATATCTGCTACCTGTTTTCTGATTTTGTCAGATGTCTGGGGTCACGAAAATAATTAAGAATTACCATTCCTCTCCTCCTTAATATAGCACCTGGTCGTTGTCCCCACATAACCTTAAATCAGTCAGCCACCAACTCTTCAGTCATCCAGGTATCCAGCTATTCTTCTGTGCTCGAAATATAACACCAGGGAGTAACTGCTCTTTTCCGGCAGGCAAACAGATTTAAACAGATCATACAGTCTGAAATACCGTACCATAAAGTAAATTCCTTGTTATTATAATATGAGTACCAGTACTGTTTTTATAGGCTATTTTTATGTAAAATATATCGTACAAGGTTAGGGCCAATATTTTTATTGAAATTATTTTATGTTATTTAAAGTGCTGGTTTTATTTTAATAGAGCCTTTGTTTTATTTGGCTCGTCATCAGCCACCTAATACTTCCATCTGCAACATAATATATTTTATGTTTTCTTCTCTCATTTTCCTTTACTTCCTTATTTTGTTATTCCATTATTCTCTCTTAAGATATATAATCAAATGTTAAATATAATTAGCATAAAATACATCTTATCCAATCAGCACAGGTAAGTATAAATATCAATTCTGAAACCTCATGCTGTGACAACACAAACAGTAACCATGTTTTGACATTGACACCAATCATTTTATAGTAGGTATAGCAACAATTATCATATAAAGTTTCACAATTATTTTTTACGCACTTGTGTAATCGCACAAGCACATTTTTAATTCCAAGAATAAATAAAGTAACCATTAAGTTAATTCAGCTCATAAATTACAGAATTTGTTTTAATTAACTGAATTAATTATATTTCCCATGAACCACACTGATGCTGTGAATGTGTTTTAATTATTTGTTTGACTTACTTGTGCATAATATTACTGCCAATATCTTTACTTTTTAGAATCTAGGTTAAAATTGGCGTATGACGAATGTTTCAATAGACTTCTAGTTTATTTGTGTCATTTTGTGTTAAATGGAATTTACCTATACAAAACATTAGTAATCCAACTGAGAAAATTATGTTTGTTTGGTTTCAACAAAGATTTTAATATACAAGGGTAATCAAAATTATATCTGGTAATGTTTGCATGATCACCAGAAAATATTAATCCAATGTTAACTAGTACTGTACAATTTTTTTTAATATTGTAAGAAATTAGTTAGTGGAGACAATCCTACTTGTACTATTATTTTCTTACTTACAGTATGTTCCATACCAACTTTTCATCCAATTTCCTATCTAGTCATTGTTCTGTGATTATATTGCGATTATGAAATAACATAACTCATAGATTATTTAAAAAAGACTAATTTTAATGATTTTATGACAAGCTAATTTTTTCGGTAACAGATCTAATTAACGGATAACAAGAAATATAAATGAATATATAAATAAGCATTCAAACTTTGTCTACAATGTACTACAATGGCAACTACAAACAGTTTAATTGTTCACGTATGACATGCAATTAAATAAGTCTTAGTGAAACACATATCCATGATCACTGCTCAACATTTCCTAACAATATCACCTTCTAAGTTAAATAAAGTGAAACTTACAAGTAATAATATTTAAGTAGCTACTTCGTTTATATTGTAATGCTAGACTAGTGGCCCCCTCTGTTTGCAATCAAGTGCTCTTCGAAGAAAAATGCTATGAAAGGTTGTTACAGCATGTAGCAATACCAGTATAGTATTTAGAAATAATAAATCTTTTTCAGAATAATATCTGTTATTGTCTGACAAAACACAAAAGTACTATAGTAATAATTATTCCCGTGATAATTCTTGAAGCATAAATAAGTAAATTACTGGTAATGGAAACATTACTGTCCGACTGAATGGTTACGTAGCATCTTGATTTCCCCCACTCGCTTCTTCTGGCCTCTCTGTAAAGGCTAGTGGCTGGGGTATTAGGCTCTTTCCTGAAAATATTTGCTGTTCGAAATTGGAAGCTTACGTAATATTATACAACTGTTTAAAATAATTTAAAGGAAAGAGTCCCATAAAGTAAGTAAGTGTCACGTAACTTCTCCCGTTTCGCCGATCCTATGATATAACCACTCTGTCGAACAGTATGTAAAAGTTAAAATTCTAAGCAGTGCTAAAGAACGAAATTTTGCTCCACCTCTCAGAATGTAGCCAAATAAAGTGAACATTCTTCATGTATCCAGTATTTGAATATTTATTTCTTCTCTTCCCACTTCTTCACATACCTGTGCTAAAGCCATTATGCAATCCATTTTAATCTGTACACATTTCCGTTCGATTCCATTATATGTGAGTGCCGGCAAACATTTCGTTTCGATTCCACTAAGTGGGAGCGGGCCTTTACCCACATTGATTCAATTGTCTCTCCCTACTTCAAGTTAAAATGTTGATATCAACACACTGCAGATGTCTATGAATGAAAACATTATGATATGGCATATATACTTACCATATAAGAATGAAATTTTATCCTCAAAACTTAAGATATTTTAACCAGAAAATAGGTTCAGTTAAAAAAATTGCAGCAGAAGTCTAATACTCACTTGATAGTAAATATTACACGCACAACAGTAAGAATATTTTTTACTATTTTTCAATGGATCATATAGAAAATATCTGTAGTGTGTGTCATATAATAGATTGCATGTCGTATTAACAGTGATCTAAGGATAAATGTTTCACCATAGTGCATAATTCTTAGAGATTATGGTCATTACCTCAGCTTCTCTAATGTCCAATAATGGGTGGCCCCATTCTTAGTATCTTGCACCTCAACAGCCACAATGGTACGTGGGAACGGCCTATCCTCATCCTCTTCTTCATCCAATGCTGGCAACAGGTCGGCAGGTAGGGGTGAGTACAAAGTATCGGTGAGAAGGGTGAACTGGAACTGCACCTGTTAGTGTAAAAGTACATATATGGCCAAACGTTCAATAACTGGGAAATTTAAGACGATCAATAAAGCTTACATGTAGCCTATACAAAGCTAACAATTTGAAAGCGACTTTTATATTGTATGGATAACTAGTGGCTTGTGGAAGTCCAATAGACGTTCATATAAACATTTTTCGACCAGCCTCATGGTCTAGTGGTCAGAGCTTCTGGCTATAGTTCACGAGGTCCCGGGTTCGATTCCCGGTTAGAGCACAGGAAATTTCATTAAAGGGGATTATTCCTGTGTTCGTCCATGGTCTGGAATTTAGGTTAAGTTTAGATTTAAGACCTCTCCTGGCACCACATTTTCATAATCATCCTATCACATCATCGGGGTAATGTAACTCCGCCTTCCAGGTGCCCCAACCTCAGAAGTGGGTTACAACTAAGCCACAGCCAGGAGAGAAGACCAGAAATGTCGAAAAGACAACCTGGTGGCATTGGATAAAAAAAAAAAAATATTGTATGGATACGTATTTTAAACATGCTACTCGACAATGAAGGATGTACGTGTAACATTCTAAACGTACTATGTGCCATAAACATCTTTCTGAGATATTTATGAACAACATACTGCGCAATGCATGTTGAGATACCTACAACACTGTCTTTTGGTGCATGAATGAGTCACTTACAGTTGAGTTACAACAAAGCCAATTTATTATATATTCTCATATGGATGTTCCTCCCTTAGACTGAATAAAATGAAATTTGAAAAAATGGCACTTAGCACATTTAGAATGTTAGGTCTTCAATTACTAGGGTATGTGTAAATGGAATATTCCATTTAATATGCTTCTTCAGATCAGTAGCAGGCAGGGTACGATGGGGGGAATTTCGGTTTTTGCAAAGCTCCAGAGGACAGCCAAATTCAATTTTTTATTTTATTTGAAATGATTGTCTGATTGCTTTCTGAGTATTTCGTGGGGAGAAAAAGAAATTTTACAAATACTAATTTCGTGACTGAAGCTTTTCGTTGAAATTATTAGATTTTGCTACTTTTTCTGGCTAAATGTAACTCATTTTTTAGATTACCTTCTTGAGATTTATATTTTTTGCGAATAAAACTAAGTAGTCATACATTTAGTATATTTCGTTAATTAAAAAAATCATAACCGTACCTATGACCAATACAGTCCACATTCCAAAACTGCAGTTGTGCAGTGTATTTAAGGCAAGTTTAATAATGAAAAAAATATTAATTTTTTCGAATTATTTGAACCCTAAAGAAAATTGGTCACGAGCCAACAATGGTCACCCAGAACTCACGAATCCACACAAACCATCACCACAGCTTATTATACAGCAATGTTTACGTGTATCATGTCCTAGGGTAACATAAACAAAAGTTATCCTTGGTGGTCTAGTGATTAGCCTACAATTGAGTTCGAAATTCGCGTAGTCAAACTGGCTGAAAGTGATAGAATTTTAGGAAGCTATAAAAATCTTAAAAAGGGTTCTGTGGGAAGGTAAATAAAACTAAAAGTTTCGTGTCGTAGATTTTGGACATATACTCGTGAAGAATTCAGATCCAACCAGATCTGCAGGCAACCCGTAATTGTTATTCTGCCCACCAAGTTTTCTGTATTGAGGGCAGATGTAGGTATGTGCAATGGAAGAACTAATAAGGTTACCAGTTAACTCGAACAGCACTAGAAGCGAAGTTTTTATAAGAATATTGTATGTACCAAATATATTACAACACAACATGAAAGTTCACTATACAGAAAAAATAAAATAAATAGTAACTTTTGTCCGCGTATTGATTTTCAAAGTAATGTCTCAATTGAGACTACATATGTCTCTGCAGAATATCATATCCTAAGACCGAAGAAACATCTAGGGTTGCTAGGTCTTACGTTTTTCCCGTAAGCTTTACGGTTTTTAACTATATTTTATTGCTTACGTATTTCTTCCTTTTTTTCTTTAATCCACGCACATCAAAGTATATTATTTTGGAAGTCCTGGAATACTGCAATTACAATGACATTACATAGAAGACACTGTTTCGTTTTAACAGTTCTGTTAACATTTTTGTGAGTTTTATGCCACTATTCTGCATTATTCAGAAAAATCCTATAATTTTACAGAAAATAATCAATATTAAAAGTTACATAGCTTTTAATCGAGTCAAGGATTAGATTATTGTCTTTAAAATGAAGTTGATATAGGATTACCATATGTCAGCATTTATGCAGACATGTCCATTTTTTGATATAAAAATATTCTGCACACATTTTTGGAAATCCTCTAATTTGCAAATCTGGCTTTCAGGTAAAGCTTCCTGTGAAGCAGACTTGAATAATTTCATGGGAAAAATTGTTCCGGGGCCGAGTATCGATTCCAGGACCCTTCGCTTAGTGCACGAATGCTCTACCGACTGAGCTACCCAGGAACTACACCCAACACCATCCCAAAAGGGAAAAAAAAGAGGGAAAAATTGGGATGGTGTCAGGTGTAGTTCCTGACTAACTCGCGAAGGGTCCCGGGATCAATACCCAGTCCCGGAACAATTTTTCTCTTGAAATTAGCCTTTAATTTGTTCACTTTTTTCATATTGAAGTCTTATTTATTCATTTTTGTTTCGTTTGGTCTCATGTTGCTGTGAGCTTTAAGAAGTGTATTGCAATGTATGTGATTATTAAATGTATAAATGTTTATCCAGATACATCCTTCATTTTGTTAACTGTAAATAGCAGTGAACTTATCAAGCAAGTTATTAAATTCCATAGATTAGACTTACCATCGATTCTGTGAAAGACATGTTTCAGTGAAATTTAATTTCCGACATTTTACTTGCAAATATATGTTCGACTATTTGTATAGTAAGTAACAAGGAATTCTTAAAGAAAATTAGATCTAGTGATAAATATGCAGAAGCTACAGAAGTGATATAAATGAAGAAGTTGGTACAAGGAGTTCGTTGGTGAGAAAAATATGTCAGCATTTTCAGATTTCAGAATATGGTAACCCTAAGTTATATATTGTGACTAAGAATTATTATTTTGTGGACCTTGATGAACTATGTGAGAAATTTTGTGAGATTGCGTTGTTTTATTAGAATGTAATCATGATCAAGGAAGTGGTCTTGGTAAGTGGCTTCATTTTTTTTTTTTTTTTTAAGTTTATAAAGAAAGTGTTTAATCATAAATAAGTTCACAATTAAGGTTCCTACCAGCACAGCTTTTAATGCCTTTGTAGAAAGGCTTTCGCACTAATAAAAAATAAATGTGCAATAGTTATAAACAGGAAGCATCCCGAGCTCAGTGAAGCAGAACTACAAATTTTACTGAATTTGTCTTTCATTTGTGAACATTTTCACTAATTTGCAAAACAGTATGAAAAATTGTTAAGAGCAGCTAAATCTCAAGAGAAATATCAGAAGGAGTAAATTCGATGTAGATTATGTAAACAACAGTCTTCTATTCAGTGTAATAAAATAAATATATCATGGTAAATGTCCCTTTTTTTCTGAAAAAAAAAAAAAAAAACCTGGTAATCCTAGAGACGTCAGAAGGGGAAAAATCCAGAAACAACATAGAAAAATAAAGCAATGAGGAATCTTACAGGAGTCCACCATTATAAATTATTTGATTTAGAATATAGGCCTACACAAAAATATTAATTCTTCAACTTCAAACACATTCAAATTTCAGTACGGCACACAGATGCAATGACGGCATTCATAAAAGAGTAATAAATCACATGTCTACTTTCTAACATGCTTGGTACTACAGAACATACCTTCTTCTTAAGCTCAACGGAGATTGCATTAGCCTCCTTGAGGAATATGGCGTTTCCCCAGAGATCATCCCGCAAGGAAGTGAACTGATGATACTTCCACTTTCTGAAGCCCCATGCAGCCAGCTGGTACTCACGGTCGCTCCAGTTGCACTCTGCGTCAAACAAGGGGTTGACTGAAATGCCATCAGGCGATCACAGTCAGACAACAACACGGAGCAAGACCCAAAGAGAAGAAGAGATTAATATAGCACAGAAGTACTTCAATGAAATGTTATTCCAGTCTCCCTCTCAGCTTATACTGTGAATGCAACAAATCAGACTTCTAGCATACGTGTCATCTGTTATATTTGTAGTTTGTGAACAAAGGTGAAATATAAATGCATTATAATAATTGTGCAATGTCTAGTTAGTTACAAAGAGTTCATCACTCGAAGATCAATAATTGCTCTTTTGTAACAAAATGGTTTGCAAACATTTTACGACATTTTATTAACATTTTGTTTTAAATATACTTTTATTATCTCCTTCATATTAACATGTTTTGTCAATGCTTACAGAAAACAGAATTCCATCTGGTGTGTGCATTAGAAAATACGCATAAAATATACGAGTAATAAATAGGGAATGGATTTCTAGTTCTGTGCCTATTTTGTAATTCGGTTTGGTCTGTGCATTAGAAAATACGCATCCAATATACGAGTAATAAGTAGGGACCAGATTTCTAGTTCCGTACCTATTTTGTTTCCTACGTCCTAGTCGTATGTTTTTCAGATATCTCTAGATTTCATGTACACAGGATCCCACTATTAAAATTCTGTAAGACCTGATTGAGGTTCTGGTTGATATGACCTTTGTAGCTGATTTCAGAGACTTGGTCACTCCAGAGCACGGTAGACTGGTAACTAAGATTTTCGTGGTTCGAATCCTGCCTGGGAAGGAAACTTTTTTTTGTTCCTTATTCAAATTTATTACCAATACTTTTCGATTGCAGCGATAGTTTACTACTTAATTAACTTATTATTCCCAGAACATGAATTTTACCAGCTCATTTTCTAATGGCTTTCGAAATGGGCTACGTCAGCAATCGAAACTACAATAATTTCAATAGATTACTCGCTATCTTGTGAATGCAGGCGTGGCATGCTCAGTGGCTCATTTCGGGGACTTTGATTATTCCGTCTGTCCAGTTTTTTTTTGCCACTACTATACATCTATTATCTGGTAGTACATCTCACTTGACAATAAGTGTCAGGGGAAGAACAATTTTGTTTGTATGCATCTGAAGTTTGACTAGTGTATAGCTAGTCAGTGATGTATACAATGGAGGAGGAAAGGAATTGGCCATCCTACCCCATTATCTCCTGGCCTAGTTGTCTCATAAGTGGTGCCTTGTTGGTATTACTTGTGAGGTTCAGACCTGTCTTCGGACAGTTGACTAAACAACAACAGGACCTAAAATGCCTAAATGAACCATAAACTCCTATAAATGCCTAAAAACTATGGTATTTAAAATTAAAATACCGTTATTAAAAATGCAAGAATGTTAAAAAAAAACTACAAAAATGATATTTAAAATGTAACAAAAGATCTCTTACAGACAAACACTGGTCTGGCAAGTTCGTTCCATATTGTTTAGAAGGGGAGGGAAGAAGGTTTTACCTAATTTTCTGGTATCAAAGTTAATTTGAAAAAGTCCATCGTAGCATAAATGGGATGGTACGTTTTCAGGTTAGGTGAGAACTTACAAATTAGTTTTCGCATCAATGCACCCTCGTTACGCGAAATTAAACTGACCAATCGGCAATCATTCTCTTTCACTGATAGAACTTGAGTCTTCAGTTCAATGGCACTTATTGTCAGCACCTGTTCTTTGTGCATAAATTCCACCTAAAATGGAATATTTATTAAAATTGAAAACATTAATTTTGTTGTTAATTTTATATAAACTCCCTAAAAGTCCTAAATTGGAATTTATGAAGTCTTAAATCTCTCCTTTTTAGCACCTAGAAATCCATTCCCTAGTAATAAGTTACTATCAATATATTGACTGTACCTACCAAGCAGTACTAAAGAGCATTAACAATTAACATTTGCTTAAGTTATAACTTGAAACTTTCATGGTGACCAGTGTGGTACGAGAATTTTTTTTTGGAATTTACATTGTGTCCAAAAAGTGAAGAGGCCCAACTTTTTCGGAACTGCATTCAACTCTACCACAATGGACATTACGATTTTCGTAAGTATGATTTGAGGTTTACACGATGATAAACGTGGTTACATTCTTTGTCAATATGTTACCGGTACTTCCATATATATATATATATATATATATATATATATATATAAATATTAATTCTAATCGTTTAAATGTATAAACAAATTAAAAGATTTTAATAAAATATTTTAACACTTTTACCTTCTTTCTGTTCAGTATACTAAACACAACATCTTTAATATGTGCATTTTTAAACACATGTTATAACTTTCATTAAGTACTTCTTGATATATTCTGCAATTAAATACAAGCCAATGTAATAAGAAAAGATAGAATAGCTTGATTAAAGACATTCAAAATAAGAAACAAAAGTGCGGCAACACATGCTATTGTAATGTGTGTTAGTATTCTTCAAGAGTAGGCCAATCGTCATGTTACTAAAATCAAAACTTGTTTCAAATTGCCTTACAGTAAGCTATAATATAACCTGTGTTGGCATCCAAGGTTGGAAGATGTTAAAGGAGTAAAATTACACATTCAAAGAAATAAGGTACATTTCATGCAAGATAAGTGTGTTAGGCAGAGTGCCGTGCTATAGCAAGGCATATGCAACAATACACTGCCTTGTATACTGACCCTGAAAATAAGTGTCTGCATTCTAGATTAATACATGCTATTCAACTTGTTACTGAAATTATCCCACTTTTGCATAACTTAGAATTAAAATTTAAAAAGTGTATTATTTTCTCTACATAAAAAGATAATTGATAAACATATAAAAACTCAAATTTATACTCTATAGTATATCAAAACTGAAAACATGTATCATCTTTTCATATTAGTTCATGCTATTGAAACTTCTTACGAAACTTGTCATACTTTCGTAAGAACTTCATACCTTCGAATCAAAATTAAGATAATTATGTTATTTTCTCAATATAATTGCATAACAATTCATAACATTCTAAGCCTATAATTCACATAATTAATTGTTATAAGTATGATAACTATATCAAAAGAATTTTAACTACATTTGAATGAACAAATTACACAATTAATGTTTAACAGCCAAATGGATTTCATATTTTAGTAACTGAAAATATTAGACACACTTAAACCATTCTTTTTATGACATGAATAATAATTAATATAAAACACACGTAAATGATGTTTAATGTGAATATAAAAATGATTAATTTCCATATAATTTCGAAGTCATATGGAAATGTTCACAAATCCTCATCTTTTCGACATACAATACAATTAAGTGCTAATTGTTTTCTTGTTTGCACAAAGCTGAAATACAAAAAGAAACGTTTTAAATTGTTTACATAATTTCTCACTCATTTACATTTTTATTTATACTGGAATTTGTAATGTTCAAGTACAGTTTAGGTCTATGTTAAGTGCAGTTACCTAAATTTGTTGTCTTGTATGTCTGCATTCGTTATTAACACGAACTGTTCTTACACACTTTTTTCTGAAATTTTCTAATTAATCTATGTTACTAGTTTCTTTGTCATTGTAATATTATCTGTAATGAGATAGCATAAGTAATAATTTGGTCTTCCTATAATGGGGTAAAAAATAAATTCAAATACCTTTATCTACAATCATAACTTTCAAACAAACACCATTATACGTAGTACATATGGCCATTAAATGCATGTGAACAAATTCATTACATGTCCATAAAAAAGAAAAACTTTGCTACAGGACTGCTTTAATTTATGTTGGAACTTACCAAAGATGTCTTCTTCATTGTTGAAGTCCTCCGGTGTGTATGAGCTATACATTGACATTGTCATACTCTGCTCTTCCACTTGTTTCTGTAGAGCATCAATTCTCGCTTCATAGCTCTAGAATGATACCAAGAATGAGAAATAAGAAACATGCATACAACACACAATTTTATTTTAGTGTATATAACTTTAAATCATGAAGAAAATATTGACTAGGTACGAAAAGTATTGAAGTTCTAGGAACTAGCACCCACTACGTCCGAGTGAACTGCTAGTCAAAATAGCTAATGGCGAGGAAGACATGGGTCCACATTCTAGTCAGTCACCACGAAATGTTTTGAGGCAATAGTGCAGATCTTCTCAGAGCATAGCTCTGTTCCACTTGCTATCATAACCCTTTCTCCATTGATAAAATTGATTCACAGTGCATGTAACACTGTGAAACATATGCGGAAGTTATATTCTTCGATAATTATTTCTTAGTCGAATATTGGATAGAAAAATATTTTTCATGTACGGTATATTTTCATACTTCTACAAAAAAAAAATGCTAATTTCTGGAAATATTTATCTATTTTTAAGCTGAAAAAATATTAAGAAATCTTTTAGATTATGACAACTAGACGAAAATTCGTAATAATTTATGCTTCATGTTTACACAAATTTTGAAATGTTACTATTTTCTATTTCTATAATTGAGGGTACTGCTCATACTAATATGCCATGATGTAGAAATATATTTGCTCTAAGAAACATTCTCTAACAACACTAGAAAAGTTAATTGAACTATCTCTGTGTTCTGGAAATAATGCTTCAGTGGAGAGAGCTTTTTCAATGAACATGATGTGGACATCCCAAAAATCCAGAATGAGTTTAGAAATTGTTAGTGCCATGTTTGCTTTCTTAACCAACTTCAACATCGTCTGTCAGGAATTTGCTGAAAAATTTGTATCTAGAAAAGACCTGCTTAAAAAAATTCACTCTTCTGAAAAAAAAACAAACAGTAGTTTAGTGGTAAATAGAAGGAGTACAAGTATTTTAATCCTTTAAATTGTGTAAAACAATATAAGTGAACGGTAAATTAACAGATGTGTGAAATTGTGAAACAAATCTGGTAACCTAATGTTAAAACAACAAGATTGGTCACTGCACCCTACCATCACTTGTTTTCATCATATGACTTCCTGGAAGATTGTGCGACCACGCAGAGTCAATCACACATGTGATGCAAATGGCAGTCTTGCCACTTGATCAGCAAATGGAAGTCCTGCCACCTGACCAAAGTCCGTAAGACTTTTTATTGTGGGACTACATAAAAGATAAAACGTTGATATCACCTTACCCAAAAACTCTGCCCATACTTAATATAAGATGGAATTTTGTGAGTATGTATATTGAGTATAGAATAACTCTAATAAAAAATTTTGTACACAATTCACACATATAAATATACGTATTTATGTGGAATATAATTAGTGAAATAAATGGGAAAATGTTTCTACAGTTCTGACAATGAGTAGGTGCATCAATAATAATCCATACATCAGAGCTGTAAGAATATAGCTGCACATAAATGTACCAGCTACAAAACCATAACATGTACCTGCACACACACACAACTAAAATAAAGCAAGCAATGAGGTAAGTCAAAATGGACATGAGAATCTCGTAGCATTTATCAAAGCAAGAACCTCTTATAACTGAGTGCATCAGCCCTCTCACCTTGCGTTGCTCTTCAAACAACTGATCTGCCTCTTCCTTCTCTTTGCGGAACTGCTCTTCCAGGACAAGGAGTCTCTTCTCCATTTCCGCCTTCAGATCAATACCTTGCTTTTCGAGCAGCTCAATCTGAGCAAAGTTCCAGTCCACTGTCTCTCCATTTCCTGGAGTCTCTGCTGGAGAAGTCTTCTCAATAAGTTCTGGAGCTGCTGCAGCCAATAAGAAATTCAAGTAATTCTACAATCATATTCAGTACTCATAAAGCAAAATACTGTATTATGTTGTTCACAATAAGAGAGTTTTTTGGAGTGTGAGACAAGCATTGTCTCAAGAAGGGTCAACTCACAACTGCAAGTAGGTAGCAATTTATGATAACAAAACTGTAATTTACCAACGTACAGTAAGATTATATGCTCGTCGAATGTTAATTTTTACATCACTTTAAATACAGAGAGGTTATTTCCTTACTGTTCTATAGCTAACAGCTTCTGTGCGGTCAGAGAATACTGGTCGAGAAAGTTCTTCCATTATTAAACCACTATTTGTGGCTTTGGTTGAATAGTGTTTGGTCTTTTAATCTCTTCAAATATAAGTTACAAATTGAAATAGCGATCTACTGTACATTAATTTAATGAGGTGCCTGAAGCTTCACTTCTAGATGACAATATTATCTATGTAAGCAAAAGTGAAACAAAGAAGCAACAGTTGCAAGATAGCGAAACCTATGTACAAGTGTACCATTGACGATTTGATCCGAGCAATGATGCACACTTTGTCTCTGGGTGGTAATGATGCACTCAAGACTCACCATCTGTGAATATCCAGGTTAGCATAATGTCTCCTTCATCCTACCTGCTCAGATAAAGTCACCAACCTTTTGCACATTTGCCTCCGTGACAATCTCCACTGGACAACTGACTTGGTGTTCGATACTTGTCTACCATTCAAAGATCTTCTGCATCCAATTGTAGAAAGCTTGACATGATAGGCAATGTTCACCACATAGTTAGTATTTCTTTATTAATATCCTTTGCTGCCAGACCTTTTGTCTAGAAAAAACACACAATGGAGCGCTGCTCGACAATGGTACACTCGTGCAGATGTGTCGCCATTTTTCAACTGCTGCTTCTTCGTTTTGCTTGTGTTGCTTACCCACACATCGATCACTTTCACATCTGGATAATACTGTCATCTAGTTGTGATAGCTTCTTCTGGAGCCTCATTAAAAATGTAGGTCGCTGCTTCGATCTTTCACTTACTTACGGACTCGCCTCTGTATAATTCAAATGTACGTTTTTATAATAAGTACTCAGAGTTCACTAAACAGTGCTCTTGTACAGGTATATATAGACTATATTTTAACTTGGATGTCAGGGATAATAAAAAAGAAATGAAGGCATTTTATATTAACTTGAAATGGAACCTACACCTACATACATAGACTTAGTATGGAAATAACTGGCTTCAACATATTAATGAAATGTCCAAAGGAAGAATCCCTAGGTCAGTCTCGAATTACAAATCATGAGGGAAAAGGTCTTTGTGATGCCTCGTGAAGAGATGATGATGACAACATTGGTGATGATGGTGAAAACGACGTTTATGATGATGATGATGATGATGGTGACGACAACTCATTGATTATTGAACTGAATTACACGTTGGTAATTTGTTGCGTTCTTTATTTTGTAGTTTTAGTTATAATAAGAAGGAATCACGTTTGAAGACAAATGCTAGTTTTGGATTATGGTCACCTTGCTTCTCCGACTTGTTCCCCTGCAATATTTGTGGAAAAACCTAGAAGATAGAGTTCACACACACAAAAAAACGCACTTGTTGGAATAACTAAATCACAGTATTTTGAGGAAAAATGAACCAATATTCAACGAGAATTTCGCGAGGGAAAATTAAATATTTAACGAAGAATTTCGCCATGTGAAAACAATTTATTAAGATTTTTTAAAGAATCCATACAAGCAAAAGTGGAACCCAATCGTAAGTAGGTCTATGTCTATTCACCTAGGTAAATGTCGATATTACATATCATTTTTGTCCTATTAGCTGGTTAGTTAGCATTCTCGGAAATGTCGCTCAATCTACTTGCTGTGCAGACCTTATAAACAGTGGAACAGCTTTATTTTCTTCTTCTTTAAAACATGTTCAATACATATATTCAAATGACAAAATAATTTTATTACATGGCGATTATGAGAAAATTAAGCTCTACTGTTCACAGAAACTGCAACACAGCAGTCTTACAAGATTGTTCTTGGTGTTGAGATTTCAATACACAGTGGAGTATACGACTGTGTGTGGTTTAAGAATTACAATTATGACCATAAGTCTTATTTGTTGTTAATCTTTTTTCTAACCATAAGGAACGCTTGCTTAGTATAAAACAAAATTTTCAACGCCGAAATTTAGGTTTAAAAAAGTTGCAAAAATCTTGACTTCATTTTCCGTAACCAAAGCAAACTTGGTGGCATAGCAGTGATAGCTCAGAACTTTATTTTTCATTGCACAATTTTACTATTTATCTCATACGATACATAGTGGATAATAATGCAAAGTTTTAACAAAAACTTACGCAATCAAAAATAAAATATCTAAATTTTTATGTTGAGTTTGTTTCTGACCTTAATATAAGCAACATAAGAAAATTACATTTTTGAAATTCTTAAAACTAAATACTAAACGCATTTTATTTTGTTATGCAACAATAATTTATACGTAATTTATGTTATTTTTAATACAAATTCATAACCTATGTAGCATAAAATAAAATATATTTAATTTTAGTGAAGATTTTCAGTAACAGCATTGACTAACATTTCATTCTCCACCATCAGGGCAGGTTCGGATCAGTGGCGAAGCTCTTAAGATGCTTTCTAGGCTTAGCCTACCCAAAAAATTTGCGTTATTATATCTAGTAACATATAAGTTCGTAATACCGATGTTTCTTAACACTTGGTTTCACTCTGATCCTTCCATATATTAAATTCACTGTTGAGAGTCATTACACTGCGAGAGGCTTGTGGCAAAAAGCCTCATAGCAATGTGTGATAGCCTCACCTCACACGCAGCGACACTCGCAAGCTTGAGGGGGAGACTGGGGAGGACGGGGTATGGATTCGCTACAACTCAGTAGCAGGATGAGAAACTAGCCTCAACTTTAACATAATATATCACGCTATATTGGTTTTATATGAATGTGCTGCATTTTTAGTGTTAGTTTAATCGAAAGTGTATGCATGTGTGTGTTACATACTAATTTTGTGTAAAGTGGCTCATATTGAGAGAATATTGAGGTCATTATATTTGTGGAATTAAAAGAGAAACCATTTTCAAGTTGGGCATATGAAACAAAATGAGCTTACAAAAATAGGAGATCGACACCATATTTACATATTAAAATAGTGGATGCAGGAAAACAAAATAGAACATTTCAATTTTCATGGTATATCCTTGACTAACAGGGTGCTCTAAGACTATTAAGTTACATTGTTATACCTGTATTCTATTTGGGGGTGAAAATGAGTGATCACCATCTTCTTGTGGAGTCTTTGTCACAAAAATGACAGAAAAGCCGATAAACATCTGCTCTATAAAAAGATACAAGGTAAGCAGATTTTTTCAGCCTACCCAATATTTACACCTTAGCTTCGCCACTAGTTCGGATAAAAGATAGAACCCAAAAACAAAGATTCCAACTACATTCAAAATAATATGTCCACCTGCACATACCTTGATTTTCTGCTGGTGACGTCTTCTCTCTGCGTTCTCGAGCTAAAGGAAAGAAAATGTAAATGTTTTTAATAATTATATAGGCCTAAACTTAATAATATTAGTTTATTTACGGTAATCCTTTAATGAAAGCCTTCCGTGACATAGAAAATTATGTACAGTTAATATCTTATGAGAGCAAAGCATTAAAGTAACGCAGTACTTAAAATGAGCAGAAAAATAAACATTATTAATACGTAAGTTATGACTGAAATAAAACATTACCGCTAGTGACTTTTCTTGGATATTTTAAAATCGTAATGTTCTAGAACAGTGGTCGTCAGCACTCGCTGAAATGGGTAAAGGGTAAGCGGAGCCGTCCTTTGTGCCCCGTCGTGGAGCAGGAAGAGGTAGAGAGCATACCCGCTAGCAGCTATGAGTGCACCATAGTGCAGTGTGTTCTCCGCGGGTAAGAGACGCCAGCCCCAGGGTACTCTGTGCTAATGACCGCTGCCCTAGAACCTCAAATTCTTCTATATAATATGACTTCAACTCACCTTGATCAGGATGGTTGAACCTAAAGACATGATTTTTTCCAAGGATGACCCTGGAACCAGTCTTGAGGACAACAGTCTCTTTCACTTCTCTGCCATTGACGTAGCAGAGTGCCCCCTCCTTAGGAGTCATTGTAATAACACCTTCATGATTCTCAAACACACAGTGTTCGCTGAGAATGTGGGAACCACTGAGTTGGATATCTTGCGGAATATTGGCTTCCGCAGAGCCGACACGAGTGAAGCCATCCTTAATGTAGTACAGCAAGCACTCTGACATGGAGGGATCTTCATTCAGGTTCACAAGATGTGGGGTCTGTAAAAATTGCATTCAGAATTACAGTCTGACAGATAAAGACACAGCATGAACATCACAACATGAAATTAGGCACATAAATAAAATTTCAGGCAAACTAATCAATCTTGCTTCTTAATACAAATTTCAGTGTCAATAAAATAATATGATGATGCCTAAATGTAATCATTTTAATGGCGGTTTCTTCTTTGGTCATTTAACTGTGTGGTCTTGGACGGTCTATTTTGTTCCATTCTTAAATTCCGTTTTCCACCTTGTCTTTCAGAGGCCTCCGCAGTCTCGTGAGACATCTAGACTCATTTACTGTCTCAATCGAGACATTGGCTCACAGAGTCATCTATCTGCAAAACAAGGGAAGCAAGCAGAACGAGTGGTGACTGTTGGTAATTTTGTCTGAGGTAAGATTATTTTACGTGGTTAAATCTGAAATATGGGACCAACCAAAATTGTACTGGGCAAATGGATATCACACAATACGAGTAATTTCATTGAATCGTACAGCTATCTTCTTTTATGATTAACGTGGTACTGTGTCTGACTATAAACAGGTAGACTCGTATTTCAATTCCTGGTACTTGGAGGCTTCCTTTGTTTTGTGTTTGTTCTGCGATAAGCGAAGAATTGGAAGTAGACGATTATGATGATGAATAGAAATCTAAGCACAATTAGAACAGTTATACGATAAGAAGAAGAGTTTCTTACAATTATATTTCAAATTAATTTAAAATAATAAGTAGTAGAAACAGCAACGAAATAAAAATCGCTCGCCAATCTCAGTATGCTGACGTAATTAAACAATGGAATTTGTGTAATTAATCGCATATTATAGGGCCTAATAACGTGAAGTTTAACTGCTTAATATCGATATTATTTTCTTATAGTAATGGCCATGGTCAGTGGCCGCCATGATGTTTCGAGGTGGCGCGTGTCTCGGACGGAGCGAGATGAAGCGTGAGAACGCGAGAGAGGGAGGAGTCTGCAAGGAAAGTATCTAGTTGCAAGGTAGGTGCGGTGGGGGTAGAGGGGAAGGGTGCAATCCATGTTCTGGAGTTTAGGCAATCTTACTAATCACCCGATCTTAACCGATTCAGTCTAAGTTCTTTAGACTAATATATTTTCTTAATCCATTAATCGAAACGAATTAGTTTCAATTAAGTCCAGGGGTACGCAAATTACTACTGCCGACAGGATATCACATATCTAAAATGTGTTAGGCGAAAAAGTCTGTATTCTGACTTAGGTGTAAGTGCCACAGTTGATCATGGATACATTTTATAAAGATCTTTATCATACTGTAATCCACTGAACTACCACATTGTGGAGCAAATTCACGCAGTATGAAATTTAATCCCTGGCAGTAGTCAAATCACCT
Source organism: Periplaneta americana (assembly GCF_040183065.1). Classification (NCBI taxonomy): domain Eukaryota; kingdom Metazoa; phylum Arthropoda; class Insecta; order Blattodea; family Blattidae; genus Periplaneta; species Periplaneta americana. Next base: position 73,903,504 of record NC_091132.1, read on the forward strand.
TATGATACTTTCTGGCGTTAACTCAATGGCATTAAAGTTTAGCGCCCCATAGATAAAGTGATATAAAGTAAACCAGAATAATTAAATATGTAGCCGTTTAAGAAAATCTGTATTGCACCAGGAAAGTATATTACAAAATGTTCTTCTATTAAATGTTTTATATCTTTTATAGTATCGTAGACTTTTTTGGCACCTGAAATTTTAAATGTTCAACAAAGACGCGAGTCACTATCCGAATTACATGTTGCTTCTCAACCAGCTGCAGCCCCCAACTGATACCCACCTGCCAATCGTCGCGTCGTGACATAGAAGTACACTCAGAACTAGTGTAAATAGACCTATAATGCCAATAAGTCACGAACACTAAATCTATTAATACGTTACAAACCGTGCATTTATTATTATTGTTAGACATTTTGTCACTACACTATCACTACTGTTTTCACTGTAATTTGTTATTATTATCCCCATCCTGATTTCTTGTAAACGGAACGGAAGGTTCAGTTAATGATGATGATGATGATTATTATTAGTATTATTATTATTAGGTCCACACCTGTGAAATAACGGTTAGCGCGTCTGGCCGCGAAACCAGGTGGCCTGGGTTCGAATCCCGGTCGGGGCAAGTTACGTAGTTGAGATTTTTTTCGGGGTTTTCCTTCAACCCAATATGAACAAATGCTGGGTAACTGTGGGTGCTGGATCCCGGACTCATTTCATCGGCATTATCACCTCATTTCATTCAGCCGCTAAATAACCTAAGATATTGATACAGCGACATAAAATAACCCACTAAAAGTACTATTATTATTATTATTATTATTATTATTATTATTATTATTATTATTATTATTTCCTTTGGGGTTTTAATTGAAATATATGAAAACTAATTTATAAAATTAAATACGGTAATATAGACAAATTGTTTAGGGAAGAATATTAAATTTGCGCCTGACAATATTATGATCATGAATTGTGCCTTTAATCTTGGCATTCGGCTAAAACAAATAACGTTATTTATCGTTATTTACTGCTAAAACATGCAACTACCTCCCTACTGAAAGAAATTCTCCGAAAATTGAAAGCAGATATAGAATATCATACTTGTCTTATCTCATGTCATATCAAGGAATTGGCGAGTGTTGAACATTTCCCAGAAAACGACATACTGGTAACTCAGTCTGTATTTATTTTATTTCTCAACCTACCGTATTTGTAATACCTCCAAAATTGAGTCTTCTTCTAGCCATCCTGTTTATAGTTGAAACACAACTGTCGCACTTCCTCAATGCAATAAAATCTTTGCAAACAACACAACTCTTCAGGGATTTCTTGCAAGGATAGCGGGACACTAGGCCTACTCTCAGCACGGCAAACTCACGAGCACTGAACTGAATAAAGAGGCTCGTTACCTCTCCTGCGCTGTAGCTATTTGTCCACAAAAGAAACTACCTGAGGTTCCGCACAAATGACCTTTTGCACAAAGTATATTTACTTGAGGACATTAGACAATGACCGACCCCCATTAAGTGAGTATAGAAACAAAACGGTACTTCATCATAACTCGTCTACATCCTTGAAGGTGTTGTTTTCGACTGTGGAAATTGTTCTTGCTATTATTCGGTCCGACGACTCCATCCTTGCATGGGCGGTGATGAATGGATTTAAACTGATCACATACTCAAGCATGATTTCGAAAGACAATTTCCTGAGGCGGTATCTGGCCTGTTTGCACAGCCACTACCTTTACCAGCACCAGTATTGTACTCTTTCAATTGAATCGAGATTGAATTGTTACTCCCCCCCACCCAATATCATTTCAATTCTTTCTGAAAGCGATTTATTAAACAGCAACAACACAACATTCGTTTCCATTCAGCTCAGAGATATGTGGCAATTGCCCTACCACCCATCTGACGATTGGAATTCTCACCCGTTTCTAGTGCGAGAACACCTAGCGTATTTTTCCACAAACGGAACCGTTAAGCTGTATGTTGCAAATGGTGATGGTACTCGACGTGCTACCTTCGCAGTTCAGCATTGTTTCTCAACAATGAATAGGATAAAACATTTGTGAGAAATATTATTGGACAAGAGAGATTGTCGGTAATAGCAATGCTTTCAACAGGAAAAGACTTCATCATGAACATTTACAATTTTAATCATAAAGTTATAAATTATCTTAAAATCTCCCATAAAAAATACGGCATTAAGTGGCAAATATCCCACCAAACGTAAAATTTTAATTCAAAACGAAATTTTACAACATCTTCAACTTTTAACTAAGTGGGAACTCAAATATCGTTTAATATAGAGAAGTAGGCTATAGCTACAGTACACAAGTAAAATTAAACAAATACTGATCATTAGTGGAACCTATCTCTGATTGAGGTTTTGACTGTTATCAAACAGTACATCTCACATGACGATATCAAATTATCTACTATCAAATGTGACTGCCAATCTGACAAAAGACATTTTAAGGACGATGTCTGTATGCTCATGGAAGTATAGTTTACTGTCAAAGAATACTGCAAGAGCTTTGACACAATCTCTTCTGTTAATTTCACTTAAATTCAAATTAGAGACTGTATCAGTTTGATTTAAATAATACTTTCAACTTATGAGACGTAATTTCTCCGTAAAGGTTATAATATCAGTTTGCAAACATTTCCATGTAATTTTCTTCAGACTATAAAGGTCTAATAATAATAATAATAATAATAATAATAATAATAATAATAATAATAATAATAATAATAACAATAAAAATCAACTTTATTAGGCCTACCGCTAACTTATTGTAGTATGTAAGCTTATTTCACAAAATTACCATTGTCTTCTCTTACTTGTTTTCTTCTGTTTCCGCTTATATAAAAAAGATATATTCGCACATTACCTACCACTAATTCTGAGTTACTCGAAACCCAAGATGATAGGTATTTTAACTGCAATACATTCATACTGCCAACTAACAACACTCGACTGAGAGAGACCTGTGTAGTTAACGCAAAGCACACTTTGTATTGTGCAACATTCACGCGATCCATTTGAACTTCCTTCTGTGGCAGCGACGTGTGACGGGGAACTCCAAACCTTCCCTCGTTAATATACCTTACATTATATAAATTCGTATAGCTATAAATAACACGCTGTCCAATATTTCGATGCCATTCCTTAACTGAGCACAAAATGTAAACTACAACAACTAGGCCTATTCGTTCCTATGAGATAAAATAAAATACCAGGAAACTCCATATTCGAAATTGTAAATAATAAAATGAGCTATAAAGCGATATGAATCCGAGAACATAATTTCGTGGAAATATATCACTTGAATACATGAGTTTCGCAGATTAATTAATTATTTGCACTTCAAGGCGTGGAACTTCCTGGAACTGGTATCACATTCTAACATGTTGCGTGAACAGAAAACACTCGTTAACCAATTATATTTTGTTTTGTTTAAAAATAAAAAGAATGTCATTGCATTATACATAGTTTTTTAATATTATACACTTTATGCGACAGTTATAATAATCGCCATTTTGAGTAAAGATTTGTCATATTAACCACGATTACATTACTCGTATTTCAGATCCTTCCACTTTCAAAGTCAGTATTTTTCATTTTCGGAATTCTCTACATGATCTAATTCCAGTCCCAAGGATCTACATACACAATAACAACGAAAAGAACTATTCTCAACAACAATACGCTTCCGTTTCCCGATTAATAATAATCGATAAGGCTAGAGAGCTGAATAGCCGTGCCACTGGCGCGGTGTAACAAAGCGGTAGCTCGTTTGCCCACAGATCCAGGCTGCACTAGGGCGTAGGTTCGAATCCTGCTTGGGCTGATTGCCTGGTTGGGTTTTCCCGAGGTTTCCTCCAGCTGTGAGGCGAATGTCAGGTAATTCCGTGCTAAAGTTCGAGAAATGCGTGAGAGACGATTCATTTGGATTCAGTATTATGATTGGAAAAACACCTTCTAATGAAGATGCTGAATGCTTAATATTGTTAGAGACTATTTTAAATAAAGCACAGTTTAATTTTGAAAAATGGCTTCAAATGATCTCATTTTGTTTCTGAAGTAAGGTCAGTTACAATACTTGTGCTTCAGAGAATAAATTCTCATCCTTCTTCCCTGAAAGGCACAGAACAACGAAGGAGAATCCAGAATTTTAAGATATCAATGTGATTAGATTACAAAGCACATGTGATCATTTTACTTTTCTCTCCCAATACACTTGGAAAACTCTTACCTTCTTCGGAGAGAAGACGCCAACTGTGTTACCATCCTCCTTAACAGCAACTCCCATTTCTGCGAACACAGCCTCCCGCTGTAATCTAATAGCTTCTGTGCGCTTCAGTTTTTCTTCCCATGTTTCATTTAATTCTGTGAAGAGAGCACCAAATAGTGCGGTAATCTATTTGTACAAAACTCTCAAATTAAAACTGAATTATGTTTTAATACTTTCAGTATATTAAGAAGTACGACTAGAAAACGAGTAACTTCATAATTAATCATTATACTAGGGCATTCGATAAGTAATGGCAACAATGCTGTAAATCAGTGTCCCTAGTGGTAACCATTGGAATCTTGTACTATGTAATAAAGCAGCGATTGTTTCATAAATATGCAATATTGAAAGCCTCGAAGTAGTCATATGTTGTAAATACAGTGGCTGTTTCTGATTTGTAGTAAACAATACAGCCCCAAAGGTACGAACAAAGGTGCTTCATAAAAAATCCAAGTTGCAAGAGAAAAACACGGAACTCAGTGCTTCAGGGCATTACAAGAAGCCTGTGAGAGACAAGTCCTACCATAGAATTATTGCAAGTCGGGTGGAAGCGAGGCATTCCCTTTCAAACAAGAGTTGACATCCGAAGAGCTTTAGATTGATCAGTGAGATATAAATCCAGAAATGCTGCTGCAGATGGAGTCCGCCGTCTTCCAAGAATTTGGAAACGTATTGTTGACATGGCAGGAGACTATATTTGAAGTGTTTAATGTCAAAAGTAACGTAAATAAATTTAGTGTGAAACAGTAACTGTGTTGCATTACTTTTCGAATCCCCTAGTATATTAGGATGTTCATAAAATGTCGTCTGGAAAGAACAGAACTGGTAGAGGACATCAAGTTACGTAAATTCAGTAACTTATAGAAACCTATCCTCTAACTTGCAATTTTATTCTCCTATTAAAACGGATACTAATAAGTTTGAACAGGTTACTGTACCCGTAACATACGGTATTAAAACACTGTGTCCTATGATTTACTACAAATGACTATTCAAGATATTTGAAGTGATACATACGCAAAATTGAATACAAGTTTCAATCAATATAAACATGCATGTCCCATTTGACAAAAGAACTAAACAATCGAGTTAGAGGATAGGTTCCTATATTCAATTTACATAACTTGGTAGCCTGTTCTCTATAACGTGCTGTTCTTTTCAGACATTTTAGAAACGTTCTACAGTACTAGCCTATAGGCCTTATCCCAGATACCCTAATCATCAACTTGCAAAAAAATATAATAATAATAATAATAATAATAATAATAATAATAGACTAATAATAATAATAGTAATAATAATAATAATAATAATAATAGTCTACATAACAGAATGAAAGCAACAAAGAATCCAAATAAATAAATAATAATATTTATATCCCATATTTCCTACCTCTAGCCTTATAAAAATTTAACAAATATGGAATACAAACTGAATAATAATAGCACAACTAGCAGCAGTAACAATAATAATAATAATAATAATAATAATAATAATAATAATAATAATAATAATAATAATAGTCTATACAACAGAATGAAAGCAACAAAGAATCCAAATAAATAAATAATAATATATATGTCCCATATTTCCTACCTCTAGCCTTATAAAAATGTAACAAATATGGAATACAAAGCTGAATAATAGCAAAACTAGCAGCAGTAATAATAATAATAATAATAATAATAATAATAATAATAATAATAATAAAATAAATAAATAATACTTATAGCCCATATTTTCTACCTCTAACCTTATAAAATTGTAACAAATATGGAATACAAAACTGAATAATAATAGCAAAACTAGCAGCAGTAATAATAATAATAATAATAATAATAATAATAATAATACTAATAATAACAATAATAATAATAATACTAATAATAACAATAATAATAATAATACTAATAATAGTAATAATAGTAATAGTAATAATAATAATAATAATAATAATAATAATAAAAGAATAATAATAGTCTATACAACAGAATAAAAACAACAAAGAATCCAAATAAATAAATAATAATATTTATATCCCATATTTCCTATCTGTAGCCTTATAAAAATGTAGCAAATATGGAATACAGAGGTGAATAATAATAGCAAACCTAGCAGCAATAATAATAATAATAATAATAATAATTAGTGTATTTACGACGCGTAAAATAATCCTGTTTTAAAAGAACGAACTTAAAACTAATTTTTTCTGATATACAGTTTGAACAGTTTCGAAAGACAAAATAAAAACGCTACAAAAATTATATCAGAAGTGATACAAAAGTTATTTTAGTTCATATAATTATAATGCTAGAACACATGAGATTTGTATCAGTTTCCTACGAACAAAAGAAGTCAGGCTGTCACTTTTACTGCACGACAACTAGCGAAATGTGTGTTACGATTTGCAAAATTTGAAAATGTAACATCAGTTTAACTTCGTTTTAACCATGTTTCATAAGATAATGGTACCGCACGCATGAAGAACGTAATCTCTTAACATGTTATACACTAGTGGCCACAGTCGTATTCTCAAAACTGAAGCTGCTGTTAACGCTGGTATGACAGCAGGTCCAATGAAGAGTCTGAGACGACTGTCCGCAGAGATAGCCACGTCATACATAACTTACCAACGTTACCTGACACTTTACTTTCTATCGCAAGCACCGTGTTCAGGCATTACATGATGTGGATTTCCAGAAACGAATCACATTTACTTTCCATGCCACAGATGCAAAGGAAAACAACATGGACTTGGTGTTCCAGTATGATGACTCATAACCTCATTGACGAGATGAAGTTAGAGAATAACATTCATCAACTGATGAGGTCGTGGTGGCCAATTACGTGGCGTCCAAATTCTCCAGACCTGACACCATCCGATTTTTTTGTTAGGGAGTTTGTGAAAAATTCTGTGGCCGGGAGGAAAAAGGTCTTAAGTAAATTTTTTGTGAAAATGAGATTTTTATATATTCTGAAAGCGGAAACAATTCTCTACAATCTGGTAAAACGGTTAAAGTCAAATAAGACTCCTGACTGGATTTATAGAGCGTTACCAAATGTCCTAAGTACTTTTTGAATCGAGCACACACAGAACAAAGGACTTAAGAATATTTAATACTTTATTCCGTACAAACATCACATACTTACTTTCCATGCTTCCCTATTAAAAAGGTCTAACTTGTATTTGGGCTGTTTTATCACATACTGATGCCCTTTCCTTTTAAAACTTTAAGCACCAGCGTAAACAGTCCTATAATTGTTTAAGACCCATTTTGCATTCCTAATAATTTACATTTCTCATTTATTTTTACATGAAAAAGGTCTTATGTTTAAATAGTCCCTTCTACTCAGTTTGGGTTCTAGTCTTAAAAGGGCTTAAGTGCGGCTATTTTTGGAAATAATCAAAAAAATTGTTAAATGAGCAACATTACCTATTTTAGAATAAATATAAACAAATAATATCAGGAAAAACCTCTTAATTAAAAAGCTCTATAATTGACACCAATTTCAATCTTTGTACTCTCCTGAACAGTATAAAATTTTTACTTAAGACTTTTTACCTCCCGGCCACAGAATTATGTCTATACACAAAGACCCAGGGACAACGACGATCTCAAAGCAAAGGTTTTCTCAGCTTTTGAAAAAATTACCTTCATATATAAGATCGCACAAGAGAGGAGTTAGCCTCACGGTGTAAATTGTGTTGTGTACGCAATGGTAGCACATTGAGATCTAATCTGGACAAAAAGTCATCCTTCTAGAATGCATTTACAGATTCCTGAAAAATTAATAGCAACAGTTTTCATATTACAGCGCTTTTATTTTATGTCTTTCTAAACGGATCACCAAGTATTTCTCCAATGTCAAAATTAAACTACCGTACGCTACTACTGTTCGTGTCTGGAACCTGTAGATCTAGAGACGAAACAAGTTCTCTGCGCGAGTGGTGAGCAGGGGTGGGTGGACCAATGACCGCTCTGGCAGGAAAGGCATTGCTTGGAGAGGGGCGAGGTATAATGTCACCCTACTGCCACGAGCATCTCATCCCTTAGCGGGAAAGCCCCGATGCTGCCCTCAACACACTTCCGCATTGCTAGGCTCCGCCCATCTGCTTCTCTTCATCTCCACCCAAATACGCCGGCTAAGTCTACAGATTCCAGACATGGACTTCAGTAATAATTCTATCTTATTGCTACCTCTTTATCAGAAATGAAATTCTTCCCACTGCCTGACGAGGATAGTGCAGGAAGTTCTTTATCAGTCATATATGGAGGCAATAAAGCAATCCATACTGATTTCAAGTAAACAGAGAATAATAATCTAAAAGGTCGTTACTCACCCGCGATAAGCTTCTCGCTGGCTTGTAACTGGTCCACGGCCTCCTCAGCAATAGTAGAGGCTGGAGCTACTATTTGACGATCGCTGTCTCGTTTCATCACCTTCATTCCTGTGCCCTCTTCCCCTGTAGAGTAATGTGCAGTGAGTAAAGCAACACAATTTCAAAATATCTAACTGCACCCACACAGCTTAAAGTAACAATGAAAGCAGGGTACAGCAGTGCGAGGTGTGTGACATAATTCTCAGAGGCAGGTCACAACCAGAATCATGCAAACACTTTCAATCAACCGTTGGTTCAAAGAGGTATATTTATAGCTTTCAATTTATTTTTGGGGAATGTGGAATGAATGAAAATTATGTTACTAATTTTAGTTCCATTAAACATGAAATGGCGCTAGCATTATTCAACAGAAAATTACATATCGACTGTCATTCATATTAACTTATGTATTTGATTGAAACCAGCAAATGAAAGAAAACTGTCACTTAATTAGATTACTCTATTAATAATCACACAACGCTGAATCCGAGTGTAAGACAGAACAAAAGTTTCAATTTTATAGACAGTGTTTTAGAATTCTTTTTGTATTGCTGCATTCTCTCTATAGGAATACGATAGTTACATATATGTGAATGGTTAACCAGGGTGAGAATTAAGATTTCTGATGATGGGGGGTATAGAATCCTAGATGGAGAATACCATACATAATAATAATAATAATAATAATAATAATAATAATAATAATAATAATAATAATAATAATAATAATAAAATTATTATTATATTATATTGAGTTGCTTGTCTTGCATTTTGATCATAATAATAATTATACTCACGAGCAAGCTTACCATAAGATGGTAATTTCTAAGTTATTTATTGTTGTCAGCTTGCCAGTAATGATAATAAAGAAATATTATTGTTTTTGCTTGTACTTTATAAAGTATATTCGTATTAAAACAATTATATTTTGTGAGGGGGATAGAAGTTATCCCTGGCAGAGGTGTTAATATTAATTTATGAGAGGGGGATAACTTTCCAACAGGGGGGAAATCCCCCCGTTAATTCGCACCCTGTAGTTAACTATAATAATCCGTGGCGCTACAGCCCGTGAAGGGCCTAGACCGACCAGCCGGCTGCTGGCCTCACGCCCACACGTCGAAACGAGGTGGACGTTCATCCAACCAGAATGGAGGTATCGTGTGGTTAGCACGATGATCCCTCCAGCCGTTACAGCTGGTATTCGCAACCGGATTTCGCTACCTATCGTAGCTCCCCAAGTGCATCACGATGCTGGGTGGGCACCGGTCCCATACACTGGCCGAAATTTCATGAGAAAATTTCTTCTCCCATGAGGACTCGAACCAGCGCGCATTCCGTAACGCGAGTCCTAGGCGGGGTAGTTAACTATAGCCCAGTTAATATTCTAAATACTACTATGTTTTACGGCATTAAAAAAAGTAGAATAAAAATAGATAATATTCAATTTACTATTTGATGTTTACATAAAGGTATAGTAATACTGATACATGACGATGCTATTCCTTTCCGTTATTGTAATATCAGAAAAATTCATTGCACACAGTAGTATCAGATAATAATAACCTTAATTGACGGTATCGCAAGCTAAATATTATCAATCAAAAATGTTTTACTATTATATCCCACATTTAAATACGCCAGGTGTAATAATGTACAGGGTGGTCAGAAAAGGGTAACCAAAATTATTATAATAATAGCCTACAGTTTCATTTTATTACAAATTATTGAACAGAGAAAGCACAGCGTTCCTGGGCTGTTAAACATTATTTTCGCAGCTATGGTGCTGGCAGAAATAATGGACCATCACTAAAAACCGTTACGGATAGTTCCGAAGAGAAGTTTCGAAAACCATTACCACCGAAGAAAACAATTCGCCAATGGGTGGAAATGTTCAGGATGATAGGTTCAGTGCAAAATATGACAAGTAGGTATGGAAGATCGAGAACACCACAAGAACCAATGACAATAATGAACGAGTGTTGGAAAAAGTCATTACTGATCCAAAGAAAGGTAAACGTCGCATATCAAGAGAACTCCGTATAGCATGTTCTAATGTTAAACATAAGACTGTGAATATTGGAGAATACTCATATCGAATACGTGTATTCCACGAACTGAAAGGAGACTTCGTTATTTTGTATGTTCTGACCATTGTTTATGAAAATCCTGATTATCTCCAAAATTGAAATGTATTACACAGTGAACATGCCAATAAAAAGAATTATTGTCGTTTTCTCGGTTAGGAGAACTACAGTGCGTCTTCGCCATCAGGTCCGCGATGATCGACCGGCCGTGCGCCCGGTGAGAGGCCGCGCTTCTGCCGCTGAGATGGCAAGCGCGCTCGCGCAACTAACTCGTTAAAACTTACAATAGAGCTCTTCATGCACAATATCTGGTTCTCTGATGATCAATATCTGTCATTCTGTGATGCCACTGGCCATGCAGATGAAATCAAGCCTCATTATTAAAAAATCGATAGGGGATCAAGTTCTTGATCATTTGCTTTTTCTAACATCTATTTACAAAAATTAAACTTGCGATTGTAATCTTGGGACTGTAATTCATGACATTATGGAATTTTGTACAGTTTTAGTTTCAATAATTTTGTTGCCACTCCCGCAGATGCTTTAGAAATCCCTGTCTGCTGTGCTAAACGTCTCAGAGACTTTGCTCTAATGCAGCAACAATTTCATCTACTGTCGGTGACTCAGGAGAAGACGAGAGCGGACTGAAGAGGAAGGGATGTGAACAGATAACGTACGACCACACGTCAATATTTGTAATGTAGTAAGCTGAAACATTAGGTCTCCTTCTGTTCAACTTAGCTTTAATTTCCATACGCATTGTTACTCATGTTTCCTGCACGAGTAATAACCTGGATACTGGGATGCTTATCTGAGCGATGTTTATAATAATCAACAGCGATAGTCAAGAAGGTCACATTCTTGCCCCTCGTCTTCTCCTGAGTAACGGACAGTAGTTTTTCCTCCGTAAGAACACGGCGCTTCTGCTGTCTTTTTTTTTTTTTTTTTTTCTCCATTTACAGAACCTGTTTCATTGAATATGTTAATAACCTTAATATTGTTTTTCTAGAGAGTACTAGCTTGTCACGAAATTTACGTCTCAATTTTCGCCTCGTTGAAGCACACGATTTTCTATTCTTTATGTCCCTACGTGTTGTATGTGTAAATACGTTCCCTTAATGAATATCTGTTTGCCATGACGAAACGATCTGTTCTCCATCTCAGCTAAACGAATACTGCCAGAGACCAAGTTATAGATAAACTGTTTTATGTATAGACGTCGTAGTGTTGATATGAATGAGAACGGTCTTGACTAGCTGTCGTCTTAGCGGCAGAAGCGCGGCCTCCCACCGAGCACGCGGGGGTCCATCATCGCGGGCATGATGGCGAAGACGCACTTTAGATGAGTATGTCAGAGACAATTATATTCTGAAGACATAACAGTATGTGCTGCTATGTCCAGCCACGGCATCATTGGTCCATATTTCACTAAAATATACAAAGACGACAATACGATCAATGTCATTCCACAAGTTTGGAGAGATCAAATTATTGCAAGTTTTCAGAAGGATTTGCATTTTGTGAGGTAAACGACCTTGATATAAACAAGCAAGTGTTTCAACGAGATGGAACTACTGTCCATACTGCTCGAGGGAATGAACATCTAGACCTACTGCTACAGATAATTTCGCTCGATTTCTAGAGGCACAGAATTTCCATATCCTGCACAAAGTCATGGCTTGCCATTGTGTGATTCGTTTTTATGGGGATTATTGAAAGAAAGGTGCTTTAGACCTATTCTACGTAGTCTTCAAGATCTTCGCGAGAACACTGAGACAGTTCTGCAGAATGTAACAAGGAAGCAGTGTGACGCTATGGTTACTAAGTTTTCCGAGTATATGGAGCTGATCATAAAAAGGTGGAAGACATACAGAACACATAGTGGTTCAATAAGTATTGTGTTGTGTTGTGTGTTATATGTTATCGAATTATTTCGATTCCCTTTTCTGGGACTACTCTGTACATATAGGCTATTTCTTTTATCTGCAGTTATAAATAGAATGTCACTTATAAAAGCATACGACAAGGATGTCCTTTATCACCTACCGTATTCAACATTTACTTGGAGGATTTATTGAACAATTGTTTTCAGAACATGGGAGGGGTGATGGAAGGAGGAAGAAGAATAAAGTGCATAAGACTTGCTGATGATTGGCAGAAGAAGAGACGATACTAAGGGATATTCTAGTGGAGCTAAATGACAGCTGTGAGCAGTATGGGATGAAGATAAATGCAAACAAGACGAAGACAAGTTGTCGGAAGAAAAATAAAGAATACTAAATGAGACAGTAGGGCAAGTGAACAGCTTCAGATACTTGGCATGTACTATAAGCAGTAACACGTTGCTGCCAGAAAGTCAAAAGGAGGATAACAATGGCAAGAAAGTTTTTGATAGAAAAAGGAACATTTTCTGCGGACCTCTGGAAAAAGAACTAAAGAAGAGACTAGTGAAGTGCTTTATGTGAAATGTGACATTGTATGGAGTAGAAACATGAATATTATGAGTAAGTGAAGTTCCGAAATGAAAAGTTAAAATTTCCCAAAAATATTCCATATTTCACACTCTTACAACTTGCAAGTCAATATAACATCACTTTATTGAGACAGTAGTTCTCCATCACCCCTTCCCATCATATGATTTGCGCTCTTTCACTTGAAAATATTCCCGAAATATTTTATTTAACAAAAATATAAATTAGTGCTGGAAGTGTGCCACAATAATGTTATTCGTGTTGCAGCTAATTATAGTTTTTAAGGTCTGTGTCTAATGGGATATGGAGTGGATCCACAAATATGGTAAATATGAAGGCAAGAATCCCAAACCACTCTATAAATATGAGAGAGATCTAATTATACTGCAAGTTTCAATCAATCGACGAAAATAATGCCACATCAGAGTAAGAAAATTGTAGTAATGTAGCCCACTTCATAGCAAGCTCTTGGTCTTGTGAATGGACTTAGGCTATACATATTTACAGGGTTACTCTACTTATTTATAGGGTAAGATACTCATATTTATCTTTATCAGCATACCAGGTCATGCAAATTAACTATTCTTTCCCCGAATCCAGTCCTGGTAATGTAACAAAAACATTGCATTTTGTATAGCAATATTCATCTCACATTTCTGCACTTCATCCGCTGCTTTGTTTCCATTCCAATTGACAGATTTGTTGTATTTCAGAATGAAGGTAAAACATGATAACATTCAATAACATAAATATGAAAGAGAGATTGATTTGACTAAAAGGTTACTATAATATCTGTACTGGAAATGAATGCTTATATATTATTGAAAGAAGAATGCAGTAAAACCTCGTTAATCTGGACTCATGGGGGGATAAGTTGACCGGTTTAACAAAAGTCCGGATTAACTTAAATATCCTATAAGAACAGTAGAAAATGCATTAAAACTCCGTTTATAGCAACAAAACACGTTTATTATGGTGTATTTAAAGTGCATAGGCCTAAATACACTCTTCTGCCTCTTACTTATACTTTAAACTTTGTTTGTGTAATCGATAATAATATCTGTTTGTATAGTTCAATTATTTTAATGCAAACTTCATGATTTTCTTTATTTTTAATACTATAGGTGTAATATTGTCACTCCATAGTTCTAATGTATAGAAGTCTTAAAAAACAAGGTTCTTTAATTTTTCCAAACCCATCGTTTTTTTGCCTGTCCGGATTAGGCGAATTCCGGCTTATCAGGGTCCAGATTAACGAGGTTTTACTGTAGCTTTACTGTAAAAATTTGGCACTAGCTAAATGTATTCAGGCTTCCCTACTAAATAAGAAAACGAAATAAATATATACTACTTAGCCTATAGCATAAAACACTTTCATAAATATCTGATTGTGCACCCACATCTGGAAAGTCCATTTATATTTCTTGATAATATAAAATATAAATGGTCGTCACTGTACTAATGTACAAATTAATTTAGCAAATGACAAAGCAAAAAAAAAAAAGTATCAGAATTTACACATTAAGCTCAGAAAAGTAATTAGGAGCAATATGGAAGCATGCTGTGAAATAGGAGGATGTGACATTAGCATCTATTTATTTAATATACATTTAGCCATTTTGAGCAAATAAAATTCATTTTATAGGAGAAAAAAGAAAGATGACGCAAGAAAATACAATGTAAGTATCAGAATTCTGCATACTTGACATGCCATACAGACGATGGAAATAATTGTTATCTAATTACATTGTAATAATCATAAATTTGATTATTACATTATAGATAAAAATAACGTTGGATACTCTATTATGAAATGGGGAGGAAAGAGACTTGGATCTATTGTGCGTCATAGATATAATTCTGGAACTTCGAAATTATAGACGAGGGAGAACCTTAAGGAACCAGTCAAGATTACTGATTATGACTTTTAAATAAAATAAGCTCTCAAGCTTATATGAAAGAATCTAACTGAAAGCTGATTCCTGCGTGGACAAAAAGCTGAAAAATGTAGTGTTCAAGCCACATCAGTAATTAAGATAACTAGAACATTGCAGCAGATCTGTTAAACTAAGCACATGTTTCAGTTTTTCATAGTCATGCTTCATTACAATTCTCCACAGTCTAAATTAAACCAAAATTATTTGGAATATATTAATAAATTACTGTTAGTTGCTATGGGATGAAATAAGAATGGAGTAAAGTTTATCTTTGCATTTAGCAAACAAAATTATTTCACTGGTGGCAGTAATTGGTAAGGCTTCTTTACCATGAACTACAACAATTAACTTGTTTCCTGGATATTCCAAAGAATAACTGAATTGTAAAGCAAGAGATAAAAATCTAAATAAACCATTCTGATAAAATAGTCGCACTATCAACCACTCATATGTAATGTAGGGTAAAGGTTGGTAAACTGTGATACGAGTAATATTGTGATAGTTCTTTTTGAGAATTTATTACTATTTTACTGAGTGAGAGGAAGGTCGGTTTTTTGCGTCAACGTACGGTATTAAGGGAATGTTCGTGGACAAGTTACTGCACAAAACCGGTTCTTCTCTCGCTCAGTAAAATTGCAATAAATGCTCAAAAAGAACTAATCACAATATTACTCGCATCACAGTATTATCAATCTTTACCCTATATACTGAAACTGACCAATAAGTTCTGATGATTCTAAACTCTGGTTTATTACTAAGTGGATGGTAGAGTAAACAAATTACTAAGCATTATTGCAGGTGTTCACTTTCATTCTATCGCCACGCCGAAAAATTAAACTGAGCATTGTTGTGTTCACGTTTCATTGGTAAAGTCTGTCTCAAAATAAAATGTAACATATGAAAGACTTTGTTGTAAATAAAAAACACACCGGTTGGGAATCGCTGTTCTAATAGAACATAATATTCATGAATATCCTTATAAAATCTTTGAAACGTAATTTTTTCACAGCCATCCAATTTTTAAGAAATTTCAACTTGTGTTTAATTTTGTATAATAAAAATGCTTGCGTCATTATTACACTTACACAATAATCGTATATTTAGTCAACAGTTATTTGTATATGATAGGTAAAACACTTTACATAACAGGAAAATCCATGGAAACAATAAAATATATCGAAATAAATTTAATTATTAAACATAATAATGAAACATGGAACTCCCCAAGGATGAAGAATGAAACTGGTGTGATGAATATATTGAAGGAGGGTAGACGGACTATGCCTTATGTCGATGTAGATTTTGTTACCCTGACAGTGAAATATTACTGAAGGGAAAGTGATTATGGATTAAGGAAACTCAAATCTAAATATGTCATTTTTTAAGTTCAAGGGGGAAGGGTTCAAACCCTCCCTTGCGTACGCCCCTCTGTGTCAGGAATCTTGAAAAGTACAGGCGTATCTATAAGGTCCTTAGCAAATTAGTTTTGTAATTTAAGTGTAGGAATAGATTTACACGTACAGTTTAGGGAAACTTCCTTCATAAACTGATATTTACTTCTACTGGAGGGAAAATTACTCAATAAAAATGCTTGAGAACAAGAAAAAGGAGATGAAATTATACTATGTTCTCACAAAACTACTAAGAAAATTACTTTCTATGGAGAAAAAGTTAACAGAAGTTAATAAAAAATTGAGCAAATAAAATATTTATAAAAAAATATATTTAAAATATTATGATAAAGGTGTCTCATGGACTAAAACCACAATGTGAACAGCCACAAGTGTTTAAAAAAAACAGTTCAACAGATCTGCAACATTATTCCTAAGGACTGTATACAGAGAAGGACACTTAAAGCGTACCTCAGTATCAAAATATGTTGGGAGGGAGCAACAAACTACCGTGTAAAAATATTAAGTTTTATTTTTATCACAACCATACCATAAAAGTACGAAACTTCTCTTTGTTTCAAATATGAGATAAAATGTTTCCAATTTAATGTTCCACTCAAATTATACATCATTCAGTCTTAAAAGTGGTTAAAAAACTGAATATGTATTAATAAAATGTACTGTCGAATGAAGGCAATTTTGAAGGAGACTTACTTTTTTTAACAGAAATCACAGTTCCAGTTCTCAGACAAATATGAGAAGCATTACAATGTTTAACTATCTTATAAATTCACAATATATGTTTCTCATAACTGTCTGTACATTGTACAAAGTATGTGAGATTTTGCTGAATCTGTTGTCTTTATAATTTATAAGTTCGAAGCAATCAATTTTAGCACATTGGCAAACATTAAGGTACCTATTTCATTTTAACATTACAATATATAAACTAAAACGCGAAAATGGGGACAACTTTCCACATTTCTATGACTGTAAAGGAAGTAATAAAAAAAATTAATTTCTGGACATTGTTCTTCGTTACAAATTACTGAACATCAATACCATGTTTCTTTCTCATTAAGAAAACGGAAAATAACTACATCAAAACATTTAACAATACGTATAATTATAAAGAAGGGCAATCTTCAGAAACTAAAGACCAAGCAATTCGCCATTACTTAACTTCTTCTCACTGAAGAAAAATTTTTCATTTATACTTTATAATACAGAATCACAACATACTTTACGTAAATTATGAAAGTTCAATTTTCATCAGATTGCTATTGCATTGCTCCGCTCCCACACGTACACATGTGCAAAGGCCATGCAACGCACATTCATCCCTGCTTCCTACAAAATAAATGTAACGAAATCCGAAGTCCCATTCCATAATAATAGTAACAAAAGTGCACTAAAATTAAATAAAATTCACCTATTACTCACCTCAGTACCAAGCATAATTATGAAGTGCCAATTGGATTTATGATGTTTCTTCTAATCGCTGAGTATGCAGGAAGGAATATGGGTACAAACGTAGAAATCTCATCTGTCTATTGATCTTATGACTCAATTCTAACAACTTCAAAAAATGTACGTAATGATAAGTGTAATTTGGATGTAATTAGGCATAAGTGTTTAAAAAGTGCTTTTAATATTGTTTCATTAAAATCAATGACTCGTTTAATATAAGAAAATATAATTCTGGTTGCGTTCATTTTACTTATATTATCTTAATTTATGACAAATCTTCATTAATATTTGTTTGTTCGTTTCCAATGGCAGGATTTTTTTATTTACATCACTCTCCTTCGTGTTTTCCAGTACAAACTAATTGCTATACTCTTTGATTGCTAGATTTCTTTGTTTAATACTCAGTTTGGGAGCTAATATCTCAATCGAGTCATTGCAGACTATCCCTTAGCTTTCCACTCCATCTTTTCCGGCTGAGACAGCAATGTTTCGGTCGGAGATGAGTAGGCAGGAAGGTAAACATTGCTCAGTGATGGATTGTGTAAGGCAGGCATAACAGATTTTACGAACTTTCGGCTCTCGCTGGTTGCCTAAAATCCATCACTGATGCATAATGCCTTAGTGTGTGTGTGTGTGTGTGTGTGTGTGTGTGTGTGTGTGTGTGTTTTGTTTATAAGACGGTGTAAGCGGAAAGAAATGGGCGGGGGTTTCTTTGCTCCCTTTCACTTTCCATTTATGCACAGGGCTGCTTCAAAACATGTTTCACAGTCATGATGGAATTTGAATCCTTACAAACTTAACTGTCTGAATTACGAATTTTAAAGCGGTGTAGATGTGTAGTTAGACAGTAATGCCCAACATACATTCTTAATTTTGTAACTGCTTCTTTGAGCTGTAGGTCATGGAAGACTTTACTATCATTACTTATGTTAATCCATTGCTCTGCCTTATTTTCCTTTTTAAGTGTCCTTTGTGTAAACTGGTTATCAATTAAATGATTTAACTTTTGTATAATTTTGTACATTGGGCAGTCTTCTTTTGTTGCTGATGAATTTCCTTTTTATTCAGCTTTAGATTAATATTTGAAGGATACAGGATAAAAAAGATCGGTAAAAACGAGTTATTACTACCAATAGATAACTAATACGTGACAACATGTTAAATATTACTGAACATATAAACGATCAGCGTCCGAGAAACACGCAATTTAAACTTATGCATTGTATGAAAAACGATCAGAGTCTAACTTTCAATTTGCTTTCTTGAAAAATTTTCTTTATGTGGCCTTGATCTTTTTTCCCCTGTGCCTTTCATTTATGTATGTTCTTTTTCCAAAATTTATAGAAATTATACACCAAGACAACTAAAATAACCGTTGGTTAATTATTAAATACTACCAGATAAATGTGAAGCTAGGAAACAATATGAAAGTAATATGATGAATATGCTTGAGTATTATAGGACATTCATCGCCACTGACAACAGAAAAGAAAATGTTCTTTAAAACGTAGCTCAAAACATAATTCTCTACTGAACAGGAAACTCTTTGACTTTGTGTAAACTCTTATCTTATTCATTATAATGACACTCTGCGAATGGTAATCTTTTAAGTTGATCGGTTGTTTCATTTTAGTGTTCACATCCTATTCTCTAGAGCAGATATTAGATTTAACATCATTAGAAGTCCAATAATTATTGTCAAGACAAAAGTGCTTTAGAACCCATATTCCTTCCTACTTTGAGAATTACATAATTTAAATTTGTTTTCAACCCAAATAAAAAGAAGGGTGCATCATGGGTACAGTTTTCGGTGTGCTGGTACTTCGATTACGTAAATCCCATAACTAATTGTTCTTCAAACCCATGAAACGTCTGTTTGTGCAAAATGCAAATGGAGTCCAACAAGTTATATTTACTAGGGTCACATAGGCATTACTTAGTTATATACTTTTCCACAGAGAATATACAGATTACATTAGAGTTGAACAATACAAAACAGGGACAAAGCCAGAAGCCAACAACTCTAGTGATGGAAAAATAAATTTGAGGAATAAAATAATATACAAACAGACCACAGTGGCTTCGAAACACGTCTTCATATAAACCCATGAATATGTTCTCTATGTTCACAACATTTTACGTAAATATCCACAATTTTTAGCAGGTGTTTGTTATTACGATGTATCGATATCAATATAAACATTCTATATCAAGTACACAATTTAATTTAAGTTCAGAACAATTAGTTACTAAATGACACGTCTAGTTTATAGGTTATAAATATATTAATTTGTAATGATAAAATACATGTTCTTTGATCAACTTTATAACAGTATTCATTAAAATTGATAAAATACAATAAAATTGAAATGAATATATAACAGTTGTATGAGCACTGTATGTTAGACGTAGTGCGCATACAACTGTTATATATTCTCTTCAATTTTATTATATTTTATTAATTTGTAGATAGCAAACTTTTAAGCACGTGAATTCTTTAACAAATTCCTTTTAGTTTGACTGCCCAATTATATTTTAAAAGTGAAAATAAAATAATTAAGAATACTGTAATTATTTATTCGAAGTTTTTCAGGAAATTAAAAACCTAGAAACAAACTAGTTCCTAGAGAAATTTCTCTAGTTATATTAAATATATAATTCGCAAAACAATGTTTTCTACATTAGTATATATTTTAACAATAGAAAACAACATATTATGTTCCTTTAAAACACTAAACAAAACTCACGCAGAAAATAGTAAATGCAGTTTTAAAGGAGAACTTTTGAATTTTACCAGTTGGTCTACAACAATATTGTGTAAAATAGTAGTACCAAAGAATGATGTCCTAAAAGGACAAAAAACTACAGTTTATATTCTTTTAAGCGAATTATGCTGTAATCATTAGATATAATCATACGAGATCAGTTATAAATATTCAAAACCTACGAGGGAGTTGAGATATAATCCATACAGGTTTCGTCCCAAGAATAGGAGTACAGTCTACAAAAAGCAACACATTCACCACTGTGGCTGTTGTTATTATATTTTAATCCCATAAACATAAAATAACAAGGCAGCTGGAAAGCTAGAACATATGGATGTTACTTCACGAAGTCTGGTTTACTTACTATTGTTATTCTTATTGTTATTCTCTTTCTTTTCATATATGACTTTACCATCTGGCCCTGGGCAGAATAATACAGAAAAAAAAGACAAAGAGAGTTAAGATAGTTGCTAAGCCCTGGTCCAGCGGTCCAAGAAACAGCGGCAAAACAGCCGCATTCAGAATAACGTGTCCGATACAAAAGGAAGAAACAAGGGGGAAACAATTTCTATTTGGGTTTAAACTCCAATGTAATAAAACCTTCAAAATAAAACAGCATTTCTCTGAATCCGACTGTCTGTCTCAATTACAAAAGTGTACATGGTTATCATTAATGTTTCCAGCACTCATAACAAGCCACTTCGAAATATAGTTAATATCTTCACCATCTCAAAGATTTTTCAACACATGCAATAAAAAAGTAATAGAAATGTCTAGCTTGTACTTGGAAAATAAAGTTAAATAAATTATATACAGAATTTCAGCTATCTAATCATAAGCCAAAACTTTCATCAATCAAGATGGCGGAAAAACAAAACGCAAGTAAAGTCTCACGTAGATTTAAAAGTATATTTAGCATAAATTTAAGTTATAGCCTAATTTTAAAAGTAAAGTTTTGGTTTTGGAAACAGTACTGGTGGCATTGTTTCTACTTATTTAAGTAGTAAATACTTAGAAAAATGAATCAAAAACACAAAGAACTATTTGTATAAAATTGTCACTGCGAAATCATTACCTACTCAAAATAAATGTCATTCTTCATCTCTAACAATTTTATAATATGGCCTGATGTATAAGCAAACAAGTAAAAAACATGACTTCTAAGACGAAGGCGTTTATAATGTACATAATGTATGAGCATAAACTTAAAATTAGAAAATAAAATACACACAAAGAGAAACAACTTGCTAAAAATAATCTTTTCAGGATTCAGTTTTGTCAAGAACATTCAAACGCCTTTTTCTCAGAAGTAATATTTTTTACTTAATGTGTTTTGATTGTAAACCGACGAAATTTTAACATGAAGAAAGAAGTATTTCGTTCACACAGACAAAATAATTTATCAAGACTTTGTAAAGTTTACTTCTTTATCATAATCATAAAGTATCCCTTGCTATCACAATACTTTATATTATAAAGATAAAAAACTTAGAAACTCAGAAAATTGTAATTAATTGATTTGATGCATGTTTTTAATTTTGATAACCAAAGATTACGCACGCACTTTTCAAGTTTTATTTGAAATTTAAAAGCCTTAAAAGGAAAACTTGTTAGGGCAACAAAATCCATCAGAATAAATTGTGTATAAAGTAAGTCATTCTTTAACCAAAAGATGATTATAAATAAAAAAAAAAAAATAATTTACACTTCACTCCTTTCAGATTCAGATTATGGCTTGTTATGAGCTTAGAAATATTTCAGAAAACCTCTAAAATGTACAATACTATATATTACTGTACAAAAATATTAAATACATTTTTACAGTTCTATAAATCTAAGTTAATAGCAGTTATAAATGATATAATATGATGCTACTCTATTATATTTGACAACATTCAATATTTGAATATTTTACAAGTCTTAAGATGGGTAGCCTACTATATATAAAAGTCAGTGAGCTAAGAAACGTACCTTCTTCTACTTCGATGCCTTCTGCCTTCAGCAAGTCACGCAAACGCATGATTTCTTCCTTGAGTTCGCGGATCAGTTTAGCATTAGCATCCTCATTAACAACAGCCTTACATACAATCTGTTTTGCACGATCAGCATACCTGTTGGAGAAAAGTGAGGTTGTGTTAGATAAGTCTCAAAATTGTTCAACTACCTTTAAACTTAGGCTACAATTAAAACAAAATTTTTCTATACATAAGTAAGACATTTCTTAGCTTTCAAAATTGGCAATGTTTTGCAGGGTGTAAAAAGGTTTCTCCTTCTAAAATGCTTACAAACAGCTTTAATTTACTTTTGGTTTATCACTTTCCAATTTTTCTTTTAACCAATATATTCTCCAGTTAATCAATGGCATTCTTCTTCTTTCCTTCACACCGACAGTGTTGAATCCAGGGGGTACCGGAGGGCGGCAATTTCTCCCCCCCCCCCGGTTCTGATCATTGTATTCCTACCAAAATCCAATGGTGTCTCTAATCTAATTCGATTTTTAAATTTACCACTAGATTTAGTTAGAAAATAACTAATGTGGCAATTCTGATTTATCTGTGTCATTTTAAAAAATGCCACAACAATCGACATACTGTGTGTTATAATTTGTAAGTCTAAGTGCCAAATTTAACTCAAGAAAAGCATAGACCTATAACATATTAATTCATGATGATGCCATCACCTTGACTACTTATCTAAATATCAGTAATAAAGAAACAGTATGGGCTCATTTTTGTTCGTTTTAATACGTATTGGATAAAGAAAAACCTCAACATAAAAATTACTGTAAAGAGTAACGTAAAATACAAAATTCTAAATAAATATCGATAGCTGGGAAGTGATACCTCGTAGCCTATCTCTACATTCGCAAGTGAATAAAAAAACCTGTTTTAAAAATTAACTTACTTTTTCTCAAAATAGACGAACTTTTCATATATCGGATGCTTCTGCTTTGCAAGATCTTCTACTCTACTCTAATGTAGTTACTTTAAATAACAATGTACCTGTAGTTAAACTAAACGACAATTTCTGTAGATACGAATTATTACCACAGTCTAGTATATACAGTCACGAAACTCAATACGTAGTAAATATGCATCCATAGATAGTTGCTAACCACTAGGATCGCTACTATCGCCTTATTACAGACAATGCGAAATAGTACTGCACAGTCTATTGTTTCTAGTAGCCTCATAAACTCAAGGTTCGTGACTGTATATACTAGACTGTGGTATCACTTCTTAGCCATTGATATGAATGAACTCTGAAATAAATAGTCCCCGCAAAAATGGTTGTACAATTGCGCTTCAAAATTTTCAACTCCTCCTGGGGAATCAATTCCCCCCCCCCCAAACCAAAATGGCTGGATTCAATAATGTTACAATCCAATACGGTATAGATTCTCTCACAATTATACAACCAGAAACTTACATAAAATCCAATAATTGCATGGGCTTGCATGCAATTCATCTTCTTTGTCTTATTATTTAACCTCATTCACATCGACTTACAATGCAATATGGTGTAGATTAGAGATGAACAACGAGCGAGAATGCAAGACTAACAGCGCCGCAAAGCCGAAAACCCGCACGACAGTATTGCCTGTCGTTGACTGCTTGTAAGCAAATGTTCCAAGAAATCGGGACTTCGGGAGTGATCAACTCTCGAACGTCAAGCAGCCTTGAATCGTCACAGTTGTTTATACCAGACTGAACTTTTATTTGTTTTGGCAACTGTTATATGTTTATAAATAATCAAGTAGCCCATTTGAAACATCATCTCTACCTTTCAGTGTAGCAATCCGTTCCCCAATCTTTATTTAATTACTGGGCACTTCCGGGTAGCTCAGTTGGTAGAGCAGCTGGCTACGGACTGGAAGGTCCGGGGTTCGATCCCAGGTGGTGACAGGATTTTTTTCTCGTTGCCAAACTTTCAGAACGGCCCCGAGGTTCACTCAGCCTCCTACAAAAATTGAGTACCGGGTCTTTCCCGGGGGTAAAAGCCGGCCACAGCGTGGTGCCGACCACACCACCTCATTCTAGTGCCGAGGTCATGGAAAGCATGGGACTCTACCTCCATGCCCCCCAAGTGCCTTCATGGCATGTTACGGGGATATCTTTACCTTTACCTTTTTACTGGGCACTTATTAAAGACTAGGAAATTCTTTTTCGTATGTCTGAGATCAAGTATACAACCTCAAGTAAAACAAAACGTTTTATTTAACGCTATGTTTTATGTTTCTTAGAAATTCAAATTTATTTGAGATTTTTTTTTTTATTTATATAACCATAGGTAATAATATCTGATAGAACCAGGACAGTTTGATAACTGTGATACTGTTTTCTTTTGTCTTTTTGTATCAATTAAACATCTCTAATGTTATTTATTTCAATTATGTATGTTATTCAAAGTTAAAAAATCTTTCCACGTGGACCAAATGCTATTTCGAGAATGATGAGCGGGACTCGAAGCGTACAAGAGTTACGAGACGGACCGAAAGAAATGCAACGAACACAGCGAGCGAGAGCGGCAGTTAGTTTTGTTCATCTCTAGTGTAGATTCTCTCACAACCATACAGAAACTTACATGAAATGACTAAATGCACGGGATCATAAAACAAAATTTGCACTGACCTGAGTGTTGATAGAGTTTCATCATAGTTTATGTCTGCCGGACTGATAGCTGCTACCATAGCTGTTTTTGAGTTTCCTCCAAGATTCTCTCGTAAAAGCCATGTTAAGACTGAATCTCGGTAAGGTATAAAATCAGCCTTCTTTTTCTTTTTAGTTGCCTATTAGTGCAGAAGAAGTACACTATTAGCTTACTTTGCCAAAAATATTAAATTACTTACAAATTTCAATGTTAGTCACAAGAAATTCTACTTATTTTGGTATTACACTTCTTTGTAGACACTGGAAAAATCAGTAACGAAAAACCGGGAGGATGAGAAGTTTCTTCTCTCTTCTCACAAACAAAATAATCATTTTTTCATGTTACTGACAACGGTAATTTGCATTTATAATACTCAAGTCACTCTTACGTTTGTGACAGATCGATAGTCTAAGAATTGTTATGAAATACTTTTCTTCATTTACCTCATTGAAAGTTGCTACATTCTAATGATTAAATTTTTATTGTTACATTCTAATGATTAAATTTAACATTTGTAATTTTATTTCCAACTGGTCATACCAGTACTTTAATATTTATCTGCTGTTAGAATTAGATTTAGTGTCCTATTTTTATTAACAAAACGACAAATTGCTGGAGCGAGTTGTAAAAATACAGAGACTTATTTCTGGAAGATTTTATATTTCATACACCAATAAACACGTATTTAATCTTTTACAACATATTCCAAGCAAAATAGAAAATAAAAAAGCAATAATACTATTTACATTAGCTTCTCCTGAGAATTTCGTAACTGATTTGCCTCATAAACTTCGGAAAGTATCAATACTAAACACACAAAAGTTCAGAAAGTGTAAATACTACACATATTAAGTAGCAACTAATGCAAGAAGCACTTACCGCCTAATCCAGAAGGACAGAATGGAAGAGAAAATTTATTTGAGTGAATGCATACTATAAGAAGCTGTGCGAATTTTTACATCAATAACTAGCAAGTAGGAATTTACATTAAAATACTTTTAAAACCAATAATTGCATAGCCAAGATGAAAGGAATCTGATTCAACCCATTTTTAGAACACAGGAGATGCTCTAAATACATCTGTCTACAGATCTTAATTACGTAATGATATTTCGATTAAAGGACTCTTAGAAAGAATTCGTATTATCAACAATCTCAGTCTTTTATATTCTATATTAGAGAGGAATATGTGAGCAAGATTATAAATGTGTAGGAACAATTTTTCATTAAATAAATGTATTCTTAACAGAAAGGTAGTCTCCATAAGAGAGATTAAATTCTTTCTTTATAATTTTATTATCTGAGTATGAAAGTTATTCTCATAACGACTGCTATTTCTGTAGAATAAGACCTGAAAAAAGACAATATTTAAACCAGTGATATAATGAATAAAATTCAATAAGAATAAAATCACATTTTAAATGAATGAATTCCTTTTCAATTCCAGTATATTGTTATGTTTGTTATGTTTTATTTAACGACGCTCGCAACTGCAGAGGTTATATCAGCGTCGCCGGATGTGCCGGAATTTTGTCCCGCAGGAGTTCTTTTACATGCCAGTAAATCTACTGACATGACCCTGTCGCATTTAAGCACACTTACAATTTTATTTTATAACTCGTTCTTCAATATTATACGTCATCTTCTCACAAAATACGTGTACACCACAGCGAACTTCATATTCAACTGAATCAAAATACGTTGGAACCAGGGACTTTGTATATGACACATCACGGCCAAGGTCGCTTGCGCAGCACACACTTTTGCCGCCGCTTGGCCTTTAATACAAGCATTCCTCGTAAAATGAACTAGCCTATATGTATTAAACTGATCCACTGCTTTTATTGTAGCAGTGCAGAGGTCCAAGTCTGTCCCTTCTCATTCCACCGCTAAATATTCAACTTTCGTGAGATTAACCTGATATTAACCTTGAGTTCTCCCACATTATAAACCAAATCCATTAAACATATCGTGAAGCCAGTGACCATGGGAATTCATATAGTTGGCGGCGATATCTAGTTTTCAGGTATGGCAGTAAGAAGAAAAGAGTAAGGATTGTAAACACGCAACTTAAAAATGAAAGATTTTACGGCACATGAAGTTATCAATATCAACACTTTATTGAATGTTTAGATAAAGTCACATTCATATGTCGTAAAGAACTGAGCTCGACGGACCATTTCGTCCTCAACTCTGAGCAACTAACATTAAACATACATGTACATATGTACGTAGCGGAAGTCTCTGTTCATGTGGTCAGCACGGCGAAATGCCGCCTCTTAAGAGAACACAGGAGTAGTACAAGACAAGTAAAAGTAACAAGTCCGCTAGACTTGTGGTCAGTAACGCCACTACTTGAACCACACTGAAGGAATGATTCAGGAAAAAAAATAATACCAATCAACAATGCGCTATGTACAGTCTCAGAAAAAAAGTTTGGTCGCGCATGATCGGACATACAACGAAACAAAACTAATTTTATGACCTTAACCTGTCTTTCTCTTATCAACCAGGTCGCTCGTCCTCTGATCATGTGCACTGCCTCCTTTCTGGGACATAGTATCTGTGTAACAAAACTTTTTTCTAAGACTGTACATAATGTTGCTATTATTTACATTATTTTGCTGAAGTAACTTCAAGATGCTCTTAATAACTACAATGAGTTACGTAGCTCTCAGGTGTACTTCATTATAGAGGTGTTTTAGAAACTACATTCTTTTTTACAATTTTAACATAAATTAATTTTATCAAGTTCAATGTAAGTACAATACATTGTTATGCACATTCCTTTCATCCTGACATTGCAAGATGTATCCCTCAGCTCGAATTAAAGAAATACTGTACAGAGTGTCTGACTCAAGGCGTTCATTAATTGTTTTAGGCATCACGCACAACACGACTATGGGTGGACAAACAATACTTTTCGTCGTTGAAATTCTCTAACTCACAGCGCTTGTATTTTAATTTAAGTAACGACTGAAAACATCTCGAATAATAAGTAGACATAGGTTCGGTGGATTAATTGATATATTAATTCATACAATGCGCCTGAGTAAAGAAACAAACATTTTATAATACGCGGATCTCTCGAGGATAGTTCATGGCTCTTAGTTAGAGTGACGTGTTCTTATGATTGTATCGACTGCCTGAGTGGGTTCGATATTCGGTCCTTCCTTTCGTACTTTTTAATTTCGAACTAAGATTCGAGATGATTCTAGAATACTGTAATACTAGGGTCATTCCATACAAAATTTTAAGAATATGCCAGCGATGTCATGAATTTTTTGGGGCTTTTAATATAATAATGTTATTATGAAAATCAATAAACTACCAACTATGACCGCCATATCATTAATATTTTAGTCATACAGATGACTGAAAACTGGGTGGCAGATACATGTTATCCATTACTTAAAATATTCTAGACACCCTATATCAAAACTAAACAGACGCCATTGTAAACCTGAATAACCATATTTTAATACCTTAAAGACTAATCCGAATAATATTAAGGAATGCTCATAAAAACACCTCATTGAAAAAAAGAAATAGTTTTATATTCGAATGCAACAAATTAAATTCCTGCGAATTTCATTCGTATTAAAGAAAATCTTATTCCTAATCCATCTCCCAAGTTTTATGACTTTATCTAAAAAAAACCTGTGAATAATTAAATTAATAAAATTGTTAATTTTTGTTCCGACGATTGAAAATCGTTTGCTATGTGTGGCGGTCGCAGCGTTCGCGAGACTTCGTAACGATGAGTAATCTCAAACGTTCGTCTCCCTGATCTTGATCGCGCAACATTTTGTACGACGGGAGAGCCTACCTGCTGAGCTCCTTTGTTCCGGCGAGTTATTTTTATTAAAAACCAACATGATAAGTCAACTTTCTGAAATTTTCACAGTGGAATCAGCATTCCCTATAGAATTAAACATATGTATTTTCGTCTGTAAAAATGAATTGCATTTTGTGTTCTATATTTTTTTTAATTATTTTCGGTGGGTAAGTATTAAAACAAAAAAATATATATATATTTTTTTTCATTTTAAGGGCATTTATAAACAAGGCTCTCTATTCTCTAATTGCATTGAAATCACTTTTCTATCTTCTTTTACATAGTAAAATGAGTGAAACCCTGTTCTTTGTTAAACCAATATTTTAAATTATGACTGCTGGCAAACTATGAAAGATATAAATATAGTATTTCTTGAAATTCATATTTATAACATACAAAATAACCTATTACAATATTTTTAACTTTTGAGATATCATGGTTCAAAAACATACTTTTTTTTTTGCATGGAATGACCCACTACTTTAAAATGGAAATACGGAATCCATCGTAACATCATAAAAATAAGAATGTTCCATAGCAGTAGCTATGAAAACTCGAATTCTACCGTCCATAACCATTTACGGTTCGAATCTCTGAAGCTCGTAAAAACTAAATTTTAATATCTCGAAAGAATAATTAAATATAAGATATTCCAGCAAGCAAACTACGTCGACATCGTCCAATTCCAAGCGGGTTGTTATCGAACTCGTATGTCTTCGACCATAATTATGGTTTGTAACAGTCTGGATCCAACTTTTTTCTTGGTCTGCTCAGGCTTTGAAGTTCTCATGATAGTATCATTAGGCGTGACATATTCAAAATATATTGAAATAAATTAATAAATTTTGTAAAAATTCTGCGCTGTCTGTTTATTAAAGATACGTTGCTTATTCGGAATGAAACAAAATAAATAAACTAATTTGAAGGATTCGATATAACTTGTATATGAAGAAAACAATGTTATAGGAACTATACAAAGAACAAATGACTCGATAAAACATTATCCAAGATAGGAATAAACTTTCGAAAGGGAAAAGTCAATAAATAAATTAACATAATACGATGGCTGAGAACCAGACTGTTCTAAGTCCAACTTTTTATAAGAAAGAAATCTGTATTTCATTGTGTTCCAGTTCTTGTCTGCACATATGAATCAAACAAAATTGTAAATATTTCTCTTCATAAGGTTGCTATGAAGCTATTCCAAATTGTTTCATGAAGCTTTGAATGCCAGGAGCTTAAAATAGCTCTCCTGAAAAAAATAGTAAAATGGGTTTGGAACAGTCTGGTTCTGGGTCATCGAACAGTTGACAGCACGTGTTTAACAATAAATTATCATACGAAGACTAATATTCGTGACATTCACGCGATGAAGTCAGTGAACGTTATATCCACTCCTGATTCCTCCTACGAAACCATGAAATACCTCCCACATGTCTCGACTGTTATTGGGGCTGCCTAAGCAAAAATGAACGGCTTAAATCAGACAATATAATCTTCTGAGACATATCGAACTAAACAATGTAATCGTAAGTATATATCTTTAGGATTACTTTATGTCTCAAGAGAAGTTTATACACGTTATGTACAGTAATTTTTTTCATCATATGCTGAGGGACATATGAGTAACCTTATTTAAGAAAATGTGTAAGCTTAAGTTTTAATGCTTTACAATATTATTACATATTTAAAGGTTCCCTACATTATAATTCAACTATTATTTAAATAAAAATATTAAAAGCAGAATTATAACTATGGATGTACTACATAGCGCTAATTATGGTATATTATTTTTGTTTCTTTTGTAAAGTTTAGGAAATTTTTTTACCTGGAAGTTACGAACAATATACTTACATAGGTTAATCATCAACTGAAGCACATTATATTACTACAATGGCATTTCTGCTACTGTGCAAAAGATAAGTTTTCAAATATTTAGGAAGAGAGAGGAACACTATTAATTAATCTACTGTAACTAGAAAAATAAATATTAATAACATAAAGACGGTGATAATGATGTTGCAATGACAATGGCAATAGCGATGATGT
This sequence comes from Periplaneta americana, assembly GCF_040183065.1. Lineage (NCBI taxonomy): Eukaryota > Metazoa > Arthropoda > Insecta > Blattodea > Blattidae > Periplaneta > Periplaneta americana. Next base: position 73,934,843 of record NC_091132.1, read on the forward strand.
GATGAGTGACTACAGTCATGATGATAGAGATCAAAGTAATGATAGTGGTGATAATGGAGATGCTGGCAGCGGTGGTGAAGTTGGTGGTGATGAAGGTGATCATGACGGAGGTGGTGTTGGTAGCGATTGTGTTGGTATTGGTGATCGTAGCGATGTTGATGATGACTATGGAAGTAGATGTGTGACTATAATATTTATGATGATGATTAAGATGATAGAACTGGTATAGTAGTAGTGATAATGGTGATTTTACTTCAATTATATTTTATATATACACATCCTTTTGCAAGTAATAATATTTCGAATATTTTATTTTGCGATATGCTAAGAAATTCATTTGCATAATAGTAAAGAGAAGAAACAAGATAAAAATGAAATGATTACAAGGTTTAATTAATTTATTTAAAATACAAGAGTGGAGAGACATTTCAGCAAGTTATTTTTAAAGTGCGATAAAACTTTATGAGGTGAATCAAATATGTATTTAAACAACCTAAGAGCTTATTACTAAGTCTCGAAAGTTGATAACCTAAAAATTACAGAAAAATTACCTATAACCTCCTGAGTTCTGAGAGTATAGTATACTATACTTCATAAATGATTATCATATAACATGTATGTGCAAAGACTCGAAGTCTAGTATAATACTTGTGCTCTAACTGTAACCTGCAGAATGTTTTCAGCATTTTTCTTCATTTCAGTATGTGTAGAAATTATATTGAACTTTAAAAATAAAACAACAAATGTCTCAGGACTCAGGAGGATAAAATGACCTCAAATTTCTGAAAATATGACATTAGAATTTAAAAAAATTATCATGATTTTAATAGTAAGATCAGAATGCGAATTAACTGGGGGGATAGGTGGGATTTCCCCCCTGTTGGAAAGTCATTCTCCTCTCATAAATTCATATTAACATCCCTGCCAGGGATAACTTCTATCCTCCCCTCACAAAATATAATCGTTTTAATAAGAGTGTATGTACTTTATAAAGTAAGCAAATAAAATAATATTGATGTATTATCATCATCAGCAAGTTGACAACAATCAATAACTTAGGAATTACACATCTTATCTTAAGCCTGCTCATGGATATAATTATTATTATGATCAAGATGCAAGACAAGCAACTCAGTGCGACCAAGCGTTGAGCCGTATCAAATGAGGATAATAATAATATTATGTATGGTATTCTATATCTAGGATTCTATCCCCCCTTATCAGAAATCTTAATTCGCACCCTGAGTAAGATACAAACAAAATAATAGCATACTTCCATCTGTACAAAATACATTCTCATCAAACTCAGTCACTAACTGTCGCAATAAACTTTGTCTACTTTCTTTTACTTTCGGCATTTTTACATCTTCACTTGTGTGATACAATGTGCTGACTGCGGGCACTGTGGCTGCAGTATTTGTTGTCTTGCGTTGAATGATGGAAAACACGTAACACATGTGATCAGGAATCAAGGCTGATGCCACCGTAAGAGCAATTATTTTTGTAAGACACAATCGAATTGCATAAGCAACCGGCAGTAGGTTCTCGACTACGCCGCAGTAAAAGGCCACTCATAAGCAGAAAGGACAAAAAAGTAAAACAAAAAAGTAGAACATTTTCTAAAAAAATGACCAATAGAAAATAATAGACCGAAAATTTCAAAACAAAAGTAGGCTATATTAGTTCGTGTTGAAGTGAAGCGAATTTCTATTGCATCCTGTTTTTACTGTGATGTTTCAGAGAAAGATATTTCATCAACTTCCGAGCTCTACTTATCACTTATACTTTTGGGTCTTGTTCAAAGGTATTTTTAACAATACATCCTTCAGATGACTTCCTCCACTTGCAATGCTATGTTCAAGTCGCTTCTGGAACGTATGACATGAGCACACAACTCCTGACCAATGTGTTCAAATTACATGCTGAATCTTGTTCCTCAGCTCTTGAATACGTTTGTAGACTTTGCAGAGCTTCTTCTCCAGACGCATCATCTCCCGATCTGGTGATAATCTATGTCCTTCGCGTTCACCTGATTTGGCAACTCTAGATTTTTTTATGGAAGTGTTTGAAACAGTGTGTGTTCTCCCATAGATTAAATGATGTTAAACAGCTGAAGAACAAAATTCGGCATGAAACTTAACACATTGGTCAGGAGTTATGTGTTCGTGTCGTAACAAATTTCCAGAAACGATTTCAGGAGTGCATTGTAAATGGAGGAGGTCACTTAAAGGATGTGTTTTTTTAATTACTCCAATAGTGTACCGTAAACTAGGGTTACATTGGCCCAACGAGTGTTACTTTGGCCCACACACGACAAAAAGTTTAAAAAATTTTTCGCACTGAGAGTTTCATATTCACATCATCAATTTCTACGCGCCATACAATAGTCAGATATTTTAAGAATAACTCCCGCCATCAGGATTGTCTAGAACGGCCTTTGTTGGACACCTGTGATTTTCATGGCCTTTGTTGTCGTAGAAGTAGTAAATTAATATTGTGTAAACTTCCTTCTTCCCAGCCGATATTGGTTATTGAAAAAATCAAGTATGTGTATTTTTTGTAAGCTCAAAGCATTGGCATACAAGATATGTGAACAATATTTGATTATTGTAAAACCCCTTGACAGTATTTTCTATCTAAAAATAAACAGCACCTCTTCACGTGGATAGGGGCTACATTGGCCCAGGTCAAAGTAATCCCTAGCGCTAAATTTTCTTTCGTTGTAATTGTTTGCTGGCCATATTACACCAGTGAAATTAAAATACCCAATTATTGGTTGTTGGAAATTTTGTGTAATTTGGAAAGGCCAGTTATATACATCTGTTATCACGAAAATTGAAGCAAATGGAATTTATGCTAACTGTATGCATGCAAGTCCTATTGGTCGGTATTGAGTATGGCCCCAACAGAAGAACATTTTATTTTACCAGTGGGAAAGAAAATACCCCCCCTCTCAAAACAATTGAAGAGGGGTTTTTTTTCAGTCTTCAAGTTGTCAACTGAATATAAAAGATCTGTAGTTTTGTTTTGTTTATTTTGTTTTGCACCTTTATCAATATAATGTATCTTTGTGTACTTCATGCCATACCATTTTAGATATTATATTGTGAACATTACTTGTAAACAAGAATTTGTAGCATAAAACATTGGAGAGATTTAAATATTTGTCTCAAAATAAATATCTTTCACGTTTCAGACAGACTTATTTTTAAGAATATTATTGCCAGTTTGTAGTTCAATTCCCCAGTGCTGTATTATAGTTTAATTTTACTACGATTATATATGAGAAAACATAGGTGGGTCAAAGTAACCTCATGTGCCAGGTAACTTTGGCCACAGCTTTGTACTAAGTTTCATCACATATACTATTACCAGTGACTATTAGGAAATGTTCCCGCACTCGCATATGAAATTTGGAGCTTTATCTCCGAAATTTTTACAAGAAACCAGCAAAAGAACATTTAAAAATGTATTTCAGTGGGTCAAAGTAATCCTGGTTTAGGATAATTAACAAAATCCAAAAGTCTAAATAAGCTATTAGGTTGTTTAAACACTGATTTTATTCACTTCAAAAGTTTTATCTCATTTTAAAAACAATTCTCTAAAAATGCCCCATCTTGTATATCAAAATTTCTGCTTAGTTCTGTTTAACAAATAAAAGGGTGTGTAGGATTTTATGCAGTTTATAATATTTTCATGTTCGTGCTCTTCGAACATGGAATGGAAAAATGTGACGCGGAATAAAGGTTAAATTCTTCAGCATATACTGTATATTCTGTTTAACAAATATTGAATTTACTTCAACATTTGTATGAAGACAGAGATAGAAAATTATGTGCTAGATTCCTACTCACCACTTCAGCAAGGGCTGAGATCACTTTTCCCAATGTAGTAAGAGATTTATTAATATTAGCACCCTCCTTGAGACGAGTGCCTTTGGCTCCTGTAGAATCTGCCCTCTCAGATCCTGCCAGATCGACCAATGAGATTTTGCTCACTTTCTCTGTAGCAAGTTCTGTCGTCTTATCAAGGCGCTGCTGTGTGAAGAATATAGTGAACACGGCATGTGATCGACTCGAGGTTTCATTCATATTTGTTGCGGCGACGGTTCTGTAAGAAGAAATTCAGTCTTATTCTAAAATTAAACATCAAGAATACATGAATGCCATAGAAAGTTTCGATTTCTCACCTTGCTTTGTTACCCTCGTCTATTAGATCGTGTATATCTTGATATGAGGTGACGGCGAGTTTTGAGAGGTCCTCCACATATGGACCAAGCAGAGGATGTTCTCTTACACGAAGATTTCCCTTGTTCTTGGGATTGAGCAGATCTCTTACGCGTTCGCAGTAAATTTCCATATAACTCACCTAGAATTGAATATATCAGCGATATTGAACATCATCTATTATGAGTGGCATTATCAATACTGAAAACATCTTACGTATAACTATTATCGATGTAAGAAAAATGTAAGAATTTTGCTATTTAAAGCTAAGGAAAGTATTATAAAGAGAATTTAGATTAATAAGTATGAAATAACGACGCAAAAGAGTAAATTTAATAAATAAAACATAGAACGATAAAGCTTTGGAAGAGGTTTCATTTGGAAATGACTGATAGGCTAAAGCAGGCATGCCAAAACCCTGCACAATGTGCAGTCGCGCACATTGTACGCTGTCTCTGTGCGATGTGCACTTTCTATTCCCCTACCTGGAGGGAGTGAATCGCCTTGGAGGGGAGCGCGATAGGGCTATACAGTACCTGTAGCAGCATATCAGCTTTTGTTTCAGTAACACAGTTTCATTACGGGTGCTGATTTGGCTGTGTCTGTGGATGAGTTATGATAAATAAAGTGAGGAGTTCACAGATAACGAAGAAGAGAAATTACGAATCATATAGCATAATTGTTATAAAGTTTTCCTCAGCCAACAATAATTATTTTAAAATGAAAGGCTTTCATCAGCCCATGTCTAGGTAATAGTGCTGTGACAGTTTAGATCAGATTAATAAAGTTCTCAAAATATGATATTTGCCAGCGCTTATTTCTTAATCAGTACTCTCACTACATCTCGCCAAGATATTGTAAAAAATTGCACAAAATTGTAAAAATTGTAGAAAATTACTAAATTGTAAAACTGTAATAATTGTAATTGTAATATTGTAAAATTGTGACTTGTTCCACATCTCAAAGCGTCATTGCTCATGTAAGATCTATGGAATAAAATAAATGAATGAATGAATGAATGAATGAATGAATGAATGAATGAATGAATGAATGAATGAATGAATGAATGAATGAATGAATGAATGAATGAATAGACTTGACAATGGCGTTGTTTTGGAGTCTGTACTAACACAGACATCAAAGATTAGACGACTTACGACTTTCATTTCATAAGCTGGTAAGTGATGAGAATATAGTGAGGAATACATGTGAGGCTCTTGAGTTTGTAAGGAGCGAAGAAAGCAACTATTTGCAAGGAGAAAAAATTTTCTGGAAAAATATGTAATGGCAAATTTTCTATCTCACGTCACTATATTATGTTAATATACTTACATTAATAAATCTTTAAACCTGACATAAAGAGAATATCGTCGCTTCACATCTTGTGAACTACACTTTTAATTTCTTTCAGTAACGCTCCCAACTTGTCGATACTTGCTCTCAACGTTTTCCAAATAAACTGTATTATGTGAATTTAAATTCTAAGCTTAATTTATATTATTTATTAATATTAATGTTAATTTATATTGGCATACAGCAAGGAAATGATTTCACTGTAAAAACTTCACAATGTTCTACTGCATGTAATTAACTGGGAGTATAATATTTACTTCAATATGTGTGTACCAATGGTCCCAATAAATAATAATGCTTGACGAACAATTAAAGACTAGGGTCTATTACTTTAAAATAATTAGTACCTGCTACGTAAAATGTAATTACTTGTTCGTTTTTTTGTTGTTTCGAAATTATTGCTAATTTTTTCCTTCAAATACTATATAAAAATCATATTAATTTATTATGCTTTACAAAACCATTTCTTTGTGACGTATAACTGAATAAGCTTAAAGTTTCTTGTGTTACAAATGTCAAATATAGACAATGTTAATACATGTGTTTTTTTTTTTCCTTCTGCTAAGTGTGTTTATAATGTCCAAATACCTATTTAATCCAACCCTAGAAGCACAGAATAGATTATTGTACGTCCCTCCAACTAAGAACTGGTAAGAGCAACGCTTGAATGATGCAGTCCGCACAGACTGCGGCGATCCTCGCACATAACTGCACATTAAGGGTGCTATTCATAACATTTCGCTAGCCCGCGCTACGAGCGTGCTAAACTAGCCCCGGCTATCGACTGCTTACTCGTACAGGATTCATATCATATCATATCATATCATATCATATCATATCATATCATATCATATCATATCATATATCATATCATATATCATATCATATCATATATCATATCATATCATATCATATCATATCATATATCATATATCATATCATATCATATCATATCATATCATATCATATCATATCATATCATATCATATCGCTAACATTGGTTTATGAATACGAAAAACGTTAGTTCGCTGATCATCCACCGGAAGCCCACGCTAAGAATGTCTATGAATACGGCCCTTAGTGTCTGATTTTTGGCATGCCTGGGCTAAAGTAAACGACTCTGGATGATGACGGTGATGGCAGAAGCCGTATTGGTGAAGATGGTTTTAATGACGATTCCAGTGACCGGCCGCGCCTGGTTACTATATAAAACAAGTGTTTGAGGATGGAGGTGAAAAACAGAGGACATTGACTCTTAAATTTGTAGCCATGCTACATACAGGGAATGAACAAAATATTACAGGGATATACAAAACATTGGCTGCATTTTTTTGCGATGTTGTTTCGGAAAAGCGAAGTTCGGCTAAAAGAGGGTTTTCTGTATTTAGAATTATATTTCTATTTTCAAGGATAATATTAATTTAGTAGCTAAGTCCGAACATGGTTTTTAAATAGCATTAGTTACTTACTTCAACGGTATATTTGAGTTCCTCTGACGATGTGTTTCGAATCCGCCGGAAGAGATCCTTGCAGATCTGTGGAATGATTCCTTCCTGTCCTTCCTCCTCCTGCCGGCCCATCATTGTATACGACTTCCCGGCGCCAGTTTGTCCGTAAGCAAATATACAAACGTTATAACCTAAAGAGAGAAAGAAACACTCGGTTTATGTAACAGTGGGCACAACGATTAGAATATATGATTTATGGTGTTTATTATATCCGTGTGAGTAAGTAGGCATAAGCTCCAAAATGTATTACCATCATCATGAACCGTGGCAGCGAGTTTTAAGGTCTTACCTTCGAATGCATGTTGCAACATTTCTTCTCCTATGTCTTTGTACACCATGACTTGTGAAGAGAAATTTGGATCTGATACCTGCAACAAACCATGAACATTTCACATATAATAATATACAGAAAAATATAAAATGGCAAAGACAAAGTATAGTATAGATAATAAATTTTGGTTCTTCATGTGAATATTTTTAGAAGATCTTGACTGAAATTGAGAAAAGACAAGCAAGCTAATAATAATAATAATAATAATAATAATAATAATAATAATAATAATAATAATAATAAAGTTTTATAATTAATCTTTTCAGGAGACCGTTAAACCGTCCTCCAAAAGTAAAAGTCATTTTGGTCAATTGATATTGCACGGGAAAGTAAAAAAGTAAAGGAACTATTTAACTAATACAAACAGAAACAGTAATAAATTACAAAAAAAGCATCGCAACACTGATCGACCTGCGTTCCTAAATCGTTTGTTACCATTAATGAGGCATTAATCAGTTAGTAAGGATCCAAAAGCAAGGTAGAGTTTAGTGTGGAAAAATCAGCCATCATCAAAAACAAAACATTTTAAAAATGCAGCCCTCTGCAGGAAAGTTAATACTTATCAATATGGAAAGTCAATTTTTGTTCATTTCATACAAAAAGGTGCAATAGAAAATAATGACAGCTACTGTGAACTATTGCGGGAATTGAAGCGTATTTTGAGCTCTTGGGATCATCTATATTTCAGTTCCAATTGAGTTACACTTTTTTTTGTCCATTAAAAGAGGAACAGTGGGAGAGAAGATTGATCATTGATGCGATTCAAGTGTGACTGCGACAGAAAATGGAAAATCAATTTGCAGAATGAAATCCGGAAGCCATTAACAGTATACTATGTCCGGTCCCTGAAGAATATTTAAGGTTTCACGTAAATAGGCTATTGCATTCTATTTATAGTAGCTGATTTATGAACGATTTTCAACTTTATATTGCAAGTATACCTATATAATTTTATCTTACCGTCACAATTATTGTAAATGTTATGCTTATCCTTTCTTCTTTAAAATACAATAATAACCTCGTGACATATATAATCCTATGTCTTGTAAATTATAAAATTAATCCGACAGTGCTACTTTGGTCCGATTTCAGGGTTACTTTGTACCGCTACAAAGTTTGCAGAATAACATTGATTCCATTAAGCATTTAAATTTGATTATAAATAAACATAATTAATTTATTAAATAACATGAGATAATTATTACATAAAATTGATATAAAAAGTAACTACTAGATCTACTATAGATACCTACACTTTAAGTTTATAACTAAGAATTAATTTTTTCACTAAATCCCGCATAGCTGGCTTATTAATTAAATTTCTTTGGCCTTTTTAAATTCAACTACTGTTCTAATTTTTATACCAGTCTTGGAGTTCCATAATGAATTGAAATTTTTAGATGGCAAGACGACAAAAGGATTCTCCAGAGAGAAGATAGTATTCAAAGTATTCCAATGAAACGCTAAAGCAGTCACTAGATGACATCATCATCATCATCATCATCATCATCATCATCTTCATCACGGCTCGTTCCGTCTTCAAGAAAACTGATCCGATCATCTCATCCGTGGCCTGCCGACATTTCTTCTACCTACAGGTTTATACTTGTATATTATTTGTGGTATACGATCTTCATCCATTCTTTGTATATGATCTTGCCATCTTTGTCTGTATTCAATTATTGTTTCATTTAGACTCTGAATTTCCAATTCTTTTCTAATATCTTCATTCCTCTTTTTATCTATGAGTCTATAACCTGCCACCTGTCTCAAAAATTTCATCTCAGCAGCCTCTATTTTCTTCTGTTGTGAGATAGTCAAGACCCAACTTTCACACCCATAAAGTAAGGTTGGGATCGCCATTACTTTGTAAAGTTTTAACAGCTCTATTACAATTTTTAAAAGTTCTTTTTATTGCACCACATAGTGTTTGGGATTTGCTTAATTTATTTTGCACTTATCTATTGCCGGTATATGACACAATGTAACCAAGATAATTAAAATCACTTTGTTGTTGGATGGGCTTATTATTTATGCAAATTTTTGCTCTTAACAGATCTGTTCCTCTAAGAGCCATTATTTTCGTTTTTTCATATGAGATTTGAAGATTATATTCACTTGTAATATTATTTAATTCATGTATGGCTCTTTGTAAATTATCTTCCGAATCTGCAATTACGATCTGGTCGTCAGCAAACAACAGTGTACTAGATGACATAAACACCGGAAAACTTGGTCAACGAGAAGCTGCAAGTTTATATTCCATCCCAAGACAAACACTAGTGAATAAATTGAAAAATAAACACAAATAATTTTGTGAAGCCAAATATGTTTTCATCGAGAATGTTGGTGCTCTGTGCTATTATGACTTTGTAACAGTCTCATATAAAGGATCATTGTTCCCTGGTAGGCCTACAATCAATGGCACTGAACTGCATGGTCCCATCTCCAGATACAAAGTCAGTTGTAAGGACAAGAAGGGAATGCATTGGATATGGCTTGACCAGTTTGAAGTAATAAAGAAAGTTAATAAGTTTGTAAATAAAAGGGACACGTATGAACTGATAATGTTAAGATTATTAACATTAATAAATTATAACAAACGTTTTATTTTGTACAACCTTAGAAATACTAATAATTTTACCGCCCTAAGCCCTTGCAAGTATGAGTCTTTCGCAGGAATGCCAAATACGCACAGATCAATGTTTTCACTGACAACCTTTTAGACACTCACTTATGTGTAATAAAACGTAAATTGAACACAACAGGAACAGCAATGTAAATTTAGATCTACAATTATATAAATGTACTTACGTTGTGTGACCAGTATGAGTAGTCGTAATTGAAGCTTTTTGTTGCATCTTTCGAGCCAGGGGGAACTTTCGGATTGACAATATCTGCAAGAAAATACATCAAATGGTGAATAAAATAATCTTCTCACAGCAGTTAATAATAAAATATAACACATTTTATTCCATATCAAAGCCTTGTTAAATAAAACTTAACGAATTAATTATCACAAATTTATTTTCAGTAAAACGACTGGAAGCTTTTGAAATGAGGATATGGAGAAGACTGGAGCGTGTGAAATGGCAGACAGAATATGAAATGAAGTTGTCTTGGAAAGAGTGGGTGAAGAAAAAATGATGCTGAAACTGATCAGGAAGAGAAAAAAGGAATTGGTTGGATCACTGGCTGAGAAGAAACTGTCTGCTGAAGGATACACTAGAAGGAATGGTGAACGGGAGAAGAGTTCGGGAAAGAAGAAGATATCAGATGATAGACGATATTGAGATATATGGATCATATGCGGAGACAAAGAGGAAGGCAGAAAATAGGAAATATTGGAAAAAGCTGGGTTTGCAGTGAAAGACCTGTCCTTGATAGAAAACTGTGAATGAATGAATTTTACTAAATCGCCATTCTGTACAATTTTTGCTTCAGCTTTTCAAATTAATTTTATTCCTCCAGTCAGCATTACAATATTTCAAGTTCATATTTCCCGAACAAAATGAAACGTAAGTACTGGATATTAACTCTTTGCAACGAAGAAAGACCTATATGAAAATATACACTGTCCTGAAAATTATTTTCTCCCTATCAGAGATGTCAAGTGGTAAAGATTTTCTTTGCTAACGCGGGCACTTGACTTGTATCATTCACTAAACTTCCCCATCTATTGGACGACGCGTCGAAGCTTGTAGTTTTTCAGACATCATGAAGGCAAGCTACTTTACATCGAATGATAATTAATGAAACAATGCTGAAATGCTGGTACAGGGAACAGAAGTGCCCACGAAACATACCATCAAACACCGTCTTTGTCCACCATAAAGTCCAGTTAGACCCGCCGGGATTCGAACCAGGAATACCAGCATGGAAAAGTGCTGACGCTCTAGTCGTTAGTCTAACGATGCGCCGAAAGTCTAAAACGTGTGTTTTAGTAAAAAATTCGAGACAGATTTTTCAATAATCATAATTTTTATACATTTCGTATAGTGTGCGTAAAAACTGGATATCATAAAATGACAATTTATCACCACACTATTTTAAGTATAGGTTTAATGATTACATTGTAAAGATATCTTTATTCCACAGTCTCCCATCTGTACTGCCAGAATTTCCCTCTCCTCTATCAACCAACCAATGGATGTGTAAGACACAGTAACAAAGCTGATGAAGTCTTCAACCTCCGCCACAATTTCTAATGATCCGCTTAAGGGGTTAGGTACAGTTTACAGCAATACATTTTTGGAAATATTCAACATTTTTTTCCTCCATTACTGTATCTTGTACAATAATGAAAATTAGTATCTGTTAAACACTGTCATTCTGTTATATGAAAAAATATTTTTTGGATTAAAAAAATATTTACATTATTTTTTTCAAAATTCAGTTCACTGTGCAGTGATGAAGCGTTTCCCACATAATTAAAAACTACCCAGCATTCTGTGATGAAATTTTTTGTGTGTATTTATGCATGCCATATGTACAATATGCTGCAAGATCACTTCTCTACCTTTGATAGATTGCTAAAAAATAAATTCATTTTAAAAATTGTAAAATATCAGTATTTCCTTCTAACACAAAATAAAAAAAAATATTTATTAAGGAATGTAGTTGAAAGAGCATGATATTGTAAACATGAGTTTCGGCAATAAAATAAAAGAGAAGGAACATGAAAAAGTTAACAAGTTTATGAATTATGAGGGAAACGTTTCAACACTGCACAGTGAACTACCACCATTATGAATTTTGAAAAAATATATATATTTTTTTTTATCGTAAAAATATTTTTTTCTTATAGCAGAAGCACAGTGTTTTACACATATCAATTTTCATTATTGTACAAGATACAGTAACGGAGGAAAAAAATTTTTAATATTTCCAAAAATTTTACTGCTGTAAGCTATGTATATCTAACCCCTTAATGAGATCTCCAGAATCCTTGTACATCAATTGGTATGACACACGTTGCAGGTACCAATATATATATATATATATATATATATATATATATATATATATATATATATAAAATTTTAACTAGTAATGGAAATTACGGGAAAACGGCTGGACAGATTTTAATAAATGACCCTTCATTTTGAAGCTTGGAACTCAAAGTTTTTCGGAAAAATAGTAGTTTTCAGTGAAATGTCAATTTTTAAACATAATTTTCCTATTTTCCAAAATCCATCTGTCGTCAGTTTTGAGAACTAGCTAATAGCATTCACGGCCGACTTGATATTCCCTTCGCTTTTTTGTAAAGGAGAAGCGAAGCGAACATCAAGTCGGCCGTGTTGCATTTCAGAATAAAACAAAACACATACTACAGTAAACAATATTACACGAAGGCCATGGTCTGCAAGAATGCTGACATATTTAGAGCTCAAATTAAATTGGTTATTAAAAACTTAACTTACTAAAAATAATTTACAGGTTCGATTCTGTGGTGTGTAATTTTCTGGGTACAGCTGTATTGGATATTAAAAACTACAAAACTTGAGGTGGTTTGATTACATTATTACCATTAGAAATGAAATGAAGAGTTCGCGGGAAAAACGATGAATGTCACAGTTTTGTTAAGGTTGATTTCATTATCTAATTCAATGGATCACTACGAAATTTAATGTTGCTCTTATGAAAAATGGTGAAAAGGAGAATTATCACCACGAATATAGTAATCCTTTTCCTTATTTTCTATAGAAACAGCACTACATCTTGCAGTTATAGACTCAATTAGATCATTATCTAATCCTTAACAGAAATGTGACATTCATCATTTTTCCCGCGAACTCTTCAAATATCATTGTAGTTAATGCCATGATGTGACTATTTTTCATTAATTATACATATTAATGCTATATTTATGACATGAAAGTGAAATGTTTTGGGGTTATATAAGTAGATGTAAAGAATAACTTAAATTAGATTTTGATTTCTATATTTTACTGAGTGGCGGCTATATAGTATATATAGTATATGTTACTGAAAGCTATAAAACGTACGTAAGATAATAATATTACTAAAAATCAAATATTTTTATAATTATTAATCAAGTGGGGTTGGGTCTTTTTCATATATTTAATGGCGGTGTGGTGTAGATATTTATATGCGTGGTTCTCTTCAGTATTGGCTCGAGAGAAAGTATCTTTCATTGTTATGGAAGCAAGTAACTTTCCGAATGTCTGGTATTCTTCATTGAAAATAAATCTGAAAAATGTTTATTTGAACGTCTAATGAACTTAGTTTGCAGCATTTGCTGCACAAGTCACTAGTTGATATATAATCGTGAGATACAGCAAAGTTCACAGCTGTGGAGTAACGGTTCGCATGTCTGACCGTGAAATTAGCGGGCACGGGTTCAAATCCTGCTTGAGACAAGTTACCTGGTTAAGATTTTCCCGAGGTTTTCCCTCAACCTACTGAAGTAGAATTACACTTTCTCTCTTCTATCATCATCTCCGTTTCCTTCCCATATTTCGCGCTCGATGTAGAGTCTGCTGCGGGCCGCCATCCAACTTGGAGCCAGTGGTATGTGGTCATTAGTTGCTAGTGGTAGTGCTATTACCGTGGGGCTCATGGTGCTCGTGGGACCTGAGGTTGAGGGACACGGTGGTGGTGTTGCCTAACGGAAAGGTAAAGGGATTCTGTAGGCTGCAGTAGAGTTTAAAGGTAGCCCATAGAGGAATTTGTAGCGCGGAGGCCTTAGGACATGCACATCATTCCATTTCACTCAAGCGCCCTACGTGCGAGAGTCGTCCTCAACTTGTGCCACTCCCCTCAAGGGGGACTAATAGAATAGAGACCCTCATAGAGTAAAACACTGCACTGTTCAATTTTCCCATAATGACTTTAACTAATCTCATGTTACCGGAAGTAAAAATTACTGTAAATGACATGGCTAGGTTTACTTCTTCCTCTTCTTCTTAAGAGCTACAACACTATCTAGACATTCTAGATGCTTTTGCCTTTCTCTGTACCAATACTAGACTCTCTCACATTGCGGACCTTCTTAACCTGTGGTCAGCACGATGCACTCATAGACGTCGCAGAATGAAGACAAGGTAAGGGACAAACACTAAGTTCCGTGAAATGAAGATAAATCTCCGTCCACACCGGAAATCGAACCATGGACAGCTTGGTATACATATTTGTCGGAAAAATTTATTCGTACATCTTGAATTATATACTATAATTTCGGAAAAAGCATATGGACGGAAAGATGGCATTCCGAAAACACCTTTTTCGCTCACTGGAATTCTGAACGTGTTAATTTTCGTAAAGATCCGAAATCGGTAATTTTAGCATCACGTACCTTTCCTGCATTTCATTAGTAAGAAAGAAGAGAAAAAAGTACAGAAAAAGTATCGAGACTTCACCTTGTCGCTTCAACTATGTTTCTTTTTCCTCTTCTGTTCTCATAAATTCTCTATATTTATTGCAATTCGTTCTACTGAGCATGTCTTTGATGTATTCTCTTCTTGGTCTTTTTTCTTCATTCATTATCATAATTATAATTTCCCTCAAATATATTAACTAAGAATGTGTTTCATCTGATTTTACATTAAAAAAAAAGGACTTTATTTTTAGTTCCTCCAATTTCATTAATGTCCTACGTTCATTAAATTTATCCTCTTTAAAGCCTTCACAGTTTAAAATATGATTCCTGATTATTTTTAATATCCTGCGCAATATTTACATTTCCATGGCTTCCGAACAACTATTTTGTTGCTTTCCAATCTGCCAACTTTCCCTTCCCTTCCATATAATAACATACTTCAGATAAAATTTCTGAATAAACGTTTTTCTTATTTGGTTATTTAACGACAGATCAAAAGGCCTAAAGGTAGAGTGTACAGCATAGATGTCCAATTTTGTAATTCGAACGAGGTAACCCCTGGCGTAAGCAACCCGCAGCGCACATTCTTTAAGGTCGTTTTTCGTATTTTATATGGAAAGTTACTGACTTTAGCAGAGCATGATTGACGTGCAATATCTCCTGGTTCTATAGACGTTTGAATACCCATGGTGTACAGGGTACAAAAAATAACACACAAATATCCCTGAGGAATATAATTATCATTAAATACGGTGGTAAAAATATTAGATCAACAATCAGAAAGAAATGCTTACAGCTTTCCTCATTCACCTTCAGTTAAAAAAAAAAAAAAAAGAATTCAGCTGAAATATGTCACGAAATAAATTAATGACTAAATGTGAGCTGCGTTCGGGCACCATATTGTTCATCATTTTGCAAAAAAGGAACAAAAGCAGGATTACTTCAATAGTCTACTGCCATGCAAGCTTCGGAACCCTGCCTGCTAGTTTGTCATTGTCACTGGCGTCATCGTGGTCGCTATAATGGAGTCGTTTCGGTTTGGGGATTAATGGTGTTGAGGCAATTTCCAATAACAGGCCTTGGACGTAGAGACTCTACAAGCCCATTTTCACCACACTCTTCATCAATTCGTTCCTGTAAGCCACATGTCAAGTCTTTGGAGAAAAAATGAATAATTGCCAACATTCAGAAAACTTACCAGTTGATATGGTTTTGCTCCATAAATGTATTACGAACATGTTTTCGTTTAAATGAACACTGCATTGTAGTGTATTTTCAACATTACAGTGCGCCGGACTTTAGACGGCAACTTCTCCTACTTCTTGATACAACGGGAGTCCTATCTCACAGACTGCAGGCGTCTAAAGGCTTGTAGTAAACTTGTGAATTCCATAGTTGCATCGTAAAGAATTTTTGTTCGATTTTTACTATAAAATTACATTTTTCCTACGCACTTATCACAACAATTGTTACAAATCACGCCATTATTGCAAATTCTTTGAGACTGTACATTAGGATGCAGAATTAAACTGTGAAGAATCAAGTTCCTCTAGTTGTATAATTTGTAACAATTGTTGTAATAAGTGCGTAAGAATGATGTAATTTTTAATTAAAAATAAAAAAACAAAATCTGTACAAAGCAATTCACAACACATTTTTAGCTTCAGAACACTAGCCAATTAAAGAAATGATACTTCTAAATTCGAGTTAATTCTCTGTTTATAATATTATTTTACCCTTAAAACTAAAGAAAAACTGTATTTCACTAACAACTTCAAATTAGTGTAACTCTAAAAATATCGTGATTAGAATGCATGTTTATGTGACATATTTTGCTTAGAATGCTTTCGAAAATTATCTCCGTAAGTGGTGATAACTCCTCGTGAATCACCCTGTATATTAGGTATAAACTTTGGGACTCTACTCCTATGAGTGACATGCTTCGCATAATTCCATTTCAATTTCAACCGCGTGCCTACTATACTGGAGAACCAGACGAGATAAATTTCAGCGTTGTTTCAGAGTTCCACAAACGCCTTCACGTCTACCACTCTCGAGGGCGGACATGTGGAAATGAGTCGCTGTGGGTAGTCTTTGAAAGTGGGTTACACGCGGGTAGTTGTACGTCATGATTGACACGGAAGAACACGTGATGAGAGATAGAGGTGTTTGTTCTACGAGGGATTACTATATCAAGGACATTCATTTGCTATGGAAAAGTTGCAATCTCAAGCAAAGTACTGGTATTTAGTTTAGATAAATAGGTTGAATGAATTTGTTTTAACGTTTTATATGATCCCATTTGAGTATTTTAAATTAATTATGCATAAATGCAGCTGAAAAATATGATTATTGAAAATAAATAGCAATAATAAGTCCATTATAACAAAAAATAGGCATTCAAAATTTAATAACAATTTTGAGCAAAAGTATTAGGCTTCTGTTTCTTCTAAACACTTCTATTACATTAAAATATAACAAATTGCGTTATAAAAAGTATATGAAAAACAAACTAGGATAATTAAAGTAAAATAAGCTTCTCTGGAATAAAAAACAAATAGAGACAAATAAATAATTACTGTATTCATTCATTCATTCATTCATTCATTCATTCATTCATTCATTCATTCATTCATTCATTCATTCATTCATTCATTCATTCATTCATTCAGTGTTCTGCTCAACGGAAGGTCTTACACTGCAAACCCAGTTTTCTCCAATCTTTCCTATTTTCTGCCTTCCTCTTTGTCTTCTCATATGATCCATATATCTTATTGTCGTTTATCACCTGATTTCTTCTGCCACGAACAATTCTCCCGTTCATCATTCCTTCCAGTGCATCCTTCAGTAGGCAGTTTCTTCTCAGCCAGTGTCCCAAACCAATTCCTTTTCCTCTTCCTGATCAGTTTCAGCATTATTCTTTCTTCACCCACTCTTTCCAACACAGCTTCATTTCTTATTCTATCTGTCCATTACACATGTTCCATTCTTCTCCATATCCACATTTCAAATGCTTCTATTCACTTCGTCAAAATGTCCATGATTCTGCTCCATATAATGTCACACTCCATGTTTTTTTTTTTCTTCAGAAATCCGCAGGAGATGTTCATTTTTCTATTAAAAGCTTTCTTGGCCATTCATATCCTCCTTTTGACTTCCTTCTCTATATGGCAAGGACATGGAAATATGCGAGTAATGTATGTTCTGCAACTTATTAATCTTCTGCATAACAAGCAGGTCGCCTTATTTGGCTCTTTAACTTCTATAAAATGTGAATTTTCTTCCTCTACACATATTTACACTGAATATCTCACTTCTATTGCAGTGTATCATTGCGTGTTTGTAATTACTATACCTACTACTCAGACGTCCAGTTTATATCGTCGTTTTACAAGCAAAATACATTACGTCGAAAATATTACCTCTAAGAAAAAAGCATTTTGAAAGCTCTTGACAAAACTGAATCCTCAAAATATTATTTTTAGTAAGTAGTTTCTCTTTATGTGCATTTAATTTTCCAATTGATATATATGAACCAATTATTTTTTTAAACGTCACATGTTCACTTTTGTCAATTTTACAGGAGAAGCAAAAATACTGTTTATTTTGCTCATGGTACTTTGTAGTGCAATCAGATATTTTTTATTCAACAACAAAGGTGTAATGTTACATTTACATGCATAAACTGATGGTAACACCACTAAAACTTAACTGTAAAAAAATAATATTTATATGGACTTGTGGTCTTTTAATAATAAACAGTAGGTAAAGCATGATGGAATGATTTTTTATGCTCTTAAATGTGTTTTAACTATTATTGACTAACAAATACTTTAGAACTTAACTGTTAAGAACATTATTTTGCTAAGGCAATATCTCTTATTTCTGAAATAAAGCAATTTAAAAGCAGAAAAGCTTTTAAGTTTCTTCATTAAACACTTCCTCTGACGTTTTCAGTCAGCTTTTCTTCTATCGGTCACTGAAGAATTTCTACATAAAATTGAAGATATTCAGGAAGTACATACTGCATACTTTTGCTGACATATTCAACTTTCTTCTTATTTATTGTAACTTTTCCATAACATGATTTACTTTAAAGTAGTTTCAAGTCATTAGGATACACTGCATTAGTTTCATGCAGCAACTTGAATATGTGTGTCATTACTTCATCAATATATTCATATACAATCACTGTACCCGGGGACTTAGCATCAAAAACCATAGGCCTAATTGAATACTGTGAAATTTGAAAGTACTACATTTTCTGATCTTTAGGCACTTCTTTTCCTAATGATTCAACTACTCGCCATTTTGTAACTGTTGTAAACAAAGAATGGAATCATGAGATTTTATATTGTACATCATGCAAAGAATGATAGAAAAAGAAGAGAGTTTGTTATTGATAGGTCACATGTCCTGGACACGTACTCTTTCAATACTAAACGGAAACTAACTTCTTTACACTGTAACATTCGGTAGAGTGCACGTACTTGTGCCTTTTCTTCAGCAAACAGCGCGCTACACTAGGAAGAATATGATGGTGGTCATAACTCAATTTGTCAAAAAAGTGAACATGTGACCTTTCAATAATAATAATCGATTTATATACATTATGTACATTTTATATGTCTTTTTCTAAAAAGTAATACTTTTTACTTCATGTGTTTTGCTTGTAAACTGACGAAATATTGTCTCCTCTATCCCTCTATTCAACTCTCGTCCTCCCTATCTGTAAGTATCAAGACACGTAGGTCACTCACTACCCGTAGCTGGTACCCAAACCCAAGAAGCTTGAGTTTTGTATGACTGCAATCTTGACAATTCACTACTTAATGTTCCCTTCTCTACTCCACCCACCCATCCATCCATCCATCCGTCCGTCCTGCCATCCATCCATCCATCCATCCATCCATCCAACTATCCATCGGCGCTACATCTCAACTTTGAACCTTAGCCTTCTCAGATGTTACCTCCATCTATTTCTGTTTTGCGCGACCAGCTCCCAATTTCGACATTGGAGCAAACTGGCAGCATCTTCCATATTTTCGGGTTCTGAACAAATTTGCTCTGAAGGCTTGCTTTGGTATTCAGTCAAGAGAAAGTCGCCTGCACATTCGTGTGTATATGACTTCTTCTGATTCCTTAGTAGTGAGTCACCATGTTTCACATTCATATGTGAAGATCGTTCCGATAAAGGTTTTGTATTGCCTTATTTTAATTATTGTGTTATGGATCCCTTCTCTACTAGGATGTAAATTTGATAGGGAAAATTAACTCAAGGACATCAATACAAAAAGTGGAAACATTTATTAGTAAAGAGGATATTAATGCACTTAATAATCTTACAATTTCACGACTTTACAGTTTTGTAAGTTCACAATTTTGCAATTTGATTATTACTATTCTATAATTGAAGAGTGTAAATAACAAGTGCTCATAATAAAAGTTTTCAGGAGAAACTTTTTCTTCACCGAAATCATATACTTACTCCAACCAGGTAAAAGTCTCAGGGGAATGAGACGCAGCGGGGTAATGCTGTGAATGAATGTTGATGTCATAAGATATCATAAGGTCACACACGTGGGTACACGCATCTCCATTGGCTAACTCTCAAAGCACAAACCCTAGCACTGATACACACATACTTATACTACCCTAGTTACAAAATTAGATCACGGTTAATATCCCTCCATACAGGAAATAACATATGCAAGAGAGCGCATGTTTTTTAATCTGACGTTATAACGGTAATATTAACTATCTACTTCGCTCCAATAGATAATGAAATAGTAAGCACATTCCTTTCACGGTTAATCTCCTGGTTGGAGAACAGTACTACTGCTGACAACTCTGATTGCATATTTCCATTTCGAATTTCAAAATATGACTTTTGTAGATTATCGGAATTCACACATACAACCTGTTTTGACAACCACTTAAAAAGGTAAAAAAATGGCTTTTACAACCTTTGTTGTTTACAGTTTTCAATTTTATTTCATAATAAATGTTCTAATAACATTTTATACACAAAGTACAGAAAACTATTGTAACAGAAAAACGTCACTACATCTAATCCACGATGTGGACGATAATTATATTAGTAACAACTAAACATTATGACAAAATCTGCTACAGAAATAACACACTTTTAGGTGTGAGTTTCTGGAAAGTTAACAACTACGGACAGTACAAATGAACTAACTTCGGCGAAACGTCCGAGTTCCTAGAAACGATGCAGACCGGAATTAATATATCAGGAAAAGAAAAGGCGTGGAGGAAACTATTGCATGCAGAGCAGAAAGTAGGGCTCTGTAATGGCTTGTCATGTCCTTCACACAAATAAAGGATGTTTGTTATACATCGTGATTATGAAATAGACATCTTCAAACGTTATAAAGTCATGATATGATCACTGAAGATGTAGAAATTCTATTTAGGCCTATGGATTTTTGTTCGGAAACAATGATAGTCTGTGTCGATATATACAGTATCTACTACATCACTTCACATTAACAGTAAAATGGAAGCTACTGCCGTTGAAAAGGCTTTTTGTATGTTTGAATTAGCCAAAGTGAACTCTGTTACTGTTGTGTAGAGACATATTAGATCAGAGGTTCTCACCGCCCGCACGTAATACTAAGTGAGTGAGCACCAATAGAATGTTTTGATTAGACTAGACGGCATTTCGGAAGGCGGTAACATTTCTGGTATGTGACGTCACAAGCTAGTACAGTAGAACTAATGGGAATCAGTCTATAACAAGTACTTCCCAAGTTCATTTGTTCACGTCTAAATGTTTCAATACATTGAATAAGTAAAACTAACATTTACTGTGTGTGTGTAAGATAAATAAATGGAAGAATAAATTGTAAAAAGACAAGTATTGCACAGGCAGGCGCGGAAAATAGTGTTTAAGGTGTATAATTATTTTAAAAACGTTGATGAGCAGAACGCTGCCGGCCATCTTGATACTGGCTGCAACGTTGCCAACGCGCAAAAAACGACTGCAGGAGCATGTGGTGTGGAATTGAGAACCGTGCAAAGAATACTGTTAGTGAAGGAAAGAAGGTTTGTTTGGTGTCATGCTTACAGTAATCAACAGCTAAGGTCATTATTGTCTTTTGATAATTTAAATTCTCTTCTGCGCTATTTGTATTGCACGTGCGCGTGAAGTAGGATGTGACAATGTTGTACGCTGGCTTGTTCTCTCTATCTCTCTCTCTCTCGACGCAAACTCTAGCAGATTACCGCCTTCCGAATTGCCGTCGACTCTAGTCCTATATGGATACATAGATTAAATAAATAAATATAAACAGATACAATTTCAAAACACTCATACAGGGTAATGATATCCTTGAACTTGAATATTACTCAGAATTTTAGTGATTTCCAAGGAGAAGTCGCTTGTAGCTACATAAAAAGTCCTGCAGATGTGAATTACTTAATCGTGATCGTGATTGAGCTAGAAAGTTTTTTAGGCAGGTTCTCCCGAACATAACTAGACATTTAAGAGAAACATTCCGCAGTATTGGAGCAAGTTTGTAGCATCTGCTCCACAAAGACTATGCATTTTCCCTTTCTAAACAAATATTTCAGCGTTAAAGAGGACTGGATATCTATCAATTGAAGTTCCGCACGAGCAGCCATACCAACAATGTCAGTTTTCGCTTTAAAAATTGCCTTCCTGCCCCCAAAAATATTTGAAGGGTTTAGTCTGTGTAAAAATCCTTAATTTTTTGTCACATAATCAAAGGAAAAAAGAGTTTTTAAAAATAGGATAAAATTCCAAATTTTTCTCTCAAAGGTAGATATTATCAGTTTTATCTCTAAGATGTTTGGTTAGTTAATTAGCTAAGTTTTTATTGACCGGAAACACTCTTTCTTTAAACCAGAGGTGCAGTTCTGCAAGTGACAATCCGTCATATTCTGTCAATTATACAGAGTGTATGGTAACTTCTGCACCAAAATTAAACTGGTAATAGGTAGATCATAAGGAGAGATTTGAAAAATCTAAATAAGTTTTTTCTCTAACATTCACTGTTTTAGAGGAAATCGTTATGTTTCTATGAAACATTTGGCAACATCACGACTGTTGCAATAATTATAAGCAAGGGAGGCCTGCACTCCTTACTTTCCCCTCCACGTCTTTTGTACTCAGTCGACGTGCGCAGCGTTGCAAGATTTATTTCAACGATTTTCGCTATTATTCAATTTAAATCCTTGGCTCAACGGTTTTTATTTGCAAAAAATATTCAAGGCATTAACTGTTCAGATTATTTTTACCTATCTGCTTGTATAGTAATCACCCATTTCTCTCAGGCCATTACCGCAAGAGAGCGCTGCAAACATTGGCAAAAGACTATTTTTTTTTTCCTGCTTAACAGTGTTTCATCGATGGAAAATTGTAATAAAAGTATTATATTTAACATGTAGAATCACCTCTTCAATTTTGGTGCAGAGGTTACCATCCACTCTGTATATATTTTTCGTGTAATAATTAGAATTTGGCGGAAGAGTCTGTATTATTTTTCATACAGTCAGGAAGATGTGTGTTTGGTTTTATAATTTTTCATATCTTCAGGATGTAGATTATTTTTCTTCGTGTTCAGTTTTACAACGTTTTGCGACACCAATGTTAACACAAAGTGCACTTAGAATTGAGATATTTTCATGATTCTTGCACCAAAATGAAGCTGATTAATGTAGCTAAGTGCCAAACTACAAAAATATCTTACATATCTTACTACTTAAGAAAAATAATTTAAAACTCCAAGATCTTAAATTTTTATTTTTATGTTTGAAATTTTCGAAATTTCCGAATCAGCAGACAAACACGGTACAGCCAGAGCTACGCCGGTGGCAAATTCTATGTTACTCGTGACATTTTACGTACATTGAAATTCAAACAGTAAAAATGGAAAAAAATATTAAAATGCAAAAATGTATCATCAATATTGAAAGATTAATGTTATTACACACTGATTGGAGACGCATATTATATGATAGGATCTGGAGCATCCCATTCAAAACGTAAATGAATTTTCTAGGACAGGTCGCCAGGAAGCAAGGCTGGTAACTAGGCAACTCGCCCACGTTATGAAGCTTGTTACGTCATCGCAAGTTAGAAGAATAAATTTAAACTCTCGAGGATGTGATCAATATTCAGCAGATAATGCAATTGCTAACAGAGAAAGCACACGCAGGGCGCAGCAACTCATCTGACGCGGAAGAAATGCAGGCTAACTCGATTTTAATATATTCATCTAATCTAGTTCTCTTACATACAAAGGAACCGACCAGATACACGTATTACGACATTTTATGTATTCGGTACTATTGTTTTAAGCAACACATAAGCTTCCATAGTGTACTACACATCTAGGGTCTCGTTAAACCTAGATTCATGGACATTTTTATATAGAGGGTATTTCAAAAGTCAATTCAAACATTAAACTGCTATAAATATTATAATATTTGAGATAGGGAAAAAACAAAAACATCACAGTATTGGGCAAACAACAGGGTTTACGAATCATTGGAACGATGTCCGCCGTTCTCTTGTTCAACGTACAGCATTCTGTCTGCGACACCATGCACAGCATTTTGCAGATAATGTCTTGGAATATTGGCAATTTCTTGCGAGATGACATCTTTCAGTTGCAGTAGGGTTGTTGGATGTGTAAGGAAAACTCGTTTTTTAAGGTAACCTCACAACCAAAAGTCGGCCGGATTCAAATCTGGAGATCGCGGAGGCCACATTGTTGGAAAATGCCTACTGATGACTTTGGTCGGAAAAGAACCTCAATTACGCGTGTTAACTCCACCATTAATTTTTAGTAGGTTATTTTACGACACTATATCAACATCTTAGGTTATTCAGTGTCTGAATGAGATGAAGGTGAAATGAGTCCGGGGTCCAGTACCGACATTTACCCAGCATTTGCTCAAATTGGGTTAAGGGAAAACCCCGGAAAACCCTCAACCAGGTAATTTGCCCCAACCCGGAATCGAACCCAGGCCACCTGGTTTCCCGGCCACACGCGCTAACCGTTACTCCACAGATGTGGACAATAATGGAATAAGACAGACTGTTACAGTAAACAGGGAGCGCTACTACAGCATGTTACATAACTTCGTCATTCCTAGACTGAGGAATCACGATATAGAAAACATAATCTTCATGCAAGATGGCGCTCCATCCCACATCTTTATCCCTGCAAAACAATTAATTACGCAGATGTTTGGCGTGCTTAGTAATGATTGGACTCATGTTGTTTTGACTGGAAATGGTGCGTCTACCCATAGTGCTTCCTATAGCATCTGTAACTCATTTTCGTAAAACTGTGGACTCATGTGGTTTTACAAATGACCGATTCAATTGGTCTACACAAAATTCATTTTTTCGTAGAACAAAAACACGCACAGTGCATGCTGTCTATCTGCAAAAGTCTCCAATTTAGATCTCACTGCAATGGCACTTCAAAAGCTTGCCGACAGTACAGTAATATAATCGACAGCAGAACTTCGTCTATTTTCCACATTCATTTAATACAGAGCCAATTACAACCAATTATATAGAATGTACATATTATATTGTATGGATATTAAATGTTACAAGGCTATTTCACATTACATTAATTTTCCTGCATATCAACAATATGCTTCCACTAAAATCAGTAATTGAGAAGAGCTTTGGAGTTAACTGAACACAACAAGAGTTTCAAATAACAATCAGTTCACGTATGGCTTCTTCAACGCATCCTGAAAATGGCGTCGTAGACAATAATTCTGAATAGCAAGGATTTGCCTTTCATGACGTGTATTGTGACTGTTATCAGCAATTAATCGCATCCATCTCTTTGCACAAAGGGACAACGGTTCGGTGTGCACTGGCGCAATTCTGTGTTCGATATGTCATTCATTCCACCATATTAAATCTACTTTGTGAACAAAGCGATGTTTGCTTTTGCTACAGCTCCAGTTCTATGCATGATGGTTATGTGAAACTCTGCAGACACATTACATGATTTAGGAAGTAGGCCTACATAAAAGAGGTTTTAATGTTCTAGCTAATCCTTCCTATTGCAAGGGCAGGAATGTTGGATGGTAATTAAGATTAGTTAAAAGATAGAAGAATGTAACAGACATTAGTTTCCATGAACTCTCTGTGGATATACACTGACAAACTATATAAACCCACGAAAAAAGAACTATATCATGCAGCGTTCTAGAAAGCATCTTTGTAAAGTTTATAAAGCTGGTTACTAATTAAGACATTAATCACAAGAATACAACAGAAATTAGTTTCTGTGAACTCCGTGAATATAAACTGACAAAAAACTGACAAACTAATATCCACGGAGAACTATTCCATGCAGCGTTCTTGCAATTCTTTCCAGCAACGATTTACCAACTTTCTAAATAAAATTTGTGAATAGAAAAAACATCAGAAAGTTGTAATAAATCATTAACAGTTTCATTTATGAATAGGGATCAGACTACAAGAAGCATTTATTTGTTGGACTTTTGCTCAAAATCTATACGAGCATTATGCATATTATGAAGACATTTTCGGTGAAGAACAAAACAGTTTCCGTAAGGAAAGGCCATGCTGTGGTGGTTATTTCTCAATTAAAGTTCTTATTGAAAAAACATCGCAAATTTAAAGTAACAACTTGCAGTATATTTATTACCTTCTGGAATTAAAAAAAAATCTTTCCATAGATTGAGCAGCATAATTACTTTAGGGATCCTTGTATTATGGCTACGGACCTATAAAATTTCTAAATTCTACATTTTTACACCAACTAATCTGAAACTTGTACTACATATTTATTACAATGTGGACATGCAATACACAAATTTTCATTTTGATATTCCAATTTGTTTACTTATAATTAATTTTTGTTGTTTTTTTAATACTGAATTATAATTGTCCCAATTTTCAAAGTTTACATAATTTTTCTTTAAATGTATATTCAATTTATTCCTGATAGATGTATTTAAACTATGACATATGCTTTTCATATTTTTCCAATTACTTTTTGAGAAAAAAATATTTACCCTTTTAATTGTTAATTTTCCAAATTATTTAAAAACTTATCACATCTTCAACATATGGTGATTTGAATACTTTCAATAGCAGAATAAAACACATGTGTCAGTTTACTTCACATGTTTTTGTGGACTTCTGTGCAAAATTTCACATAGCATACTATACTATACTATACTTCATACATGATTATGATTTAAGGTATATATGCAGAGCCCCGAAGTATAGTATAATATACCTACACTTGTACTCTAACTGTAACCTGCAGAATTTTTTCAGCATTTTTCTTCATGTCAGTGACTTTTTTTGAAGTGTGGAATTATATTGAACTTTAAAAATACAACAACAAATGTCTCAGGACTCAGGAGGCTATGCATAAACTTGCTGACAAGATTCCATAGAGAACTCTATCTACTTAAGTTTGGCTCACAATAAACCGGGAACGGAAAGGACAACGAGAACGAAAACGGAAATAATGTTAAAATAAATGTATTTAAATGGGAGCATTCACAAATAACTATTGTGAATGCTCATATTCAAAAACACATATTTTAACATTATTTCCGTTCTCGTTTTCGTCCTCGTTTCTGTTTCCGGTTTATTGTGAACCAGCCTTTAAATGATAACCGGTGCTATTACACAAATAAACTTATAATAATTATTACCACAAACAAAATTATTCTTTATATCTAAGGTGTATACCGTTTCATTTAGACTATTTTAATAACACAAGAGTAGTTTTTGTTTAGTCAACTGTCCGAAGACAGGTTCGAACCTGACGAGTGATACCAACAAGGAACCACTTATGAGACAACTAGGTCAGGAGATAATGAGATAGGATGGCAGTTCCTTTTTCTCTCCATTGCACACATCGCCGATTAGCTGCATATTACATTAGTCAGACTTCAGATGCATACAAACAATTGTTCTTCCTCTGACACATCGTCAAGTGAGATGTACTGCCTGATTAATAGATATACAACTCGATTAATTTGAATTGTTGCGCCAGCACTGAAGAAATTCGATAGGGGTTTTTAAAAATCCCGATATTGCGTAAAACGTCTATACTCGAATTGAAGTAATGAGACGGCTGTCTGCAGTAGTCTAAGATCCATGAGGAGAACTACGAGCTGTTCGCTTCTTGAACACAGACGAAATTTTGATATCATGAGCTGCTTTACATTGACCCAACTGACGCCTATATCTGCTAGTTCAAAAGTAACGTCAGAATTTGAAATCACACGTGGAAAAGATGCCCTCCATCAGAATACCTACAAAACTTCTAACTCGTATCATGTGAACCACGAGGTCACAGGAATTTGGGACGACCTATGAAATGATGCCGGGAATACGTAACAGATTCACCATGTTAGAAATATGTAATTTTCAATATAATGTACTTAAATTTTCAACTTAGAATACACCATTGACGCTGTACACTAGTACAACACACTCGCCAGTCCCAATGCTGCCAAATTAGTGGCGTTTCCGCTAATTCTATCGGATTTTAGATACGTTGTGTATTACAAGTTCAGGGAAAACAGCCAGGCAAGAATGAAATTCCCCTGAATTCTTATGCTATCAATGTAAAAAAATGCTTCTTTGCTCTGTGGGAAGTTAAATAAACGCTAAATTCTACATATCAACTATTATTCTCAGTTAAATAATATGTATCTAATATCCGTTAGAACTAGCGGAAAAGCCATTAATTTGACAGCACTGGGACTGGCGAGTGTATTAGTGTACAGCCTCAATGGTGTATTCTAAGTTGAAAATTCAAGTAGATTATATTGAAAACTACATATTTCCAACAATTCTTCCCTCTTTTCATTTTTCGCTATCTGCACTAATAACTGAGTTTGTCTATGTTGCCGGACTTTTGACTCAACCTGTATATACTGTACATATGTACTTCCTTTATTAATGTATTATATTATCGATGTGTACTTTATGTATATACAGACCTATAATAAAGTACAGTGTTAAAAAAATATATATTGTGTTTCATCATCATTCGAGAAGAACGTTCGCAAATCAAGTATTATACCCTAACACGTAGATTGGCAGGTCTGATGTTACATGCGCTCTGCGATTGTCAAGAATGACGTAAGATGTTTAGTTCAGAATTTCGCCGATATGGCTGAAAGCTTGGTCGCATATTACGGAAAAAGGCTGTACCCAGAATGATAGAAAAATACGACATCTTCCTTCTTCCCTTTTTCTCTACAGATAAAGGTTAAGCCTTCAAGACAGATTTCGAGCTCATATAGGCTGATCAGATTATTTCACGGTTTTCTCACAGTTCTCCAACAAAATTTCTTGTAAATAAATGTTCTTTTTGGAAGCCTTCCATCGCACGTAATTCATTTGGCCGTTGTTTTTAGTGTGCTGAAAAATAATTTTTGCATGGGTACTGTTCCGGCATACAGCAGAAACGCCCTTTTGAGGTCTGAAGCTTATGAGGATATGTTGGAAACTCCTTTCACCCCCTCCCCCCGAAATCAAGGATGATGAAGACGTGTATTTCGGAAAAAAAATTATTAAACTAATTTCTTGTTCCATTACTAAACTTTCTCTAAGCTTCATATAATGAAAAATAAAATGTATGTTTGGGTAAAATGTTTATTCGTTTCCAGTCAGCAGAGGCGCTACGAGTGAGAGCTTCCAGCTGACGGTCCGGTGCCCGCGAACTCGGCACTCTTCCCGTATTGATTTGTTTCGTTTACTTTACATCGCCGCGCCGGGCTGGTCGCTCGTGTAGAGCTATGGCACTCGATCCAGCACCACACAGGGAAGTTCTACAACCCACTTCAGTATCGTACATTGTATCATAGCGGAGGAAACTGTATTACACCGCATTTTACTGCTTAGATGTTCAACGTGCCATACGGAACCTTCCAGTAACACAGTGCACCACATGTGAATGCAATGCACCACCATATGGAACCTTTCACAAGGCTAAAGTTCTAAATGCAACAAACTTTCCCTAAGAGCAGGGTAAATAAGATTATCTTAATAAAATTGCGAATTATTAGACTTGCTAAACTCGGGATACAAAATACTGGTACTTGTATTTCAATGTCTGAAATCTTCTACTTCACTAGATTTTTTTTACTCCTTCCTAAGTCCACGAGAAAATTTTAGGATACAAGTTTCATATCCTCAATGTCATTTACTGTCAAAATCCTTCTTATGTATTCCATTCTATTAAATACGTTGTACTGTACTGTATATTATATTACTATAGATGTTGTATTTATTGTATTCTATGTATTTATTAGTTGGCCTCTTAGTCCAGTGATTAGCGACGCTACCGACTAACCACGAGATGTCGGGTTAGATTCCCGACTCTGTAAGGGATTTTTCCTTGGTTAGGAATTGTTCCTTGGTATGTATGACCTAGGTATTTGTGTTGTCCTTAGGTTTAAGTTAGATTTAGATGGATTATAAGTGTCAAGAGGGGACTGGCACACCCTACTAAAAATCCGCTGTGAATATCCCCTTAAGGAAAGATGATATTGAATATTTTAAATTCCTTGTTCTCTTCTTGAAACTTATAATTTTTTGTATACTGAACAACCGTATGTATAAAATTTAAATTTAAGTACTTATTAGGTTAAAAAAAAAGCAAAAGGGGACCCAAATTCGGCAGCTAGAGCCGTAGACATTCTTAGAGCGGGCTTCCTGTGGATGATCAGCGAACTAACGTTTATCGTATTCATAAACCAGTGTTAGCGATATGATATGATATGATATGATATGATATGATATATGATATGATATGATATGATATGATATGATATGATATGATATGATATGATATGATATGATATGATATGATATGATATGATATGATATGATATGATGTATGACATGACATGATATGATATGATAGATATGATATGATATGATATGATATGATGTGATGTGATGTGATGTGATATATGTGATGTGATATATGATATGATATGATATGATATGATATGATATGATATGATATGATATGATATGATATGATATGATATGATATGATATGATATATGATATGATGTATGATATGATATGATATGTGATGTGATATGTGATGTGATATGTGATGTGATATGTGATGTGATATGTGATGTGATGTGATGCGATATGATATTATATTATATTATATATGATATGATATGATATGATATGATATGATATGATATGATATGATATGATATGATATGATATGATATATGATATAAATTATGATATGATATATGAATCCCGTATAAGTAACCAGTCGATAGCCGGGGCTAGTTTAGCACGTTCGTAGCACTGGCTAGCGAAATGTCTATGAATAGCACCCTTAGACTCCAATTTGTAACTATTTACAAAAATTGATATAACTCAGTTTTTTATATATTTTTGAGAAATTCTTTTATCATTAGATTCACAGGAAGAGTTATATAAAATGGCTTCACTTGATTTTTAATATGCTTTACAGAAACATTATAACTGATTTTAGAATATCATGGATTTCAGTTTTCGAGTCCACTTCTTTGCATATTATTAATTATTTTCATATTCAATTTAAACATCAAAATTCTAATGAAGCCAAATGTGTTTAAATAGTCTGTTTAATATCTGTATAAAATTTGAGCATTATATAATATTATTGATGGTGACCAAAAAAGCAATTTACGGAAAAGCACATCTAGAGAGTCACTTGAAGGGCCAGGTAATGATTTTTGCGGTCTTACTATATTTATTACCTTTTTCACATTTTCTGCCTCATTTTCTGAGCAGTTGCTCACAGTTTTCATATTATTTTACAAGTCTAGCCTTCTATTTGCTAATCCTGTCCATGATTTGTGACACTACAATAACTTTTTATGTCAAGATGTAACAACCCCATTTCTATACTTTAGATCAAAACAATTTTCAAGTATGTCTGACAAAAACAACTCAAGGAATAACAGAGGAATAATAACATCTCCTGCTATCTAATGAATAAAATGAAAAACTATTGGAGATAGGGCAGCCACACTATTGAAGAATGAAATTATATAAAATAAACAACTGAAATCAATTGAGAATGCGGTAAATTTAAAACAAATGTGGTTGGAAAACGAAGTGAGTTAATAAAATTTAAAAAATGGCATCATTAAATGTCATATCACTGAGTTAGGACTTAAATTTTATTTGTAATATATTCTCTACAGTCAAAAGATCGTTTTAGGCGGAAAAAATTGTTTTGAAAAAAAAAAGTGAATTTTAGTCAAATTTCAGACCACCAGGATTCGTTCGCGAACCAATATATTTACATCCATCCATCATGTATTTATTACAGGTATTATATATCGTATGTGTGTAGATATGTATGTATGTATGTATGTATGTATGTATGTATGTATACAGTTTGTATTTACAGTATGTATACTACCCGTCCCTTGTAAATTTACCGGTGTTGATTCCACGAACTAGCAGAGTGCGTCATCACCCTCCATGAATGCTCTCATCCTCTCAGTGCCCCGCGCCCGTAATTGCCTACGATGTCTTGTATACAACGACAGTGGCGATATCAGCGCTCAGCGGACACGTAACATGGGACGCGCAGAATGTAATGTAATGTAATGTAATGTAATGTAATGTAATGTAATGTATGTATGTATGTATGTATGTATGTATGTATGTATGTATGTATCTATGTATTATCCTAGATCATACCCAGATTGCTCGGCCTTATAGGTTTTGACGGTAACAACTTTTGTCAGGTTTACTATGCTACCATCTAGTTGGTACATAAGAGTCACGTCATAACTCTCATTTGAATTGCATTAGCGACTGTACTGCCATCTCGTGTTCGTTTACTGCGGACGGGTGGCGATCCTGGTGGTTGTTCACTTCAAAGTGCTGCCGATTTTAACATAGGGATGATCAATCTGTTATATATGTGAGCTGGGGTATTATCTATCTTTGATTCAATTTTCTGGACATCAATCTGTCTCTATATCCATACACAATATAACTTCTGCAATATGTGGGCGACACTACGCTGGTCTTAATCTCAGGCATCACAGGACATCAGTCACAATAAATTAAAATTGCCCTATGTCTTATTCGAACATGAGATGGTGACTTTTACGATTGGGTACAAAAAAACTTATGCGTCACTATCAATCGTATGCACGCTATACTTCGGATGGTAGAGACTGCATTCGCTATTACTCGTAATATACGCCACAATACAATAGTTAAACGATCAAATATGCAGAATAAGCACGTTACCGGTGTATGTTAATGACATAATTCACAAATTAAGGTCAATCTCAATATAACATACAACTGCAAATTACTGTTGTTAATTTTATGTACATATGTAATAACAGAATAGATATTGAAATTTCAACCAGCTATAATTTCTCTATCGAGATTTCAATTAATTTCAATGTAATAAACATAAAGCGAAATCACTGGCTTCATAAGAATATTGGAGTAAAAGGTCAGGAACGTTAAATTATATTACCTTCTGTTTCGCATAAAGGCCTCGAAATTAAAACAGCTGTCATTTCAAGAGCTACACCGCGCATATTAATTCTCTGAAGTCAGAATCACGTGGACAAACCTTTGTAACTGTCAAAAACATCCTGCATCGCTTAGTGCGGGAACATCGAGTGCAGATGCAAACCAACAACACGCGCTTTCAAATGCGGCCTTCTATTTCATTGCGTTGCCATGGCAATCAAAGCCTCGAGGTCACTTGGCTAATTGGTTAAAAAGGTCGCCGTTTTATGTCTAGATGACAGACAGCCTGCAGACTTCATTTCACGAGAAAAACGTAAAATGTTCACGCTTCACAAGACTTGAATAAATGTATACTTTTGTGAAGATGTTTTACAATTAAAATTCATCGTGGACAAATGCTGGGCGATTTATATAGATGAAAGGAACTGAAACTAGTAGATGCTTATTTCAATGATTTTTTTCTGTATTTCAAACCTGTTGGCAATGTCATTAGTTTACCAGTTACTACTAATAAGCGAAAAATTTGTTAGTTCTAGCACTGATCACATATGAGCCGTTCAGAGCAGAAGTGGTGTAAGTCAAAAATGGGTAATAACGGTTAAAGTAAGCATTCTGTAAAATACATCGCAAAGTAGCAATTAATATTCAATTTATTTAAACTATTAATAGTCAGTGGATAGCAAGAAGGACATATTAATTGCTACTTTGCGCTTTATTTTACAGAATTTTTACTTTCAACCTCATTATCCAATTTTGACTTACACCACTTTAGCTCTGAACGGCTCATACATATATATATATATATATATATATATATATATCAGATTAGCCATTTCCATGTTCACCGTCGAACAGCCATTTTTGGTAACTATCGCTAGATGGAAGTACGTTGCTCCATGCAATTTCATAGGGTTTATAACGTAACTTATTTTGTAGTCGCTAAATGGCAACATAGTGAAATTGAGAAAAATAGTTGCCTTGAAAGTCCATTAGGATGATCAATCTGTTACATGTGATCAGGGATTCCAGTAAGTATAGTTCTCTTAAATACGAACATTCAGCGCCACTAGCAGATCTAATCTTGTATTCGTTAGTCTTCTCTATATGGTCTACATGACCAATGTACATAACAAACTTTCCCTACATGAATTTTATAATTTATTACCATAATCAACATAAATCAACTTTAAAATGTCATTTTCCACACTACATTTTTTTAAAGATTATATATTACAAAAAATGATAAAACTTTCACAGAAATTGTGCTAGAAGGCTGATCTTTTTGTGCATGCTCGTGAAAGCATGATAATTAATTCTGTGCATCCATTTTGCTCCACTCCCTAAACTATATTGCTCAGAAATTACTAAACTGAGATGTGTACTAAAATACAAGTTAATAAACAACATGAAGTAATATTTTTAAAAATGAAAAGTAATAACAGCACTGAACTGCAAATCCCAGTTTTACTTATCATACAATAATAATAATAATAATAATAATAATAATAATAATCCGTGGCGCTACAGCCCGTGAAGGGCCTAGACCGACCAGCCGGCTGCTGGCTTCACGCCCACATGCCGAAGCAGAGGTGGACGATCATCCACCCAGAATGGGGGTATCGTGTGGTTAGCACGATGATCCCCCAGCCGTTATAGCTGGCATTCGCAACCGGATTTCGCTACCTATCGTAACTCCCCAAGTGTATCACGATGCTGGGTGGACACCGGTCCCATACACTGGCCGAAGTTTCATGAGAAAATTTTTCCCCCACGAGGACTCGAACAAGCGCGAATTCCGTAATACTAGATTGAAATAAAAAAAAACAGACTTGAATGTGAAAATTTGGAAAAGTTTTAGGCTTTTTTATAATCATACTTTTTTATTTAAAAAATAATTCCTGAAATATCCAAACAAATGGAATCAAATTTCTCCTAATTGTTTTACATAGGGGAGAGTCGGGTAGTATCGGACCTCGGGTAGTATCGGACAGTGCGTTTCTTTCATCTACCACCATATGGTAGTACCTGAATGACATGGTTACGTTTCTCTATGCGACATCACAGAAACGTAACCATGTCAATCAGGTACTATCATCGTGTGGTAGATGAAAGAAACTCACTGTCCGATATTACCCGATGTCCGATACTACCCGACTCTGCCCTATATGATGAAAAAAAAACAGAAAAATTAATTTTCACATTTTTACCTTCCATATTTCATAAAATTCAATTTTCACCTGCCTCTCCCCTTAAACAGTTGCATAGCTCTAATTTTTTTCGTTGAAGACTAACTCCAGATTTTGTAATGAAAGCTGTCAGTCGTGTAGTTATGTAGGCCTACACAGAAATATTACTATAGACATTACAGAAGGGGTGAAGGAGGTAGAAATTCCTTTCTGCTAAAAAAAATTAATGGAATAATGAACAAAATGGATACCGGTACTTATTTGAATATAAATGGTCATTTACACTAGTCTAGTCAACTTCCGGACCAAAACTCTGAGAGCAACGAAGTGTGGCTAATCAAGATTCTCGAGCTTGCATGTGAGAACGGCACGCACAGGTTCAAGTCCTGACCCAGATGCACACAATTAATTCGCACGGCCATTGTCAAGGTGGCATTGCTGGTTACAGAACACAGCATCTCATCCTGGGGCACTCGTTCACGAAGGAAAGAAGACTTGGAAGAAGCACTACATTATCAACTTTCGCGTAACGTGGGTCGAGAAGGATAAGAGAACAAAAAGATACAAAATAATAAAATATAGAGATCCAGCAAAATTCTAGTGAGAAAGACAATGGCTCATATACTGGACGTCAGAGCAAAGAGAATCCAAAATAAAATACAGAGTGTTCTGAAAACAGTTCCAATATTTAATGAGGCGATAGTGTGCATCAAAACAAGAAATAAAAGTCCTATAAACATGGATCCTAAAATTAATACCTTCTGAGAAATGAGTAAATGACCTGTAAGAACAGCGTATCTTCCACTGTGAGCTCTTTGACAAGTGGAAACAGAATGAGCTTATTCCGAATCTCAGCGCTGAGCAATCTGATGGCATCACGGTGTTCCGAATTTCACCGATGGCTTCACTGATGCTCCACCGGTGTCGCACCGGTGCAATCAGCTTGGAGAGGCGGTGGTAGTCTCCATCAGCCGCTATCAGTGAATCTGATTGGTTCTTGTATAGGGCGGGGATTAGCAGACGAATGACATCGTGCACTATTGTGTCATGGCGGTGTGTTCTGCTTTAGTTCTGCTGTATTGTTTGTAATGAGCACAACGTAAAAACAATATGTTAATGGCTTATGAGCGAACATGTCAACGGACAAGTTATTACTACCGGTTCAAGAAATAAATTGTTTATGCTCTCTTTTCTTTGAACGAGATGACAGTACGGAAATTTCGCAAAATTTTGCTAGCGTAGCACAGACAACAACTTATACAGTTGCCGTAACAGCCATCGATCCTTCCAGCAGTTTTGTTCCTATTTCGCTGCAGCGTGACGTCATTGTTGTGATTTTCCGAATACGCTGAACGCAACCGTTTCTCGCTACGTATTACACAGCACGTCTTTGTTTATGAGTGTATCAAGAGGATGTTTAAGCAGACGGCAGAACGTTAGAGTACTGCAGTAATATCACTGTACCAGTCAGGTACAGATCTCGGATTTTATCTCTGCCAGTGGGCGACGTCATAGTTTGCGGTAGAGAGATAAAGGGAAAGCAGCGGTTGTACTAGTCTGTGAAAAAAAGTTCGCCCAAATGCTTAACCCTGAGTACCGAAGTATTTTTACAATTGTTTTAACATTAACTGTATAAGCTCAATGTTACGAAGCATTATTATGGTTTTCGCAATATGAAAATTACTCATTGTAGGCCTACTAAAAAAATAAATTGCAGTGAAGCACACCTGTACGTCTCCTTTCAGGATTATTGCGAATGTTCAACTCCATCCTTACCTACACTGTCTTGCTCTTCGTCCACATTCGTAACAATCTTACAACGTTCGCGATTTTTATCTGGTGTTGTGAAGGAACTGGCTTCTCCCTTCTCAATGGCGGATAGTTCTTGTTTTATCACACGCACCATTCTCTCTGACATGCCTGTGGCAGCCGCTGTCCTCTCTTGTGATTTAGCGACAAGAATACTGAAGTCACCGAGCGGGCTAGCGGCGTGGTAGAGGACTAGCCTTGCATTCGGGAGGTCCGGGGTTCGATCCCAGGGGCCGGCAATCCTGAGGTTTTTCATGGTTTCCTCAGTTATTTCCAGGAAGATGCCGGAATTGTACCTCTTGAAATTCCGGCCATGGACGACGATCCTTCCCTTAATCCTTTCATATGTGTGAGTGAATGGTGTGTAATGTCTTAAATGTTTGTGTTGTATCGGAGGTGGCCCTGGCATTGAGCTGATCCCTCATCCGAGGAGGCCCTCTATGTCCTTGTGTGATCAAAAAAAGTATGTTTGTGATCCAATAGGTTAATTCCTCTCCCGACAAGTCGCGGCCCTGTAAGACCCGTGTTGCGTGGGTCGTATAAATGAACCTAATTGGGTGAGGTTAAACCAAAGTAAAGAAAGAAAGAATACTGAAGTCACCACGATCTGTTTCATTCTTCATAAACTTTAATACATTTGCCGCCAGCTCCCGATTTTGACCATTCAGTTTTTTGTTTTTAACTTTGGACATGATCGGTGAAAAATTGGAAATTAAAATGACTACCCGTAAACAATTTATAACACTTTGAACTATTAGTAATTACAAAACTAAAGCACTAACTACTATAAGCTAGACTTTTGTAACACAATAATAATAATAATAATAATAATAATAATAATAATAATAATAATAATAATAATAATAATAACTGTAGCCTAACACTGGCAATATTGTAGAAGCGAACCGATTACCGACACACATTACTAAGAGGAAAACAGTTCTGTTGGGAGCAAGGCGACCAGATGTCTTTTGTTTTGCTGTACTAATACTCAACGCCCTCAACCATGACAAGAGCTCGAATCCCAACTGCCATTCACCGGCAGAGATAAAATCCGAGATCTGTAAATTAGTTTCGAATCTCTTGAATAGGAGCATGTTACCATCACTGTAAAGCAGCTTATCTTTTAAGTACTGTGAGCTCTTGGGCAAGAAACAAAACATGCTCCTATTCAACACAAACGCAACTGATTGGTATAGCTAGTAATACTACTGCAGTAGTACGATTAGGAACTATAACGTACTGCCGTCTGCTTAAGCGTCCTCTTGATACAAACACAAACAAACGTATGCTGTATAATACGTAGTGAAAAACGATAGAATTCTGTTTCCTCTTGCCAAAGAGCTCGTAGTGGAAGATATGTTGCTCTTGCAGTGATGGTAAACATCTGCACATTTGTCAGAAGATATTAATTTTAGGATCCATTTTCGTACCTAGGATCTTTATTTCTTGTTTTAATGCATATTACCTCCTCTCTAAATAATGGAATCTTTTTCAGAACACTCTGTATTCATATACTGAAAAGTATTTATTATATGCATTTCCGGTTTGCACCATCGCAAAGAGGATATTCAAACATTTATTCATACCACTCTCAACCATATGCGCCACTTGGTGACCTTAGCCGAATTCAGTAACAAATTTCGACACTGCAGAAAATATTATATTACTACTGTAGCAAACCGAGCTAATAGTGTATTACAACTGTTCAGTGTCGTTTTGGAACGTAATATAATACGTTTATAATAATAATAATAATAATAATAATAATAATAATAATAATAATAATAATAATGATAATAATAATAATAAATTCATTGCCAGAAAAACACAATACAATGATATTGTGAATATACAAAATTCTAGAACTCCCTTAAAAGATAGTGATATGGACGTGAACTTCCAAGCATCCAGTTCTGGAACAACAAACTGAGAGTTAAAGAAAGTTTCTTTGTGAGTTTTTTTCGGATGCCTTTCATTTGGACACTCTGTTTTATATATAATAAATCTCAATACGTGAAGAAAAGAAGAAACAACGAAAAATATGACAGGATGAAATACACAAAGCAGATAAAGAAAAGAAAGGAAACAAATAATATTATACGAGGAAATAAACACAAGAAGAAAACAGAAAGATAATATAAGAAGTGGAGATATAAAGAAAGAAAAAATAAACTGAATAATTAACAACCAAATTGTCGTTGACCGTTACGTGATGTAATGCATTTTTATCATGTATGTTTTGAATTGTATTAAAAATTACAGTATATTCACGCGTGTATTTGGCACTCTTGCTTCGGGTCGGCATATCTTATCTGTACAGTATATAATGTTACAGAGGACTACCTAAGAGTCTTCTTTAATTTAATAAACCTTTATTAACAAATTGTGCCAGAACTCT
Source organism: Periplaneta americana (assembly GCF_040183065.1). Lineage (NCBI taxonomy): Eukaryota > Metazoa > Arthropoda > Insecta > Blattodea > Blattidae > Periplaneta > Periplaneta americana. The sequence continues at coordinate 73,974,549 of NC_091132.1, forward strand.
TAAACCTTAAGAGTTAGTTAATATCTGAATGCAGATTTGAAAAGCTCGTTGTTTACTATATATTTCACTTGCAGTATGCATGATCTAAATCTTTTATTTTGTGTATGGCAAGCGTTTGAAGGTGGGGAATGTGTGTAATTGTATGTTTTCAGTAACTATTTTACAATATGTGAAATATTCATTGTAGAATAAAATAAATTTTATAGATAGGAAGATCTTTATTTGTTTGTTAACTTACATACAGGCTTATCTTTTACAAGTACTGAGTTATTGGCATTTAACGGTGCTACGTACCAGAGTCAGACTACTTTTGTGTCTAGCGCAGGGTCGTAGATTTTTTTTTTAATACTTTACACTTGAGCTACATTAGGCATTGCAGAACGAAAGAGCAGAAGCTCGTGCTCGGGCGCAGTTCAGATCAGATGAAAGTTATTCTATGTTAAAAGAAAAGAGGAAGAAAAGACGAATACAAACCAAGGGAAGGAATAAACAAGAAAAGTAATTCCGTCTGGAAATAAAACAGAAATAAGAAAATACGAAGAGTTAAGAAAATAAGAAAGAGCAGAAGAAATGAAAAAAAGTAGAAAGGGAATAAAAAGGGAAGGGAAGAATGAAACAACAAATGAATCGCTGATTGCAAAAACACCGTAAGTCACATTTTGGTAAACAATGAGTTATGCACTGAAATAGCATAAATAAAGAAAGAGGAAACAAAGGTCGGCGGACAGAAAAAAGAAGCCTTCTTTTGATGAAGCAACTATTTATTCAGCCGTTCCTATGGATGGCGTATCAGCAACCTTTGTGCCCTTTGGAATCATTGGGGAAAAAAAAATCTGTTAAACTTGAACAAGAAGATGGAAATGGATCGATAGCTGGCGACAGGCCAGCTGATAATCCTCCACATCCCATTATACAAACAGGTCAACCGGACCCACGGGTCACGAGCCGCACTGGGCAGTCAACGGAAGGTCAAGTTGTCCAGATGGACCCCGTGCTAATGTTACAAAACCAAGGTGACGCCACTAGTGTCTATTACAAAGACGCTTTATACATGGTAGACGGTGTACCGATTTCTTTGAGTGTGTTAACAAGCAAATGTCCGACAGTATCTTCATATAGACGACTATCGTTTACTTCAATTTCATTTCTTGTTCTTTAAATATTTGCTATCGTATAGGATAACAAATACTTGATTATTTTGCTTGTGTATCAATTCACAAATGGGGTGTAAGAATCCGATGAATTACAACCAATCACAGCCATCTATTACTGAAATATTGTCGACTTATAGTGTAATTTTTGTCTTATCATTAGTGATTCACTATTGAAGAGCTTTCTCCCAAAATGAGTATGCTGTATTCTTAGTAATCTTTGCAACGTCAGAGATCTGTTGTACGTTTTCCATCGAAACTCACTTCCGTGAAGTAAATATCATGGCAGAAATATGACGATTTCATGCAAAACAAGTCGGAAGTTATGACCTAGAAATTACAGAAAAATGGCCTATAAAATGACCTTACATTTCTGAATATATGACATTAAAATTTGAAAAATGACCATGATTTTAATAGTAAAATACAAACATTATTTTGAATAAATTTTATTTAGCTTCCTCCAAGTGAAGGCTGCCTAAAAGACAAAGCTTACCAAAAAATTGTTGTTTTTGAGTAAATGGTAGGTAAACAATTAAAATGAAAAAAATAAAACAATGGCGAAGGAAAAGAAAAAAAATAACAATTAATTATAAATATCTGAAAACGACTAAACAAAACATCATTAATTCCAGAAGAAACATAAAATTTCGTAGTATCTATTTGCTATCAGGTGATCACAGTCGTCTATTTAGCACTAGTTCCAGGACCCAACTTCAGTGAGCAGATCGCCATAGGAAAGAGATCGATCTATTTAAATGTAGAGATGGTTTCTTAGGATTTTATAGATCCCTTCACTGCAGACAATGGCATACTTCAATGACAAGAGTTTGTCCTAGACCAAACTACTTGCAAAAATGCGCGAATCTTTTTGTGATAGTCCCTCTAGTCCCAATCAGTAATCCAATAACTTCGATCGACATTAGATGATATTTCTCCTTATAATATGGTATAGTGGAGTCGTATATGTCGTATTTTTCCTGCTGTACCTCAGTAGGTTGATTTTCGTATGTTCCCATCCTTACAGTTGGATCAATTATGAATTCGCTTGTTGATCTTATCGGGATAGCGATGATGTCAATGCGCCTTGTAGATCCATTTGTGGACAAACTATGGACTTCATCCTCTACTTGGTACAGTATAATTCCGTCTGTGGAAAATACATTCTCACCAAACTCAGTCACTAACTGTCGCAAAGAACTTACTCTGCTTTATTTTTCTTTCGACATTTTTACGTCTTCACTTCTGTGATACAATATGCTGATTGTGGGCACTGCGGCTGCAGTCATTGTTCTGTTGCGTTGAATGGAGGAAGCATGTAACACAAGTGATCAGAAATCAAGGCAGATGCAAAGGGAAATTATTGTAAGACGAAATCGATTGCGTAAGCAATCCACAGTAGCAAATCAAACTTTCAGGTATAACTCCCTCTAAAGTTGATTTGAATAATTTCGAGGGAAAAATTGTTCCGGGGCCGGGTATCGAATCCGGGACCCTTGGTTAAACGTACCAACGCTCTATCAACTGAGCTACCCGGGAACTCTACCAGACACCGATCCAATTTCTTTCCCTCTATATCCACAGACCTCAAAGTGGGCTGACAACCGTCATGCAACCAACATTGAGTGCACACTAACTCTGTGTGACTTAAATTGTGGTTTTCTGTTAACGAACAGTAATGTGTATTATGGAAATCAAGCTTTCGGGTATAACTCCCTGTAAAGTTGATTTGAATAATTTCGAGGGATATTATCTTTTGACCAACATTAGACAGGCACATATTTCAGGCCTCTCTGGTCTTGTCAGAATGTCATAGGACCACCGTGGAAACAATACAGGACAGTACATGACAAGGGACAACATCCATTCCCATGGACGGAAATTGAATATCGTCCGTTGTCTACGCTGGGAATCGAACCACGGACCTCTTGGTTGGGAAGCTCATAAGTTATCCACACAAATTGAGCATTTACAGTATGGAAGTCGTGTAAATTATATAAACAGGCAAACGTTTATAGTTTACCACATTTTCACATTAAGTTTTTATTGCGTTCATAGTGTGCTGATAAGAGTTTATCAGCCATAATCCTACGTATCAGGAAGACAACCGCGATTGCATTATGATTGTAACTGCAAATTATTGTATTGTGCACGTAAAGGAAAAATTTTTTTAAAACGTTAGAGAAATTTATGATTATTCGTAAATTAAATACACTAGACTCCTCTGGGTAAGTATATTAGTTGAGACATTCACGGTGTTCAAACGTGTGTTTATTTTTCTGAGTTGCGTACCGGCTCCATCAGAGAAAGCAGGGAAAACTAAATGTTGTTGTTGGATGTATTAGCAAGGATTGGTATCGGTTCCATCAGCCGGGAAGGCAAGTAGGGGAACTGAACTGTTGGATACGTTACCAAGGACTAATATCGGCTCCATCATCTGGGAAGGTAAGTAAGGGGAACTGAACTGTCGGATGCGTTACCAAGGACTAACATCGGCTCCATTCATCTGGGAAAGTAAGTAAGGGGAACTGAACTGTTTGATGCGTTATCAAGGACTAATATCGGCTCCATCATCTGGGAAGGTAAGTAAGAGGAACTGAACTTAGATGTGTTACCAAGGTGTAATATTGGCTCCTCATCTGGGGAGGTAGGTAAGGGAAACTAAACTTTAGATGCGTTACCAAGGACTAATATCGGCTCCATTATCTGGGAAAGTAGGCAAGGGAAACTGAACTTTAGATGCGTTACCTATCGGCTCCATCATCTGGGAAGGTAAGTAAACGGAACTGAACTTAGATGCGTTACCAAGGTCTAATATCGGCTCCATCACTGAGAATATAGGTAAAAAGAACTTAACTTTAGATGCATTACCAAGGATTAATATCAGCTCCATGATCTGGGAAGGTAAGTAAGGGGAACTGAACTTTGGATGCGTTACCAAGGACTAATATCGGCTCCATCATCTGGGAAGGTAAGTAAGAGGAACTGAACTTAGATGTGTTACCAAGGTGTAATATTGGCTCCTCATCTGGGGAGGTAGGTAAGGGAAACTAAACTTTAGATGCGTTACCAAGGACTAATATCGGCTCCATTATCTGGGAAAGTAGGTAAGGGAAACTGAACTTTAGATGCGTTACCTATCGGCTCCATCATCTGGGAAGGTAAGTAAACGGAACTGAACTTAGATGCGTTACCAAGGTCTAATATCGGCTCCATCACTGAGAATATAGGTAAAAAGAACTTAACTTTAGATGCATTACCAAGGATTAATATCAGCTCCATGATCTGGGAAGGTAAGTAAGGGGAACTGAACTTTGGATGCGTTACCAAGGACTAATATCGGCTCCATCATCTGGGAAGGTAAGTAAGGGGAACTGAACTTTAGATGCGTTACCATGGACTAATATCGGCTCCTTCATCTGGGAAGGAAGGTAAGAGGAACTGAACTGTTTGATGCGTTACCAAAGACTAATACCGGCTCAATTATATGGGAGAGCAGTCAAGGGGAATCTAGCTGTTGGAATCGTTACCAAGGGCAGGTATAGACTCCCACCATCTGAGAAGGCAGACAAGAGGAATCTAGTGTTGGTTTCTTTACTGGATAACAGTTCTTGATAACAGATAAAACAGCAAATTTCCCTTTCCCTGCTGTCTCTAATGAAGGAACCAAGACGTTGAATATTTCTGTATTTATGGCAAGTTGCAAATTACAGTAATTGTCTAATGTTCGTCAGTCATGATAACTAATGCGAAAAATTTTAATGACGTATTGTTTTACGAATACAGTTGTGTTTCTATTTTGAGCAAATCTATTTTTTTTTTAGTTTTTTAAATTTCAAAATGTTGACTTTCTTCTAAATAACCCCTGTGACATTCATTTTCAGGGTTTACTTCACACAATAGACTGCCGTTTACAGATACATGAGAACTACACTTGAAATAAATCTTCCTGCACGCAAGAGAATTAATGTCTTGGTGCTGCTGCGAGAATACACCCTTAAGTAACAACAATGCGACAGTGTGTACCGCTAGCTGCTGCCGAGATTACTGCGCATGCGTCAACGTGATTGATGACCCTCCAGGGGCCTTCCATCAGAGGAAGGAATTGTGCCCCTGTGACGAAGCAAGCTTCCAGATAATCCTGCGCCCAAAGGAATACTTTCTGGATCTCGATAAGGGCATAAAAGTCGACAATTTGATACCGGCGGCAGATTTCAGATAGGAAGATTTATCAAAGGCTAGACTCAATACACAATGCGGCCATGCATTTAATCAAAATCAGTCAAACGGAATACACAGTTCACTCACCTGGCATATGCTTTGTATTTGACTCATTTTCTAAGATTATGAACATCGTTAACGTAAGAGGTTCCTGAAACCTATTACTTCTCCATTTAGTCTCTTTTTCTCCTATTGAGTTGATCAAAATTTGTCTTAATTATATGACTGTACGTGTACAGTAGTTGTAAGCTACACGCAATACTGAAATGCTAGTAAGTGGAAAACAATGTAGTTACAGACAACTTGTTCCCCACAATCTGCTTTTCCCTTATCATTATCAAAGGTTTGTTTAGTATTGAGCCGCGATACCTTTGATAAGAAATCATCAGGTGACTGAATAACACTAAGATTACAAACAAATAAATAAATGAACATAGATTAAGCCTCTACAAAGTTGCGGAAAATTTTTACTACATGAAAGGCCTATAACAGTTTAACTTGTAGCACTTAGGGTGAAAATTTATGTTTTTACTAACACATAATGTATTCCAAATCAATTAATAAATCTATATACGACATTTATAATGATAACTATATACAAGTTATAATTGAAAACAAACTTTCGGAATGGAGGTCCATAAATCAAGGAGTCAGACAAGGTTGTGGTCTTTCACCTCAGCTTTTCATAATATACATGAACTCCATTATCAGGGAATGGAGACTAAAAGCAAATGGCAGTATAACACCTAGACAACTTATTATTTGCAGACGACATAGTGCACGTAAGGACCTCAGAATAAGATCTCCAACCTTCGGTTCACTCTTTCCACCACACTGCAGAAAATTGCAATATAGAAATTTCAACAGCAAAATCTAAAGTCCTGGCCTTTTTTAGGAAAAGATCGAGTTCGTAGTAAAATAATGCTAATTTATTAGATAAAATTACATGACATGTAATGTCAGCTTATTTATATCGTGTACAAATGAAAAATGTTACAATTTCAGTTTAAATGTGTATAAATACAAAATTTCATTGTGACTCCTGATTTTTTTTTTGTATGAATGTGTTAGGAAAAGAAAACTGCAATCACTTCAGAATTCAAATAAGGAAAATCTCATCCAGACAATTGGCGTCTGGAAAGGTTCCCAAAATGCTGGCTGCGTTTCCACGTTGGATGGCTATTCCTATTCGTTGCCGTAGATAATAATTGGTGCAGTGAGGGTCTCCAGTAACAGTCACCAAACTTCTACCAATTTCGGAAACCAGGTAAAATTGTCATTAATAAATAATAAAATACTAGAATAAATTAAACAATTTAAGTCCACACCTGTGGAGTAACGGCCAGCGCGTCTAGCCGGGAAACCAGGTGGCCCGGGTTCGAATCCCGGTCGGGGCAAGTTATCTAGTTGAGATTTTTTCTGGGGTTTTCCCTCAACCCAATACCAGCAAATGCTGGGTAACTTTCGGTGCTGGACACTAGACTCATTTCACCGGCATTATTACCTTCATTTCATTCAGACGCTAAATAACAGCGTCGTAAAATAACCCAATAAAATAAAAATAAAAAACAATTTAATTACCTCCGATATGAAATCGCATATGAAGAAGGAAAAGATCTCAACAAAAAGTCATTAAATTGAAGAGAGAAATGGAAACTATTAACATTTTTAAACTAAGCATAGTACAGAAACATACACACACTAGAATCTACAAAACATTAGCCAGATCTACACTATGCTATGGCAGTGAGGGCTGGAAGTTCGCAGTGTGGATATACAAAGATTGACCGCGGCAGAAATGAAATTAATGCGACGTACATCAGGTTATTCCAGAACAAATCATGAGAGAAACTCTGATATCATAAAATAACTACTGTACAAATTGAACCAATCATAGATTACATACGCCTGCAAAATTAAGGGTCATAAAAACTTTTCTCAAAAGTTTCTTGGGGGTGCTGAATCCAAAATTGAGCTCGGATTTTCTCTATCACGTACCATTTTTCCGCAACATACATTGGTACCTCTAACAATGTGAATGTAGAACTAATGAATTTAATATGGAAAAGTGAACCATGTCCTGTGGCAAATATTAAAGGTATATATTTTACAAAAACATAACTCTCACATTTAGTAAAATGCTTTATACCGTCTTTTTCTTTTCATGATGAAGTTGCATTTGTTGCTTTTCCTCTTGTGTGAGGTTCAAGACATATTCTCTGTGGTCAATGTTTTTGTTCCCAATGACATCTTGCTCTGCTGTTCCATTCACAGAGGAAATATGAAAACTTAGTACACCCAGCCAGCTGACCAAGAAGCATGTACAACTCTCTCAGATCTCCAGCTATGATCTTTATATTTTATATTGTTAAGAACCAGGTCGAGATTCTCATAAGTTTCTTTAAGGTGTACAGAATGACCAACAGGTAACGAAGCATACTGTATTCGCCAAACTAAGACTACCCCGGCTGAGAGGAAAGTAGTCAAAGAAGTCACGTCAACATGCTCTCGATGTTTATGTTATGCAGTTGGCCGCGTCCGATGACTGAATTGCTTTATAACAACGTTGCCAAACATAGACGGCCTCAGACCGAGTAGAGAGGTCAGATTATCTTGTATCTTGTACTGTCCGACGATAGGCTCGTGAAACATCAGAGGTATTGCAAGAATGTTGGGTCTTCTCGCAAGAGAAAACTATTAACTTCTCTGTAAAAAAAAAAAAAAAAGAAAAAGAAAAAAATCGTACTTGCCTCGGCTCAACGGCTGGGATAATTCAGAGCCATAATGTGACAACGCTACATAACTAACCTTATGATTTATTATGTTCTGAGTAAGGCACGAGTCAGCAGAGTGATCTGAGTGAGGTCGTCTAAGCTTGGCGAGAACTATACTTTGCCATTGTGCAAAAGCATTGCTCACTGCCTTCAGACTTCTTTTGGAGGAATCGATAAAAGTCTCCATTCATCCACTTCGCACTGAACATTAAACTTTTGTATCGAATCAGGAACCCCACTGCAGTACACTAACGCATCTTCTTGTGAAAAGTAGGGAGTAAACACCTGTTCTCTACTCGTATATCAATAAAGAGATGTGCCTGGTGGCAGCAAATTCTTTTCTTTTAATTTAGAGCGTAAGAGGTAGATTTTTCTTTGGGTAATCCTAAATTTCTCATTAAATCATTGCATTCAAACTGGGTAAAATGCTGAGAACTTTCACTTACTACATCACACAGCCTTCTAGGCTATATTTCTGATACTCATTAACATTAGTACAAAATTTTGCTTCAGAGCACTTGGTTATGGATGCAGCAAAGTCACCAATATATTAATACAACATAAAATATAGTTTTGTGTAAAAATTGTGCGTGATGTGCTATTTTTCATGTCATTTCTGCCTTCGGCACAAAAAATAGAGTAAAGGTTGTTAATATCGTGATATGAGTAATATTGTGATAGTTCTTTTAGATAATTTATTACAATTTTACTGAGCGAGAGGAAGATCGATTTTTTTGTGTCAACGAATTAAGGGAATGTTCGTGGACAAGTTACTGCACAGTAAAATTATAATAAATTCTCAAAAAGAACTATCACAATATTACTCGTATCATAGTATTACCAACCTTTGCCCTACATAAAGAAGAGGTAAAAGTTTTTAAAAAGCTATTTCATCGCAGACCTGTGTTATACTGTATATAAAACTATAGAAGCAATTGCAAATCTCATGCAAGAAGAATGAACCGTACGAGAATACCTCGTCAGATTCTAAATTACCAACCAGCGGGCAAGAGATCCTTAGGTCGATCTTTCAAACGTTGAATAGACCCCGTAAGAGACTCCTAGGTCCAAAACATGCAAGGATGATGATGATGATGATGATGATGATGATTACGACGACGACTTAGGTTACTGAACTGCATTATGAAACCATGATGCATGTTTACATTTTTTTTTTTTTTCAGAAAAATTGTAACCCTATATACAATTAAAGAACTGATTAGATGACCGGTTGGCAATCATGTCATGTACGCTGTGTTCATAACCAGGGCGACGCCATCACGCCCCATCGGGACGCCGCGTATCGATCCCGGCTCTGTCTGTTGCAAGACTCAAGACGTCCAGAGCTTCCGGAGTGAGTAATGAACACCCCTAGCACGTATGTGTGTTGCTATCAAGATAAAAATTCTACCTACAATATCGTATGGAATTTTAGGATAGTTCCTGCAAGAAAGAGATGACGCAATGTTCTCGCGCATGTTATTAAAATGTTAAAAAATGTTATGTTTTATTTAACGACGCTCATGTTATTAATGTAAGTATATATTCGTATATGTATATACAGATATGACATGTTTACATTATTTATTAGCAGTTTCTAAGATTACCGTACTTTGTCATTGTACAGAGACGTGTGACGTAATATATTATTTTAATCAAATCGTTAATTACAAGTAACTTGAAATTAAAGTGATTTTTTGTTTAAATTATCAGCATCATCGTGATGGTCATGGTGATGATTAACTGATCACCAATAATAAATATTATGATGATCATGGCGATTATAAAATGGTGATTATAGTTAAAATAATGATTATAAAGAAGAAGAAGATGATTATGACTAGGACAAGCGACGGTGATATAACCTAGACACTTGCAATAGTCGTTAAACTTATTTATTTATTTATTTATTTATTTATTTATTTATTTATTTATTTATTTATTTATTTATTTATTTATTTATTTATTTATTTATTTATTTATTTTGCTAATAATTGTAACATAAAATAAAATAAAAACAGAAAAAACTTTAGCTCACCCCTGAAAGAGTAGAACTCGTGTTCAGGGGCGGATTCCTGAATTTAAATTAAGAAGTATATAATACAATTTGTCTTATGTCTACTAGGCAATAAGAATATATAAATTTAAATGTACAATTTTTCATTATTTATAAAATCCATACAAAACATTTTTAATTTAATTCTAGAACTACTAGAATTGACAAGATTAGGATATTTAAATATAAATTTGTTATATATTCTTGGGCCTAAATTACTACTATCTTTAAATACCATAAACCATAATTTAAATTTAAATTTAATTTTAAATTTAAATTACTAGGACAAACTAGCCTCAGTCCAAATGACAAGTGATGAGAAAAATGACAGAAACTGATAAAATAAATTTGACGTCCTTACATCCGTTTGAAAAAATATATTCAGACACTAAGTCAAAACTTAGGAGAGTCTGTTTAAAAAAGTTACAGAGTTATATATAGACTTGAAAAGAATAAATTAAAACGTGAATAAAGCAAATTAAAGTCTTAAAAAAGAAATTAAGACACTTTGGAATCCACATCTTCAATTACGAAAATAATGAAGTTGTTAATGGTGACGATTATGACGACGTAAGTATTATACACAGCGTTCCTGAAATATCTGTCCAAACTTTGGGGCAGCATTTAACTGTTTCTGATGATAAAATAAGTTCACATGAACCTAGATCCGGAAACGCTCCTCATCAATCTCCATATCTGTACATCATAGAAAATGTTAGTGGCCTCCTTCAACAACAACATAGGTGTTTCGTTATCTCCTGAAGACAAATGCATGCGTGCGCCTTAGCTTATAGTAAGAACCTCATGGTGGGGGTAAGTAAGCTAGGTAACTACTAGTGGAAGCGTAGTGAGGGAGGGAAACTTTCTTCTTCCCCTCATGCGCAGATAGGTTTCACGAGATAAGGAATAGCCTATATATGCTTCACAGCGTTGTCTCGTTTTCTGCCCAATACATTCAAGAATTCGAGCAGTTCTCCGAATGCAGTGACATCAATCCAAATCACGGTCGCAAACAACTTCTATGCCAGGAACCGGTGGGGCATGAGGAGACGATGTAGACCTATTCCCAAAAGAAAAAAATCCATGGGACGAAGTTACGTCAACATCGTTATCAAAATTCGGAATAAAACAGTTTCCTTTTGTGAACTGGAGGGCTGTAATTCGGACATGGACGTTTCTGGATCTAGGTTGCCCTCAGAGTCTGTAGAACACGATCTTAAAGTTTGGTCAGACTTTTTAGAAACGTCCTATAGTGACGAACGACGAAAATGATCATTATTTGACTGATGGCGATTGCAGACATTCATGACGATTTCGGTAACTGCAATAAACATGGAGACGATAACGATGTCACAATAATAATCGATTATGACAAAGGCGACGATGAAGATGGTGATAAAGATGGTAAGTACTGTAATAATGTTGACGATAACCATGATGATCGTATCAAAAATAATTGTAACAACAATGGTAGTAATAATAATAATAATAATAATAATAATAATAATAATAATAATAGTTTATTTATTTATACAAATGTCCAAGAATAAATAAAATAATATCTTAAACCAAGAAAAACATTAATTAATCCGTGGCGCTACAGCCTATGAAGGGCCAAGACCGACAGCCGGCTGCTGGCCTCACGGCCACATGCCGAAGCAGAGGTGAACGATCATCCAACCAGAATGGAGGTATCGTGTGGTTAGCACGATGAGTCCCCCAGCCGTTATAGCTGGTTTGCGTAACCGTATTTCGCTACCTATCGTAGCTCCCCAAGTGCATCACGATGCTGGGTGGAAACCGGTCCCATACACTGGCCGAAATTTCATGAGAAAATTTCTCCCCCCCTGAGGACTCGAACCAGCGCGCATTCCGTAACCCGAGTCCTAGGCAAGATGCCTTAGACCACGACGCCACGGCGCGGGACCCAAGAAAAACATGCATAAATAAAACTGAGAACAAGGACAGTAAATACTAATAAACGAAACTATACTTTAAAAGGATCTAAATTGTTCCCATGCAAATTGGCATATTCTATGCATCTACAGACTGGAACAAGAGATTTTGAATTTCTGGTATAAAATTTTTTTTTAATCTTAAACCCTTTGTAGGAATACGAAGGCTGATATTGTTTATGATAGACTTACAATCAATATCATCCTTAATAACTTTGCAAAAAAATTGATAATCAAGAGTTTGACGTCTAGAATGAAAGCTACAACAGTTAAAATATTTATAGGTAATCTCATAATTAAAATCAGAGAATTGGGTATAAATCGAAGTACACATAAGGAAATAAATTTTCTTTGAATATTTTTCAATTTTACCGAATCAGTTGATGTAATGGAACTCCAGACTACAGACGCATATTCAAGTTTAGATCGAAGGTTTAATAATAATAATAATAATAATAATAATAATAATAATAATAATAATAATAATAATAATAATAATAACATAATGCGACGTTGATGGCGATGATTGTGGTAATATTGATAATTATAGCGATAAAAGTAATGAAATATTTTGACTGGTTATATTTTTTACAATTTACCACAAATGATGTACATAATACAATATCTATTCTCCAAGTCATTCTCTAAAAATACTATTAACGATGACATCCGTACTTAAGTAAAAATTTTCGGCAGCCAATTTGTTTTAAGATCTTCAGTATGACGCTCACATCTGCGTCCTCGCTTGAACTCACGAGGAAATTGTATTTGAATATACTCGTACAACCGCCTTGGGAACCCAGTCATTGTGACATTACATTAAATATGCGAGAAAGTAAAGGAATATGCTCGACCATTATATGTTCATTTGGTTCGTTCTCAGTCTGAACTGCGCTGTGACTGCTTTATTTCTGCACACAATATTAAGAAGGCAGCGTTCATAAAATGCAAATGTTGCGATCGCTTATTTCTAACGTCCTTCCTGCATACAAATGGTACACAGAACAGCTAAAATTCTCAAAAGTAAAACTGTGTATAATTATATAAACTCCTATCGTCGCTTGTCTACTCCTTTTATTTAATTCTATCATTATATCTTCGCCTCTATCACTCTTTCGATGTAATTTCTCTGTATGTTACACAGAGTTCAATATCTCGAAAAATATTTCTAATAAAATATTTAACCTCACATCTTGCAGCAGGCATGAACATTTTATCAAGTACTAAGCCCGAATAAAGTTGTCAGGTCATTTATATTCTGCCTCAACATTTAAACAAACTCGGTTTGTAGCAAAACTCGGTTTCGCAAGTCAGTTATAACGACTGGGAAATCATCGTGCTAACCACATCTTATCTGGTTGGATGATTGTTCACCTCTGTCCGCTGGTAGGTCTTGGCTCTACATGGGCTGTCGCAGAGTGATTTTTTTTTTACGCAGATACGTCTAAATCGAAGGCATGGCTAACAGGCTACGGCGCGACGTCACATTCTTAGTCATAACATGGCCAATATTGAACAAGTTTATATATAAATGCACGTTTAACATGAGTGTAATATAGCAAGTCCTTTGTTTTTTAGAACTTTGAACATGTATTTACACTAGGCGATTATCAAGATGGCCATGACTAGACCATGATGATCACGTGACTCCGATTCGAGCCGAAGCCTGTCTTTCTCGTTAGCCACGTATCGAAGGTTATTTAACCCCTTACTGCATGAATAAGTTTTGCACACACTGATTTAATATTAAAATAATTTCAGTAGTTCTCTCTTTCTCAACTGATGTCACATATGTTCAAATCCGGTTATTCCTGACAGTGTGCCATATCTGTCCCAGTACGCAGTTTGAAATATTATATGCTTATATTATAAGTTATATGAATATAAAACCAGTCTGTGCCATATCTGTCCCAGTATGCTGAAAGGGGTTAAGTAATCAAGAAACGGAAAATGTAAGTTTTTTGTGTAACATGCCTAATGATTTTCCACGCGGTTCGTCTAACTCTATTCTGTGTATAATGTCCCTTAAGTGAGATAGTATGAACGAAGTGAGACAAGTAGCCTTTACTCTAGGAGCTCACATAAACGTTGAGATAAGTCCTAAGAGTCCTTTTAAGGGCGCGAACTCGTTTACCTTTTATGACTGAATGAGAAGGGAAATGTGACGAGATACATTAAAAGGTACACTAAAACGTGTTCTTGCAAGGGAATTCGGGGCTGAGAAAAATTGAATATGTGAGCTAGAAGCTTGCTGGCCACTTGTCCCATTCCGATTTTTGCTGTTCCACTGGTGGAGGTCTAGAAAATTTTGAAGGGGAAGTGCCGAAAATGGGCGTAACCTAATAGCTATCACATAAAGGGGGAGGCGGAGGAGAAGCATGACTGCAGAATCGGAAGAAGAAACGCCGGAAGTTGTAAGTCTGCACATTGAAAGAAACCGTATCCTTTCGCAGTGCGACTGGAGTCGAGTAAACTCGTTCATGTAACAGGGTAATGTGTGAAGTTTAACTTTCAGCTTACACTTTCTTGTTTCTCCCTCATTGATTTTCTACGCCGTCTGTCTGGCTCTATTCTCTATCTATAGCAAGGATCACTTTGGCCGTCTCTTCAGTGTTGCCAATAAATGTTAGATATCACTAAAGAGGGTAAAGTCACAATACCATGTACTGAAATAATAATAATAATAATAATAATAATAATAATAATAATAATAATAATAATAATAATAATAATAATAATCTGAACGTTAGAATTCATAATACAGTTATATTACCGGTTGTTCTTTATGGTTGTGAAACTTGGACTCTCACTTTGAGAGAGGAACATAGGTTAAGGGTGTTTGAGAATAAGGTCTTGGGAAAATATTTGGGGCTAAGAGGGATGAAGTTACAGGAGAATGGATAAAGTTACACAACACAGAACTGCACGCATTATATTCTTCACCTGACATAATTAGGAACATTAAATCCAGACATTTGAGATGGACAGGGCATGTAGCACGTATGGGCGAATCCATGAGGGAGGTGGGATATGATGATAGAGACTGGATTGATCTTGCTCAGGATAGGGACCAATGGCGGGCTTATGTGAGGACGGCAATGAACCTCCAGGTTTCTTAAAAGCCAGTAAGTAAGTATACGAAACAAATCACTGCATTTGAAATGTACTGAACTTTATTTAAACAATTCAAACTTCACTTAACAAAAAGAAATAAAAATTATTCCAACTGAACACGCAATTACTATCACATTGAAATTAATGGTGAAGTTTGTACGTTGGCCAGACTGCTAATATCAGTCAGCTGTTCATAGTGTAACGTACGTAATACTATAATTATTAAGATTTTTATAAATATTATTTTCAGAATATACTATCGTGCAAAAAATACTGTACAATACACGTTTGTGAAGTGCATCGCGCTGCTCGTTTTTCAAACTTTTCCTCGTTTTTGTAAAAAGCACGTCCCAACCTTGTATCGTAATATTCTATTTCACTGTTAAAAAGGACCGTTTAATGAAACAAACAGAAATGTGATGTATTGAAACGAATGTTCTACTCTTAAAATTTATGGAGAAGGTCTGAGCAGATATGAATGAATGCAATTTAAAAAATGGGAACTGTATACTTTTAATATATAGAAAATTTTCCCAACTAAAGCAAATGAATGGGATTTTAAAATCAAATGACTAAAGTTTCCTACTTCTGAAATTTGTAGAATGTTTTAAGCTGAAACGAAAAACTTCAACAGCGTATAAAAGTAAAGAGTTTCATCCTTAGCTGTAATTAGTAATCATTTGTAGCCAAGAAACTTTTATTGTAAATGATTTCCTATGATTTCTTATCATTTATCTTAATGTTTTTTTTTCTTTCAAATTGTCACATACATAATTGTTTTTAATCATTGTTCATTGTGAATTGATTAGTAGGTCGATCTATTGAACCCTTATTTAGGTCGGCTTTCGTTGATACAAAATTATTAAATCTGTACTTAGAGTATCAAACTCAAGCACATAAATTAGATTTCAAAATGAGTTTCCGTGTTTAAATTTTTTGTGGAAGAAGCTTTAAGCTGAAATTAATGGAAGGAATGCCTAAAATAGAAGTGAAAGTTTGCAACCTTTGAAATCTCTGGAGGTAGTTTGAAGTTCGCACGAATAAATGGAGTTTCAAGAATGATTCGGAAAGTTTCCTACTTTGCATAAATAAAACTGGTCGTACTCTAGACAAACGTTTGAAAGCTACGCGACAGGGTGACAAAAGGTTTGGTGGCGGTGTGGCGCCAGCGTTGGGTCGCTGACCTATGCCACAGAGGCAAGAGAACGACGCCTGGCATCGCTTCAAAATGTGTTCTCCGCTATATGGTCTGTGACATCTAATGAGATTTTGTCCTTGTTCCACGTACAACCACATTCATTCCACACCGCATTTGTAGCAACTGAGCAATGGGTGGGATAATAAAAGAGACCACGATACTTCCCTTCTGTGCTTCATAAAACTAAACTGAGATATTAATAACAACAATCCAGAATGAAGATAGATTAGTCCACTCTCTACATAGTCTACTTCTAAAACCATTAAGGCTACTAATTCTTCTCAAGGCATTAACAAATGTCCAACATGGACATTACGACGAATTAATAACGACTATTTCGTTTATAGGACGTCATTCCATTTTCGACCAATGAAGTATAATGAAATTTTGAATTCCAACCGATCACAGTCAAACATCGCGATAATTTTTGCAGCTCGATATATCGCTATCAATTTAGTGCAAGGTCGTTCTTTTGTTTAGTCGGTGTCGCCAACTGTTTCCCCGTAAATTGATGAGCATGAATACATTAAGGGAATGCATAGGTGAAATTACTAAATCTTACAGTTTTCATTTTTTTTCTGAAAGACCAAGGACACCAGAATAAAATTATATGACACGTTTCCTTATTAAGATGAAATAAAAGGCAGGAATTTTTTTCAACGTTGAAAAAAATTCCTGCCATTTATTTCATCTTAATAAGGAAACGTGTCACATAATTTTATTCTAGTGTCCTTGGTCTTTGAGAAAAAAAATGAAAACTGTAAGATTTAGTAATTTCACCTATGCGTTCCCTTAAGATGCATATACACGGTTAAACTGTTGTTTCAACTTTACGCATTCAAGCAATGAATGCAAGATTGATTGCTAATATTAATATATTTACGCAGTGAAGACGATGTTCAAAACAGCGCACCATGTAGACACAAAATCTTCATGCATCTTAATTGAACGTACTTTTTAAACTTGATCATTTCAATATTCTTCCCAGACTGCATGCATCCGCGCATGGAAAATTGAACTGTGTAGATGCAGCTTTAGTCCCGTTACACACTATAGCGAGAATGCGTTTCTCGATCTATGGAAAATGCTTTCCTGTAGCACAGAGTAACGGTCGAAATAAGGCACAGGTGACACATGGTCCCGTGCCCAGAGGTAACCAACCTAATTGTAACCTATAACATTTGTATTACGTGAATGAAATTAAACAATTAACATAAAGTCAGATGTTCAAATTTATGTAATATCAGCGCTTATAAAACCCAAAGACCTTGTATATTATATACAAGGTCTTTGATCAAACTGCCTTCCGTATGGCGTAATAAAATACGTGTTTTAATTATCTATACAGAGATGGCTTCACTGTGTAGCAACGTATGTCTCGCTGTAGTGTGAATACATAAGCATTGTTATATAGCTGTTTCCACACAACATTACATAGTTCTTAGTTCTCGGTGTAGTGTGTAATATAACGACGAAGTACTAAAGTATCAAATTCTACTTCCACATCTTCATCTTCTAATTCCATGTCCATAGTAGGCTCTTTGAAAAAAATTACACTCCTTCATTCAGATTTGATAACTGCGTTTTCAACAATTCTTCATTTAATTAATGCATTAATCAGGTTATTTGTAATCATGTTATAAAATGTTTAAAATGAAATTAGGATTTCAGCAGATAATGAAAACGTATTTCTGTTATAATAATAAGAGAAAAGTGCAGTACATGTAATTAACATTGTTAAACCTGTATTTCGATTTTCGCAATTGGCATTACTGAGTAACATCCAATTTCTTTATTGCAGTAATCGATATTCATCTATTTCAACTTCACAATGTCTGAATAGGTTAAGCATTCGTAAATATACAATTACTAACAATTTGTGAGCGAATTTTAGGGATATATTATTTATATTTTTATTTTATTCACGAAATAGTCCTAATAAATCTCAGACCTCTCGTAACATTATTACAGATAATTCACTAATAAAATGGTAATAAATAGTATGTAACACTAGAAAAACATAATATACTTGAAAGAGTTCCGAGCTATGGGTTGCTACGAACTTGTATACTTGGCAACACTTCAGGAAACAGTTTTTATAATTAATTTAAAACAAATCTTGAAATTCCCTTCAATTAAGTAGTCGAACACAAAGAAAACATAATTAGGAGCTTAAATCACAATAAAATTAAAATCATGATGATAAAGTGAGATATGAAATCACAAAGTAAGAACAGACTTATCCCTATATAAAATACTGCAATATAAGTTACAGTATTTCTAGAACAGGGGTGGGGAAGAGCCGCTCACAGTGAGCATTTGCACGTCCTGGCTCTCATGCCCTTCGCTACCTACACTGTCAATCAGTGTTACCAGACTTAGGGTAAAATCCCTCTCGTAGGGATATTTTAACTTTGGTAGGAATTGAAGAGTTCAGAACCATAGTGGCGTTTTATTAAAAACGGAGAAAGTAAGGGTTAAAGTGAAGTGAATACCATAGTTTAATGAAGAGTGACATATCATTCAGTTTTAATGTATATACTTTACATTACTTGCCATATGTTTCCATTGAATTATGGTAATAACTTCATTTTAACCCTTGTTTTTTATGGTTTTAAAAAATGGCACTTGGCCCACTATGGTTCTGAACCCTTCAACTGAGGGACTTTTGTGAGAAATCGGCCAAATTGTAGGGTTTTTCTTATCGTTTTGTTAATATTCATAACAATCGTCATGTATTTTACTTAATTTACATTTAGGCTAATAGTTCTAGGAATCTGAAAATTTATGTCAATCGGTACTTACACAAAGCATTTATAATTACGTCAGCCATAGTCACATATCAACACTTGCGTTGTTAAGTGTCATTGTTTGTTGTTTTTCATTGAAAGCTCAGTCAGCAGAGAGTCAAGCCACTGATCCATACATGGATAATTGCCTATCAGCCACAACACTGAACCAAGTGTAGCGCCGTACAGGTGCGAGATAGAACACACATTGCTTAATGAAAAATGTTTCTTTTAGTACCCTTTATCTACAATATTCTTCAGTAACATAAGTTTTGAATCACCCTGTATGTCTATTATTTGAGTGATCAAGAAGTCGCTTTTCTTAAGAATTTATGGTAGATTTTACGCGTATTCAATAGTTCAATTTTCTGCAGTATCATAAATATATTGTGACTGTTCATACATTCAAGAGCACAGACAACTGTCGTCAAGCTAATTTTGCGTGTTTTTCTTATAAAATGTTTATTTTGTTACGTAATACTATATAGATGAGTAAAACCGTCTGATCATGTGGTTAGCACGATCACCGCTTAAAATATTATATAAAAGAAGGACAATACGCACAAACACTATTTGAGTTATATATCCACTTTGCTGTCGAAATCGAACAAGGAACCAATTAATTTGTAGTCCGGAACGAATATATGAACCAAAAGGCAAGATTAGATAGACATACACGATATGAAATGCATGAAGAATGAAATAAAATAGTCAAGTGCTTGTATTTCTCGGGAGAGTGTCATGTCCGACAAGAATAAAGCCATCAACATGCGACATGCAACCGCCATCAACAAGATGGATTATGAGTTGTACGAGACATCTTTTGCTTGACTCGAGGGATATTACACTTCGCTTCAAAAAATCTTCATCTCACTTTAAGATTTAATGTCGAAGCAGAGGTAGTGCCTACTGAAGCCTTCCATTCTTTTTCAGAACAGTTCTCGCTTAGATGTAAGAAATTATAACTGTGTTTCATCGTTATAATTCTTAATGAAATACAAATTTTTAAAGCGTGCTCGAGAAAAACCTAGGTGCGTGACACCTCAGTGGTTCAATTTTTGAAAAGACAGAAATTTTGACTTTTTTTCTTTCTTTCAAGTGTGGATTAATGAAGTCTGAGAATCGAATCTATCTTCCTAGCTCAGTTCGGCCAAAATAGTTTTCCAATGGATCACTAAAGATACAGAGTATCCAAAACTAAGTTACAGCTTTTGACAGTAGATAGTAGCGTCGTGCATTACAGACGCTATGTTCGGGTCATATTTGCCGAGTACGGCGAAGTTCGATGTTTGCCGATGTTCGCTCTGCAGAAGGAGGCCTGTCGTATTTGTTTCACCTTGTTATACAAATATTCGCTTTTCTCCACTCACATCCATTCATGTTTTAACCGCTTAAGTATTTTAGCACAGATCTTCCTATTAGTTTTTCATATCAATTAAGACGAAATTTTTAGTGTCCTGGTTGCCTCTCCCATGTTCGAACATTGCAGGACACTAGTAGGTAGTATTCATCAAAATAAGTAAAAAGAAATTCTGCGCTGTATCAGGGATACATGATGATGATGATGATGATGATGATCCCAGATAATCCCTGAAGAGTAAGGTTCTCCTACTAGTGTAAGGATGACTCAAGTTTTCTCATTATGGTGAGCCAGACCTTAAGAGATCTTAAATCTACCTTTGCTCTAGCACACACACTCGCTTGAACTTTAAACCCTATGTATCTTGGCCTTAAATATATAAACCTTATATATGTACATATAATGTGGCTACAATTTCAGTAATTTGGTTTCCCTAGCACTACCTAAAGCTACAACTCTGAGCAGCTACAGCTTTTTTCATTGTTCATTCTATAGTTTCTCTAGCAATATCTTAACCATAAATCTTTTGAATGAATTCCTTTTTTCTTCGGAAAACGTATTAAGTGTTTTTCACGTGTTAAATTTTACATTACCTAGTTAACAAGTTTCAGCTTGCTATCGGTCATCTTCAGAACTGGTTGTTGCTGGTCTTGGCGCCGTTTGTTTGCGTTTCCTGTGTTTGTGTAGTGTAATGTGGAGTCAAAGAGTGTGTGTGTGTGTGTGTGTGTGTGTGTGTGTTCTGAAATTGAGTTGTGTGTTGAGAATTTCATTTGGATGTGTTTTTGTGTGTCTATATATGTCATATTGTTCTAGTATGTTTAGTTTCTGGATTGTTGGTTGGATATGTAGAGTTTCCATGTCTGTGTTTATGTCTCTGTAGGTGTGGTTAGCATTTGTGATGTGCTCTGCACATGTGGAAGTGTTTTGTAAATTTGTTATGGGTATCATGTGTTCTTTGTAACGTGTTTGAAATTATCTGCCTGTCAGTCCTATGCAGAAGTTGTTGCAGATGTTGCATTTGAGTTTGTATACGCCTGTGTGGTTGTATTTGTTTGTTTGTGTTGTTTGTGTGTTGAGATGTTTTTGTAGAGTATTATTTGTTCTGTAAGTGATGTTATTTTCTTGAATGAGGTTGCAGTATTGTGTGTGTTTTTGTTTTCGTATGTATTTTTGTGTTCTTGTGTATGTGTTGTATTCTTATGTTTTTTTGTGATTATGTTTTGTCGTTCTTATTATGTTGGGGTTGTATCCATTTTTTGTGCTATGCATTTGATTATGTTTAGCTCTTCTTTGTAGTCATGTTGGTTCATTGGTATGTTGATTCTATTGTTAGACTGTTTCCAGTTGCGTCGCTTAAAACCACACACAGTCTACATCCACAAGTGTCTTATTGTCTGTATTTTTGTTTTATTTACACTTAAGTATAAATTGTACACATTTACAATTTCCACTATGTTCAGTTCGTCGGTTTCACTGGCACTGTCACTCACTAGAACTTTGTAGCAGTCTTCCAACTAACTCTTTACATCTTATCCTATCTCGTGCAGTCCTAGTCCACGTATTCCCACAAACGGTATTGGAGACTTCGGACCATCTCTGCTTGGGAAGTTCTTGGGCATGCAATATATTTTATCTTCATATGAAGTGACTTTCCAAAATTAGTCCCAGTTCACAACAAGATTTTTCACTATGTTTCACTCAAAGTGTATCATGCGTGTCTATTACTATCACTTTAGTATTGCAGAACTCGCGATTACAGATCAAACGAGTGGTCGCACAGCTCTGTAGCTGCTCTCGATGCAGAGATATTGCTGAGAGAGGCAGCGTGACACGACAAATTTTACAAGCAATTTCGGCATCCTCATGCCCGTAGCAAGGGTAGATGGCGTCAATGGGAGTGGTCACACAAGTTAAGTTTGTTTATTGCCTGACTACAAGTGACATTACATTTCGGCTGTGGCTCAGGTCTTATTACAATATTTGAAATTCTACCATTTTCGTTTCACCACGGATCCTAAAACGGCTACCCATGCTCAGTGCTGAGAAAGACGTATTCTGCGCCAAAAGAAACTTATAATGAAGACAGTTCCAAAAAAAAACAAAAAAAAAAAAAGCAATACTGTGGAAGTTAAAGAAGATAGTTATCCATTCCTAACGCACTGTGTAACCGACTAATAGATGCTGCATACCATTCTTCCTTGATGCGTAATTTACCTTCCATGCTAGAAGATATGCCTCTTTATCGACAACAAAGGATATGGTTCATGCATGACGGAGTATCATCCCACTTCCTCAGGATCATCTTCTAGCTCACCAGTTCGCTGACCAGCGGTCGAGGGAAGTTCAATCAATTGACATTCACTTTCAAAAAGTTCTCTGTATTCAAGGCCAATCAGTGACTTACAAACATTACATCAAATGATTGTGAATGTCGGTCAACGGATTCGTGAACCAGGAATTCTCGAACAAACCTGTGCTTCTCTGTGACGAAACGTTAAACAGTGCACAAAAGACTGGACACCATATGGAGCACTTACTACGGCAATAACAATGAAGGCCTTTTGGACCTGTATTTATTGTAACTTTTCACGTAGAATAATCCTTGTCCGTACCTTATAAAGAGCACCATGCCGGCGGAAAGGGTGTGGCGAAAAAAAAGTGAGGTTCGAAACGCTTGTAGCTAGGCGTGTAATTGTCGGATGATGTGATGGAGGTGATACCACGCAGTAGGGCGAGGACGTACGCATGCTGTGATGATGATTTATCGGGATCACACTTGTGAGATAAGATAGAAATGAAGCGTAAAGCTAAATAAACAATTACCACGTTTTGAACTATCCCGGCAGTAGTACGGAAGAGCTAACGCGTATTGACTACTCAAAACGATTCATTACGAACTGATAAACAAAATAAAAGTGCAACTATAGTGAATGGGCAACTGTAATAGAGTTAAAATTTGTAGAAAGAAAGGATAAAAATTTGAGCTGCATTTCAAAATGTCGAAACATTTACAAAGAAAATATTTAAAATCCTATAATATTCGGATGCGGGAAGAAAGAAGGCAAAATGCCGAACAAAATAAAGGGCTACTCTGTGGTGCCGAGCAAACATGGAAGTAGCGGTAGTGTTGCAAAGACTCCGATTGATTACTAAATTAAAGGCATCGATATATAAATAGAATCTGTGTTTACATTAATCTCAATCTGAACTGAATTTCCATCTACATGGATAAACTGAATAAGGTAAATTATTTAAATTTACTTCAAAACTACATGTAAAAGTAGTAACTTTGATGCTCAAGCAAAACTCTCCTGCAAATATGAACTGAGTTGAAAATCATGTTTAAAACATGACACCAGAAAAAGCTGAATTATTAAGTACAAACAAAACTAATATTTTTGCCTTTATGAAAATCGTTGTTTCATTTGCAAGCATCCGTGTGACAAAACACATTTTACGTTGCGGAAATAATTCTGGTACAGCCTCTCGATTTTTTTCTTTGTTTACTTACTGCTAAAGCCGGTAATCTTCGGGGCACTTGAATAGTTATGATTTGTTTTTAATGTCTCATATTTCATCCAACTTATGTTATTTCTAAATTTGGTCTGAGTAATTTATTCGTTTCCCTTTTGCACTATTATTAATCTTTATGTTAGACTAGAGAGGAAACAGATAATCTATATCATATTCAAGAGGTTATTCAAACATCAGGCGACATTTGCAATGGCTGAAATTTTGTTAATAATGAGGCTTGCATAAAAGTAAAATACAATTTCATTCGCGAAATAATTGGTTTAGTTTATAATGAGATCAATACGAAGTTTAGAGTTGATCGGCATTTCGTTTTCCAAATGATCTCTCCGAAGATGTGTATAACAATCTGAAAAAATACTTCGATAAATACTAATTTCCCGAGTAATTCATTATTTCATTTCATCACTATTACAAGATCCACGCAGAAAAACTTAGCTTCTAGATAGCCCCGTTGCCAGACCCCGGTATAGTTTATATTGTATTACTAGCCGTACCCGTGCGCTCCGCTGCACCTGTTAGAAATAAATATAAAGTAATTACATAATTAATCCAGGGAACAACTTTTACAACAGCGCAAGATAATCTGCTTCGCTCATTACGCAATTTTTTTGAATTGCATTTATTGCATATATATTTTTTATGTATTTTAACACGATTCAATTTAGCATAGTTAAAATTTGAATTATAAAATAATGGATTGCTAAGCTAACGTACTATTACTGCATACTAAATCAATACACTCTCGTTGTTCGTTAATTCTCTGAGATTAAAATGAGTGTACATAAATATTATTTTAAGAAATACAGAAAATGTACAAAATAGCCTATTAAATTTTCTGTAGGCTATATTTAATAGCTTTCGATTGTTGATGTCCAAAGCCCCTGTTTCGATTGTTGTTGTCCAAGGCCCCTTATGGACGAAGTCATTTGTTCTTAATTCATTGCACCGTCTTAGATGGCGTTATTTTAATTTTAAAACTCATTTATCTCATTAAATATCAGTCCTATCAAAATTTTGTAAAGCATAAAGCTTATCGGAAATCATTTTCAAAGAAACTTTTGTTATGTAACATTTTTCACAAAAATCAATAATAAGCGAGATATTTCGATTTATTTAATTCAGGCCCCCTTATAACCCCCCTTTTAAATAAAGTATTTTGAATGCCATATAGCCTAAAATCTAAGTACAACGAACTTAATTTATATTCCAATTTTCATATAAATCGGTTCAGCCATTATCGCGTGAAAAGGTAACAAACATACAGACAGACTAGAAACACAAATTTCAAAAAGCGATTTTCGGTTTCAGGGTGGTTAATTATATATGTTAGGACCAATTATTTTTGGAAAATCGAAAATTACCAGAAAAATTTCGGCTACAGATTTATTATTAGCATAGATATCTGGCCATCATACAAACCAGAAATCAAGAAAATGCCGGATTATGATGCGATTTCCGCTATATGTTTCATATTAATTAATTTCCTGGACTTATTGTAAAACCATTGCAGCATTTATATCACTCTCTATGATTTTCTTCTGTTCGGCACACTTTTATTTTGTACAGAACCCGTGCTTTCATATTTTACAACGCGCTTCTAGAATGAAGATAGATTAGTCTACTCTCTACATAGTCTACTTCTCAAACCGTTAAGACTACTGAATCTTCTCAAGACATTAACGAATTCTCTATTCCATTCAAAATTTACTGAATAAGACCAATTAGCGTTTATAGAGGCAAAATCATACTCCGAGAAATCAATTCGCGAAAAGAAAAGACACGAAAGAATGGCTTGACTAGCTTTCACTCGTTAAGTTTCAAAATAGAACTTGGCAAGCGAGCAGAAATAAAATGACTGATAAATAGTTTCGTGACGTTAAATTCCTTTCTTTTGTTAATAAAATGGTGTCTTTATTTTTCGAATACGCCTTTTTTTTTTAACAAAGTTTAAGCCATTCAAAAAGTGTTCTAGCTTTGAATAACTATACCTAGGCTATAGTGTCGAAAGAAGTTAACATCATTAACACAATCACTATAACCTTCGTAACGGTACAGGTCATAGTCGGGAGTTTGTGACGGTCATATTACGGCTATTAATGACCTATGCATATCGCAAAACTTACTTGTATATTTCATCACAACATAAGATAACTTAAATTGTTTTCTTTTTCTCTGTTGTAGGTATATATTATACAATTATCTCATTACAGTATCGGACATAGTGAAAGCTAACCATATGAAAATAAAATCTATTTCCAGTACCGGTATAGGGGAAAAAAGGGGTACATTTGAACAGTTTTTCTATTTACATTTTTTTTATTCACATCTATACCGGTAAAGGCCTACTGTACATTGGCAACTTATAGCCAAGTCATTTTACTTTGAGATTACGTGTATAGCATTTATCAGTTTTTTTGTTGTATTTATTTGTATAAAAATATCAATTATGGACCTAATAGCATAAAGCTTCAAGCCAAAGAGTGCTTTTAAAATAATACATAGTTTACGATTTTTATGTGAAATGATGCACTTAATTACAAATCCCCCAATGACCGAAGACACGGAACTTAGTACAAAGAATTTTTAACAAGTTACTATACGGTTCTTAGGAAAATATTTGGGGCTAAGAGGGATGAAGTTACAGGAGACTGGAGAAAGTTACACAACGCAGAACTGTACGCATTGTATTCTTTACCTGACATAATTAGGAACATTAAATCCAGACGTTTGAGATGGTTAGGGCATGTAGCACGTATGGACGAATCCAGAAATGCATATAGTGTGTTAGTTGGGAGGCCGAAGGGAAAAAAACCTTTAGAGAGGCCGAGACGGAGATGGGAGGATAATATTAAAATGGACTTGAGGGAGGTGGGATGTGATTGTAGAGACTGGATTAATCTTCCTCGGGATAGGGACCGATGGCGGGCTTATGTGAGGGCGGCAATGAACCTCCAGGTTCCTTAAAAGCCATAAGTAAGTCATTTAATCATTGCCCATATTTTTTCCCATAGCATTCTATATTTTTAATCCTCTTTGTTTTTCAGGATTCTTTAATGATATTGTTTTATATCTTTGGTTACATACCGCTAAAGCCATAGAATACTCAAAGAACATCATTAATACAGAATTCAAAATTTTTAAGTGGAATCATTAAATAAGAACATGTATAGTCCCATAAACAAGCAATGGCCTGAGTCTTGAAGCTCCTTACAAAGCACGATTCACACTACGATTTAACGATATTTTTCAACCCAATATTATTTGAATAATATTTCTGGAATGCATGTCACAAGTGATGTAAAAATCACGAAATTAATCTAAAAATAAGATCAAATTAATTCCTAAGAGTCATTATTAAACAAATACGATATAGTACAACCCTGATTATGGCAATTCATCGCAAGCATTCCGATAGCTCTGTGCTAGCGTGCTTGCTCGCAAACTACAGAGTTCAGGGTTCGTATACTGTTGAGGAAAGATTTTTTTAAATCAATTATGCAGGTTAATTTTGTTTACTATCATTCTATTTTACTACACGATTTACAAATATTAATCTGTATACTATTAAGAATAGATCAGTTTTCATCGCATCTTTTCAAATGCCTTTTGGGTTACCACAACAATCGACGTAAAATGAATTTCAATAACTGCCAAAGCGTTTTCGTGTGTATAGCTCATGCATTTTGTCAAGACACTCCCCCACTCTTCCTACAGAGCTGCGCACGAAATCGGATGAGTCTACTTATGAATTATAGCGGATGGGTTAGCCTTTGCCTTGAACTCGGTAGACACACGCCCGACCTTCCTTTATACTCCTACCCCCTCCACAGAAACGTTGTTCCCGTACTGCACATCGCGAGTGTCTTGACAAAATGCATGAGCTGTACCACTGATTTGGAGCACTGATCATGCGCAATGCGTTGAATATGGAACTTAGGAAATTCAGGCGGGCCATTTTCTTTTGGAACTGTACAGCCATGAAGCTGCATTTTTAATTTTGATACATTTGCAGATATTGACTGAATAACCAAATTATAAGCTAATTAATGTGAGATACAGTACCCAACATCCTAAATTTTGTTACACATACCTTGTTCTATTTTCAGGTTAAATACGTTTATTGTCTGAAATGAAAACAAATCACCCTTTACTGTACATGTGTCGTCCTAATTTCTCTCAAAATACAGTTTTCGTGAAAGAGGGCCGGTGCAAACACCAGCGTATTTCGTGACTCAAAATTTTGCATTCGTATTGCTTTTACCCACACACGTTTTCTTTCCTATACAGACGGAAATGAAAAAGAGAGGTTCATATATTTCATTTCTCTTATAATTGGATTTACATCCTGGTATACAGCAGCTATTTGCATTTTGAAGTGCTTTTTGCGAAAGAGAGAGAAACACCTTAAACAAAGTTATGAAATTATAACCTCAAGAACAGGCATGAAAAAATTCAGGAGCACACATTTGGCAACACCTCTGATTGAGGTTCTGGCTGATACTGTATGTACATCTATTATCAGACAGTACATCTCGCTTGACGATATGTCAGAGGAAGAATAACTGAAGTCTGATTAGTGTAATGTGTTACTAGTCGGGGATGTATATGCAATGGAAGGGGAAAGGAACTGGTTACCCTACCCCCATGATATCCTGGCTTAGTTGTCTCATGAGTGATGCGGTATTAGCGTCTCTTACGAGGTTCAAACCTGTCTTCGGGCAGTTGACTAAACAACAACACTTGATAATACTAACTTCAATATTTAGTTCCATAACTTCTTTACATAAATCTTCTTTATCGTTCGTAACTATATTTCAGAAATAACACATTTCACCAATAACAATAATTCACAAGAAGACAAATTAATGTTAATTTTCACAGTGTACTTCCAAACCTGGCAAGACTCGAGCCTGTACATTATGAAGGCAGTAGTCAATAAATTCAGCCCCTTCTCTCTCCCGCTTCGTGATTATTTCTAGACTCTCCAAACAAATTCCAGAGTATTACACAGAGCGGCCAAAACTGGTTCTTTTCAACTTACTTTCAATGTCAACGGACAGTGAACGTGTTAAAGAAATGCATTTAAGTCAAATTTATAAAATAAACAATTACAGACGTGGACAAATTATTAGCAAAATTGAAGATTTTTATTATATACTTTTACAAAATATGATTCTTCAATTCAGAATACAGTTGACATTTTTGGGCATTTACACATTATTAAAAAAATGAAGATTTGTATTGTATATTTTCAAAATTTGACGCTTCAATTTGGACTACAGTTGATATTCTGGATATTTCCATATTATTAGCAAAACTGAAGATTTTTATAGTATATTTTTACTAAATCTGACTCTTCAATTTAGACTGCACTTCAGTTTTGCATATTTGCAAGTTATTAGCAAAATTGAAGATTTTTATTATGTATTTTTACAAAATTTGACTCTTCAATTTAGACTGCAGTTGACATTTTTGCACATTTACAAATTATTAGCAACATTCAATATTTTCATTATATATTTTTTCAAAATTTGACTCTTCAATTTAGAATACAGTTGATATATCTGTATAGGCCTATTTTTATCTACTGTAATGATAGAAATATGCAAACTTGTCAACTGTAGTCTAAATTAAAAAGTCAAATTTTGCAAACAGAATTATCGTAAAAATCGTCAATTTTGTTAATAATTTGTCCACGTCTGTAAGTTATTTAAAAAAATACTTACTTTACGTGTACTATTCAATAAATAGAGCAGGGGTTTTCAAACTTCGATACGCGTAACACCACTGGTAAGTGTACAGCAGTTTGAGAACTTCTGCACCTATCGACAGATGCATAGTTTTACTATGATTCATATCATTCGCGACGTTGCCAGCTCGCTCAGGCTTCAACCGGCAGCGATCATTCTTATCTAGTTCCATGCTATCTTCCTTCCTCTGTCCAACTCTCAGTGAGTTTTCATTTGCAAGGAGTAGTGGAGAGAGTGGACTGAATTTGCATTATTTTATTCCCAAGCTAGATCTCCCTTCTTGTGAGGAGAAAGAAGCAGTTCTACATGAAAATTCAAGCAGGCAGGCTGCAAGGGAATTCGGTCTAGTAGAGAGCAACATTCGCTTATGGGGCAAACACAGAATGTCGATATTTGGTTCTGAAGCGACGAGGAAGAAGTTCACCAACCCACGAAAAGGAAGGCATCCTAAGATAGAGGTTTTGAAACTTATACAGGAAACGAGGAAAAATGGCTCTTCACTACTGACATAATTAGAAGTACTGGTGAAGATAATGAGGTGATTACAAATCGTGGTAAATCAAGGCAAGTGTTGTAGGTAGATGGGTAAAATTAAATTAAATTTCGCACCGGCTTTGCAGTTGCGCATTACATTCGCCTGCCTGGAGAGAAATAAACAATAGGTTGCAGCAGCCAAATTACTCTTCAAGGAACGACCACTCATAATTCGAGGGAAAGGAGACATAGGACGAACACTGGAAAGTTTTCTTTTCTCAATCGTACTATCAGGGACTGGAATGCTTTACCTGGAAACTTACTAAAGGCTTTACCAATAACCAAAAATGTATTTAAAAATAGGCTTAAGGACTTTACTAATAGACGGTAGTATATTATACACATTACTTAAAGGGTGTAATTGATGTTTTGTTATTTGAAGTGTTGTATCAGTGAAGAAGTGTGTTGTGTCAGTGAAGTGTGTTTGTGTCAGTAAAGTTTTATAGTTTATAGTGGTAGTGCAAAGTATCTGAACAGCGAAATGTTTTTGAAGTGTTAATGAAATCAGGATAGTATCAGTGAAATGTGTCGCAGTTCCAGTGCAGTGAGTGAGTTGACAGCGAAATGAGTGTAGTGCTGAAAGGTACTTGTGCATGTATGAACATATCATACTCGTGGGTTTTAGTTCGAATTTAGGGTTAAGATACAAACTAGATTTACTTTAAATGTTATTTTAAGTGATCGTGCTTCATTTAATTTGGGATTATTATTATTATTATTATTATTATTATTATTATTATTATTATTATTATCATTATCATTATTAAGTGTATTTTTATTAATTGTCATTATTGAGTTTAATTAGTTACCACCGCCACTGGGTTTTTACCCATTTGCGGTGTGAATAAATACATACACATGCATACATTTTTTTTTATTTCAAGCTTTTAAAAACTGAGGTGCACATTAGATTCGATGGCGCATTAGATTCGAATAAATATGGTATTTTGGCAAATAAAGAAATAAACTTACTTGATTGCTATACCTGTCTTTTTTTTTAAAGATGGGACATGACAGAAGCGTTGCGATCGGAAAAACAACTGAATGTTACTAGTACATAGCGTGGTGGGCCTGTTGCTATGGTAACAACGGTTGAGTTGCCAAAGTTACTGTTCCCATGTGGCGAGTGCATAATAGCTCTCTTGGAGACATTTATTGTGCACACAATGTCAGCATTAGTACGTTTCGTCTTTTATTCTCTGTAAATTTTTGTATTGTTTTCTTACCTTCGCGTCAATTGTCAATGAATGTTTTAATGTCAGCCATCATAACGTCAATTGCTAGCTTCCATCAGCTGACAGCGTGGTAGTGCATATTGGCAACATAGCACTGTAGTTCCAAGCTCGGCCGCTTAACTGCCATGTCCCATCTTTCAAAAAAACAAGTATAGACAAACATGCGCAATAGCCAAGCAAGAATTTCAGTGCTATTTGTTTTGGCACATACTTTAAGTTATTATATACTATATAAAAACAGACCAGTGGTCAGAGCTTCTGGCTATAGTTCGTGAGGTCCCGGGTTCGATTCCCGGTTAGAGCACAGGTATTTTTCCTTAAAAGGGGATTATTCCTGTGTTCGTCTATGGTCTGGAATTTAGGTTAAGTTTAGATTTAAGACCTCTCCTGGCACCACATTATCATAATCATCCTATCACATCATCGAGGTAATGTAACTCCGCCTTCCAGGCGCCCCAACCTCAGTAGTGGGTTACAACTAAGCCAAGGCCAGGAGAGAAGACCTGAAATGTCGAAAAGACAACCTGGTGACACTGGATAAAAAAAAGAATATATATATATATATACATGTATTACAAGAAAATATATACTTATATAATAGCAAATTATACAGACAGGTGCTGGAACCAAAAATAATTTACTTTCGAAGTTCAATACATTCCGATGCATTTACACTGCGCAACACGAATGTATTGGACTACTGCTGATTCCTCTTTGAGCCGGGCGGCTGTACGAGGGAGTGATACAACACACTCCGACCCCTGCACTAAGCTGCAAGCACCTCTATAGACTCGATAAATCCTCCTTGAGGGCCCGACCCCTTATCGGTTCCCAAGTCCGCTTATTCAACCAACACATCAACATGAGAATGAAGCCACTTGAAAGCCCAACGTGTAGGCCTCCCGATCGACAGCTCCCTCTGGTCGGAGCTGTTCCGGGTACCTGTCTGTGTACCTGCAGCGACCTCTGTATTGATTGGCGGTACAACAAAGCCTGGTTCACAACGCGTGGCGCCACACGAAGTGGCAGCAGCGACAACGTTACTCTAGCAGACCGATAGCCAGTCTGCTTGTCTGCCCAATCAGTCTGCTGAATCTGCCTCCTGAGTATGTTTGTCTGCTAAGTCATGTATGATATTTCTGTCTACTAGTTCATCTTTTTTCTATATGTCTGTCTGTCCGTTTTGCGAGCTATGTGCGTCCCGTCTGTTCGTACTGTGTTTGTCTATTGCCAAACTTACCAGTTCCTCTGACCATACGCTTAATGAAGTGAAAGTCACAAATATACAATTTCCCTTACTCTAAATACTACTTATAAAAATCTACACAGAATAATATAACTGAATACGTTCACAAACTGTAAGGAAATATAGGGGAGCCAAATATAAACAACTTTCAATAGTAAACATATACAGTGAAACCTCGGTAAGACGTTCTTCAAGGGACCGCATAAAAATAGTGTATTAAACGAGACAGCGTATTAGCGAGAGGGCTCATTTTTTTATTTTTTAAATTTTAACACAAACGTATGAACCAGCATGAACATTTGTTGAAGAAATTTAAGGTTTAAATACTGTAATTATGCATGACAAAAGGTTCTTTTCTTTTCTTTTCTTTCAGAAAATGTCAGAACAAATACACTATCTTATCAATTAAAGTGCCCCTTCATTAAAAAAAGGCAAAAATTGTTTTCTGTTTTGCATTTGATCCAGTACTATGAATAAATTTCATTTTCCACACGATTTAAATCGGAAGTGACATCAGTAATTTGACTACTAAAACATTAACGAATCTGCGAATCACATATACCGCGGCAAGAGTTTCGTTGCGAGAAGGATCTGGAATGTCCACCGCTTCCACTTCCTTTTCGTCAAGTCTTCACTGACAATGAGATTTAAAACTGCCAGCAAGGAGGACAGGCTCTAAATACAGCAGTTTTACAGGTACTCAAGAGTCGCATTCCATTCTATTGTATTTACCAAACAAATACCTCTACAAATCCTTGAATATGCGGGTGCTAGTGATAAATGTAGAAGTCCAGGAAAATTTTCTCAGTATCCTTTAAAGTACGATATTTTATAATTTTCAGCAGAACAAAGTGTGTATTAAACAGGATGATGAGTGTATTAAGCGGTGGATTTTACATAGTTTTATATAGGGATGTCAAGGAACCGGACGAAAACAGCGTATAATGCGGGACAGCGTAACATATGGGCGTGTATTATCGAGGTTTCACTGTAGTCGGAAACGTCACCTTCATTGATTGATTTCACGAGAGATGAATCCTTGCACTTGGGCCGATTAGTTCCAGTGTACGCTCTATATGCAATGATTGTCTTAAATCCGACGGATGGTCCGGGTGGCATTCGTGAATTCGACTCTGACAGGCGGGTCATTCATCCTGGGTCCTGTAGGTAAGTTTCCATCGGCTACTGACGAGCCTGAACCCAGAACCCGTATCCCCTAGTGTTTAGAATCCAGATCAGTATTGTCATCGGAAACCCGTACTACCCTCCCCCACATTGTCCTAGTCTATTTTTACTATTACAGATGATAGATGAAATGGGAGAAGTGGAAAGTGTTGGTGAAATGAAAGAGGGAAACGAGAATATTCCGAGAAAATCCAAATGTAACGTCTGTTTATCCACCACAAATTCCACCTGCACTTCACCAGCGATCGAACCTGATCACCTGGTCAAATAGTCTACTTTTTTACATCGTTATTTTTCTTATTTATATTCACAACAATTGTTCAAAATGACATTCACTAATGTCAATGCATATCTAGCAGCGACGTAGCATATTCTGACGCACTTTCTATAAGATTACTGATGTATTCTGAATCTCTTCAGCCACACATTGCTACAATTCGAGCAAATAGATCTTCTTACATATGAATTTGGGTCTCATAAACTAGAATTTTCAGTTGGCTTCAAAGTCCAATTGGATGAGGGGAAAGAAGTGGGCAGGCGACTGGTCTCATTATTTATCAATTCATCGCTCTTAAAATCTGCCGGCTAAATATCTACGAACATCACTATCTAAATGGACTGTGGTCCCATCATGCTGGTATCACATTCGTAGCCACATTGGTAGAGGGACATTCTCCAATAAGCTCTGGTGAAACCTATTGCAAACATATCCAATACCGATAGTCATCCAGATGTGCTGGCAATAAATAAGATTCAACCAAACCTGATACCTGCCCAGATGTTCACTGAAAACCTACGCTGATAACCTCTGCGATGAATACTGTGAGTGTTTTCATCATACTTCAGTTGGATGTTCTGTCTGTTGGATACACCATCTCTGGTAAAGGGCTTCATCTATGAGCACTACGTACGTCATCGAGGAAGTGAGGCTCTTCGTTGCGCTGTTGTAAAAATCACGTGCAAATTTCACCTTGCCAGCGAACTTTATACTGTCTACATTAATCTTTGCATTAGCGGTAACAACTTGTCCCAATCAACCATGTGTTTGGATATGAAGATGTTTCCGACTGTATGTTTATGATTAAAAGTCACTTATATTTGCCTCATCTATAATTCCTTACAATTTGTAAAATGTACTCAGTTACATCTAATATACAGAGTGTTTAAAAAATACGGGGCATAATTTCAGGTATGTATTTCCCGCATGTAGACAATCAAAATAGTTCATTACAACATGTGTCCGGAAATGCTTCATTTCCGAGTTATGGCCTTCACAACATTGAAATTCACCGGAACGCTTTTCTTTCCGCAGGTCGTTGTCATTACAGAAGATGTTCAAAATGTCCACCTCCTGCTTGAATACAGACCTCACATCGATGTCTCATTGACCTGCGAACACGATCTCAAACTCCAAGAGTATTGCGTATGTCCTCAGAACATGCCACAATTCGATTCCGAAGGGATTCCAAATCAGGCACCGGAGACGAATAAACCAATGATTTTAAATTCCCCCACAAGTAGAAATCGAGAGGGTTCAGCTCAGGTGAGCGTGGAGGCCAAGCAATTGGGCCATCTCTACCTATCCATCGATCAGGAAACCTTCGATCCAAGTACCGCCGAGCCGTACGACTGAAGTGTGCAGGAGCGCCATCATGCAAGAAGTGAATGTGTTGACGATTGATCAGTGGAGTGTCTTCTAAAACATGAGGTATGGTGTTTTCCAGGAAGTTTGTGTACGCCTGCCCCGTAAGTCTGTTTACAAGTACATGGGGTCCAACTAATCGATCACCAATGACACCGACCCGCATGTTGAGGGAGAACCGCACCTGGTGATGAGATGGAACAGTTGCACGTGGGTTTTCATACGCCCATACATGCTGATTGTGGAAATTTGTTATGCCATCTCGTGTGAACTGTGCTTCATCTGTAAATAATACTAAGGCAGGAAAGTTCGGATTTACACCACACTGACAGAACCTAACTTGTGCAGGGTAATCTGCTGGTGACAGGGCCTGTACACGTTGCAAATGATAAGGATACAATTGATACTCTTTCAACAGTCTCCAGACAGTCGTATGAGGAACAATGACTTGCAACGCTACCCTTCATGTGCTGATAGAAGGAGTCATGTTCACAGCCTCCAGAATCTCCTCCTGTACTTCTGGAGTTGTAGATCTTGGTCGTCCCCTTCCCAAACTAGGAGAGTTAAATTTTCCATACTCGCACAGACGGTAATGGAGACGTACAAATGTCTTCCGATCTGGACATTGTCGCTGTGGGTACCTCTCCTGGTACAAACGACGAGCCAGCGCAGCATTTCCGTCCGCCTTACCATACACGAAGGGTATCTCTAAATAAAGCATT
The DNA here is from genome assembly GCF_040183065.1 of Periplaneta americana. NCBI lineage: Eukaryota > Metazoa > Arthropoda > Insecta > Blattodea > Blattidae > Periplaneta > Periplaneta americana. The sequence continues at coordinate 74,011,015 of NC_091132.1, forward strand.
TCCGGACACATGTTGTAATGAACTATTTTGATTGTCTACATGTGGGAAATACATACCTGAAATTATGACCCGTATTTTTGAAACACCCTGTATAAGGATAAAAATAATAACAATAACATGAATAATTCACCAAAGATTATTTCAAATTGGGCGCATTCGAATTGCATGAGAGATCAGTTCAGTTCAGAAAAGTAAACATTGAATTGCATTCGGGGATTTCTGAACATACACTCGATTTGCATGCGCGCATCAGGTATTGTGTCTGTTCATTCGAAGGTTTGCATATGACCATTTCTAAACTGTTACCACATGCAAACCGAAAAGGTTGTCGATTTCACCTGGGACAATTTTTTTGGAGAAATATTCAGGATACTGGTCTCAGTACAACGTACAAATAAAAGAACTCCGAAATCGGTAATTTTCTTAAACTTTTCTCCAGATTATCGTTCCTAACCCCCAACCAAGTAGAAGATTGCTTCACCGATAATATAATGGCCATAAACCGAGTGTATGATTTTTGTAATTTTTTTTTTTTTTTTTACAATTTCCAATATAATGATGGAATTACAAAGCTGTGAAACAACGACATTATATACCAATATATACCAATTTTAACCATACCAGTTTCAGCTTCGAGAAACTGCAACTGACAGTCCTAAGTCTGAAAAATTGGAAGGAAAATGATGTTCCCAAATTTATACCTTGGACCGTGGTGGCACGCAATTCGAATACCTCTTGGTAAACTATAGCATGGAATTCGTTTTTTTTTTTCGCATGCAATTCAGGTTCGCCGTTAAAATTTCATCTAATCATCACTTTGGTTTTGAAGGAGCAGTATTTGTCCCTATGTCTACTCTTTGTTCATAAAAAACTTTCCAATTAATTTCACAATCATTCAAAATGCATCACTTTTGGTCATCTTCTTCGCCATTTTACTATCCAATAAATTCCACTTTCAGCTCCATATTGAGGAAGGAAAACTCATACTGTAAGATTAATACAGGAGACATTTAATGGGAGACCTTCCATAACCGCAATATTTATATACAAGTATCAATATTAATAGTTTAATATTCTGAATAATTACCCTATGTTTCTCCCAGATTTCGTACGTATATTTTTAAATATTAGTATCTAAATTCAGAGCAACTGGCTATGGACTGGAAGGTCCCAGGTTCAATTCCGGATTGTGACGGGATTTTTCTCGTTGCCAAAACCTCCAGAACAGCCCCGAGGTTAACTCAAACTCCCATCAAATTTAGTGGCAATCGGGGCGTGGTGCCAACCGTACCAACTCATTCTAGTGCCGAGGTCAAGAAAGCAAGGAGTTCTATGTCCATGCCTTCATGGCTCTTAAAGCTGCTACATGTACCTTTTAGCTACCATCTAAATTCGAGACAACACTATTATATTTTACACAGTTTTTATTTCCTTATTCCTTAACATCATAACTGTAGTTGACACATGCATAAACCTATATAATAAAAAGGGAAAGGACGAATTTCATAATGTAAATTATTGAATAAATTAAAATGTAAATGTCAGTTAATCAATTAAAGACATAAAAATATACGAGCACAAAATATAAGTCAGCAATCCAAACACTTAAAATCACAAACTCTCTTGTCATACTAATTTAACTAAACTGTACTCTCAAATCCTAATATTTGTTAGGAACTTAAAAACTGCAGTCCTGCACCTAAATAAAAATGGCATGAAAATTTATTTTTCAACACCAGAGAGTTTAACAGTTAAATGTTATTTAGGCTATATGACTAAACAACACACTTACTAATGTTAAGATAATTGCTACTCAGGTTTTCATACAAATGGCGGACCTTTCAGATTTTTACCGATTTTTCTATCATCTTGGAAGCACATCACATCCACAAGAAGTCAAAGTAATGAAGTTACAAGAAAGATAAGTACCATATTATAAAGCAGGTGAAATAAAGAAAGCTCCGACAAGAAAGATAAGTACCGGTACCATATTATAAAGCAGGTGAAATAAAATTCTAAAAGTAGGAAAATGTTTTGTTTTTTGTTTTTTTTCATATTCTTAGCACTTTGTTCAAGTCTAATCACGTTAAAAGAAGCTGATGCGAGTTCTTCTCGTCTTTCAGTATACTGCAAGTAACAAAAGTAATAAAATAATATGGCGGTCATAGTGGACATAAATTCAGCTCCCAACTTTTATTTCTGCACTTTCTTTCTTATATAAAACAGAGAAAGATTACACTGCTATGACGTTGAGTTTAATTCGACCACAAATTACTTATACTTTCTTACATTATCTCTTGTAAAAAGGAAAAGAGGAAAAAAACATTTTGAAACTTAACAATAACCCCATTATAGTAGCATACTTGACTTGCTGACAAACTAGAGAACAAATCCATACTCTAAATAAATTTCAAATCCATGCATTTTGTTACTTATTTCAAAGAATTAATTTTTATTATTATGGCTCGGAATTCTACGACATGCCGTATTTTTATACTGGTCTCTTTTTAAAAACTTAACTTTAATTAAACAGATTTCTAGCTTTTCTGGACACGATGACACGATTTTTACAACTCGCTGAATTACCGTTAAGCGAGCTCTTACTTACTCATGTCATTTTTCGAACGACGCCGTACTGAGCGAACCTATTTCCATATATACACCCGGTAGTTACGAAGGCTGGTGAGGGATCCATATAATATTCAAAGTATCAAAATTCATATTAAATTGGATCTAGATTGTCTGTTTGGTAATTTTTTGTTATGACATATTTAATTTAACTCAATACAATCGTCTGCATAAGTTATCTGTAAAATTCTCACGAATAGTGCTACATTTTAATGTGTGTAAAAATGTTAATGAAATAGGTTATAGCCTATTTTATATACACTCAAATAAGACGAACTTTCTTTTCTGTATTGCATACAATAAAAGACAGTTTACTTCCTTTTACATTATAGGCCTAGTGTCTAAGTACAAAACGTCCGCCAGCAAACAGATTTCGCTGAGGTAACTGCCGTCAGACTCTTTTATAACAGATCGAACGCGACTGTCGAGGAAATAATGTGTACATTTCCCCTGGATCGAACGTGTGAAGGTTTCCTGTTACGTAGTACGAACAGATAAAACAGAGTGAAGGGACGAAAAGGTTAGAGCATCACTATGCAACTGACTTTCATTCAATGCAATTCAGTTTAGTTCGTGTAATTCAGTAACTTTACACATTAGAACAGTGAATCTTCATTTATAAAGAAACCGTACAAAAAGTTTCGTGCTGTATTTCCAGCTGTCAATAGTAACAGCACTTATAAGGCAAGCCGAAAAAATTACGTCTGTAATAAAATGTGTAACTCGCGAGATTTTTATTCCAGAAAACAGATGCGCTGAATGACCACTAAGCTGGCTGTCACTTGCCCATAATATTTTTCAAACGGCGCCGTACTAAACGAAACCTGTTTCCAGTCGTACATCCTTTAAACAGACTAAAGAAACATATGTCTTCAACAAATTTAAAATAGTTCACTTCACTTTTGCTATTGTTAAGACAAAAATGATAATATGAAGAACTCAATGAAATCTCCAAAAGATTGTTTAAAAATATGAAGATATAACTGAATATTTCTAAATAATATTCGCGTCAAACGGGAAAAGAGAAGAGAACTCCTTACCTCGACACGAGCTAGAGGTGAGGGACGATCTCTTCTCCCATAGAGGATGATGTTATAAATAGAAGCTCATATAAATGCAAAGCCACTGCGATTCAGCGTAATGGACGAAGCTGCAAATTTCATGCCACAGTAACCTCTCAAGTGTGAAATGACTTTCTAAATAAACATGTGCATAAACGTCATTTAGTTACAATGCAGCGATGCAAAGGGGATTACACAATATTATTATGTGGCTATTAAAACATTACACAGTCATTATATCGCACTCCAACGAGAGAATGAATCCAAGACGGAAAGTCAATAGTTTGACCCCATTCAGAAACAGACTCATATACATTACATATACATTACAGACATTTGACGAGAGCCCACTCCTTAAGATAATTTTGTCTCTGATTGTGATGCTAACATTTTCATCTTTGGACATTGACGTGAACTAGGTTAACGAGCGGGACTAGTACGTCGAGGCTGCGCTAAGGCGTGGGTTCGAATCTCGCTTCTACTGAATACCACGTATAATTAATTTTCCCGAGGTTTTCCATAATTATAAAGACGTATGTTAGGTAGTCTCATGGCAAATTCTCGGAGTGATGTTGCCAAAATTCTAATCGTTTCCACCAATTCCAACGGGCCTAAATAACTCCTTGTTAAATATAACCCACTAAAATCATTCATCTCTAACTTTCACCTGATGTATTCGACTATTTATACTTGTCGACTGTGGTGTACCCAGTTTTAAGATTGCGTGGATCGTGGATTCCAATACGGTGAAGGACATGATATTCGTCGTTAATGGGTTATCTTAAGTTTTTGCAGATCGAGATCCGATCTAGGACAGGCCTACAATGAAAAGGTCAAAGACAAGGGTTCAAAATAAACCTCGATAAAAATAATAAACTTACTCAATAAATTTATATATGTATTTATCGATTTATTTATACATTTACTTGAACATTCATATATTATTTACTTACCGGTATTCATTTCCTCACTTACTTATTCATTTACTCATTTAGCCCCATTTATTTATTTTTATTTACTCATTTATTTATTCATTTGCTCATTTAGGCCTAATTATTCATTTACTCATTTATGCCTACTGATTCAATTACTCATTTACTTATTCATTTCGTCATTTGCTCATTTATTTATCCCTTTGCTCATGTACTTATTCGTGTGCTCATTGACTTATTCAGTTCTTCATTGACTTATTAATTTACTTATTTATTTACTCATTTACGTATCCATTTACTCATTTACTTATCCATTTATTCATTTACTTACTTACTTATCCATTTGTTATTAATTTACTCATTTACTTATTCATTTGCTCATTTACTTATTCATTTGCTCATTTACTTATTCATTTACTCATTTACTTACCCATTTACTCAGTCACTTATTCATTTGCTCATTTACTTATTTACTTACTCATTTACTTATCCACTTACTCATTTACTTATCCATTTACTCATTTACTTATCCATTTACTCATTTACTTATCCATTTACTCATTTACTTATACGTTTACTCATTTACTTATTCATTCACCTATTCATTTACTCATTTACATACCCATATACTCATTCACTTATCCATTTACTCATTTACTTATCCATTTACATTTACTTATTAATTAATTCATGCATGCATTCATTTTATTCATTCATTCATTCAAGCACTCAATCATTAAATAATAATTTAATGATTTAATACTTGTAATCGTTTACTCGTTTATTTGTATATTTATTCATTTTATGTAATTAATTTATTTACGCTTTCATTTACTTATTTATCCATTTACTTATTTAATCATTTAATTATTTAATGGTTTATCTATTTAACATGATTACCTATTAATTTACTTATCTAATATATTTGATCGGCAGATATAATTCGTCATATAAGAGGCCCTTTCTATGTCTCAGTCCATTGTGCGCCATATGTCCGACCGCGTCTGTGGTTCAAGCGCTGACGCACTGGTCTTCCATCCAGGCGGCTGGATTCGATCCCCAGCTAGTTCATGCTGGAATTTGCGAATTTGTCATAGACAAATCGAACGTTTCAGACGATTTTTCTCGGAGTATTTTCTTTTCCCTTTGTCATTTTACCAACACTCTTCACCTTTTCCTCATTTCATCTATCACCTGTAAAAACAGGCTGGAGTGGTATATGGATTTCCAATGCTGATATGAAAAAGGCTCGAGTCAGCTCAGAGGCTTAACAAGTATTCATGTAAGGATGGGACCTGACTCTGTCATAACTAAGTCAGGATGTCCCACCAGTCAGCGTCGGATTGACGAATGCCACCACCAGTCGGACGTGGACAAAAATCGCATATACAGAGTGAATGGTAATCTCTGCACCAAAATTTAAGAAGTAATTGAAGGGTTCAGAACCATAGCGGGCCAAGCGCCATTTATTAGGCCTTAAAACGGAGAATGCAAGGGTTAAAGTTAAGTAAATACGTAATTTTATGAAGATTGACATATCATTTAATTTTAATGTGCATACTTTATCTTACTTGCCATATGTTTCGTCAAATTATGGTAATCACTTAATTTTAACCCTTGTTTTCTCCGTTTTTTAATAAATGGCGCTTGGCCCACTATGGCTCTGAACCCTTCAATTGTACATGTTAAATATAACACAATTTGTATTACAGTTCTTATCGATGAAGCACCATTAAGCAGGAAAAAAATAGTATTTTCCTAATGTTTGCAGCGCTTTATTGTGCTAATGGCCTGAGATAAATGGCTGATTGCTATATAAGCAGATAGGTAAAATAATCTGAAAGGTTAATGTCTTGAATATATTTTTGCAGTTGGTCATACATTTAAATTGAATAATAGCGAAAATCGTTAAAATAAATCTTGCAAAGCAGCGCACGTCGTGTTTTTTTAGTTGGTAGCAACTACTAGGTTATTTAGCGTCGATGAGATTGGTGATAGGGAGATGGTATTTGGCGAGATGAGGTCGAGGATTCGCCATAGATTACCTGGCAGTCACCTTACTGTTGGGGAAAACCTCGAAAAAAACTCAACCAGGTAATCAACCAAAGCGGGGATCGAACCCGCGCTCGAGCGCAACTTCAGACGGGCAGGCAAGCGCCTTAATCGACTGAGTCACGCCGATGGCTCGTCGTGTGTTACCGACTGAGTACAGCAGAGGGGGAGGGAAAGGTAAGGAGTGCAGGCCGCGCTTGCTTAGAGTTATTGCAGCAGCCGTGATGTTGCCAAATGCTTCGTAGAAACAATTTCCTCTAAAAAAAGTAAATGTTAGAGAAAACACTTAATTAGATTTTTCAAATCTCTCCTCATGGTCTATTACCAGTTTCATTTTGGTGCAGAGGTTACCATCCACCCTATATAGGACACACAAAGGGGCAAAGCAAACCTAAGTAAAGGATCAGTCTCGGGTCCGATCTTCGAAAAGCCAGTCCCTGTTTTGTGTTTTATTACATTTCATTTGCTTCATATTCTCAACACCAGCATTTTGTTTGTCATAAGAATCCAACAATATTTACGTTCCGCTATATTGGTTTCAAGCTAGGCAGATCTTTACAAAAGATAACAAGACGCACTTACATTTTATAAAAGATCTTTTATCAGAGAAACTTTTATAAAAGAAAACCCATTACATTGTCATATATGTTATAAAAGAACTTTCATAGTGTAATATCAGACTAAGGTAGAGAAAGCAGCCAGGAAATAAACTGTTCAAGTCTCAGGAATAACTGTATGCTCCACAGTAGCTAAAAGTTTACTGGACGTCTCTAAGACATGATTTTATTAAGCCTCGTAAGTGGTCCAGATGGTGATGACAATCTGGTAGGATAAAGGGATTATGTAAATAAGATAATACAGTTAACATGCGGGAAACTACAAAATTAAATAAAGTACGCGTAGTCGAGAATATGTGTACCGCAAGGAAAAACATTATATAACATATGCAGAAATAAAACTGATTTTGCTACCGGTTTAGTTACATCTCGGAAATCCATGAATTATGCATGTAACAAGATATAAAAGCTTTAGGGGTTGTTGCAGGGATGAAAGGGTGAAGACCCCAACCCCTGCACAGCAGTAGACGACCGCAGGCGCAAACGTGGGGAGGTCAGCAGACAGGGTTGATAGCCACAAAGGCAACCGCACCAGAGAATAACACCAGCCATTCGGAAACATCCACAGCCTTGTAAACATTCCGTCCTCGCCTGCATAGCTCTCTTGCACATATTGATTGTGTTCGATTATCCTGATGTGGTGTGCAAAGAATTTGTACAACTGCAAAATGAAGAGTTCTCCCAGACAACCATTCGCTGCGAAAGTATTGCCTCACCACCTAACTGGTGCCCGTTTAAAAATGTTAAATATCTCACTGATGAGACATTTTACATTAAATACAAAATGCTGATAAGCAAATTAATATTTAAATATTATTGCCAATAAAATAGGAATCGTCCAACGTTTCGGAACTACTTTTTGTTTCTTGTTTCTATCGTAAAATATTCACCTGCATCTAGTGGGGATTTTAAAAGGTTAAAGCCCTAGGTCAACTATGTTTGGAGATACCCGTCCCCGAATTAACAAATCGTACATAATCAAAATTAGGTTTTATACACACTTCTTTAAAATTATTATTGACATGCTTTATCATATTATAGCGATGTACCGAAGTACATATGATATTTCCATGCAGAAATTCTGCGTTATCATATAGTGAAGGATCGGTGGAGCGGAGAAAAATTCTCTCCGGCACCGGGATTAGAATCCGGGTTTTCAGCTCTACGTGCTGACGCTCTATCCACTAAGCCACGCCGGATTCCAATTCCGATGCCGGATTGAATCCTCTCAGTTTAAGCTCCACCTCTTAATGGCCAGCCCTCATGCACTGTGTCACAGATGTGTGACAGTGGCACAGTGTCCAACACACATGTGCAGAGGTGCACTCATTATGAGTGACTAAGTGGCCGGGATCCTACGGAATGAGTGCCGTCTTAAATCACTAAGTGATTATGTACGCATATCATATTATAGGGATATACCTAAGTACATACGATATTTCCATGCAGGAATTTTGCGTTATCATATGATGAAGGATCGGTGGAGCAGAGAAAAATTCTCTCCGGCACCGGGAATTTTTCTTCGCTCCACCGATCCTTCATCATATGCTTTATCACAGCTTTAAAAACAATGAGTGGAAAGGGAAAGTGATACTTCCTGTCAGTAATATATTTCTGAACAAAAAAGTGCCTTCGCTTTGGAATTTCGGTAGTAGCGATCTTCGTCGTCGCGATCATCATCATCACCAATTCCGCAGGGATACTTACGGAATGTCAGACGAAAATACATGGATTCGAATCTAGACACAGAGTAGACCTCATTATGAAACTGTTTAAACACGAATAAAATAGGATTTATAAACGCAAAATTTTACAAATGAAAATCATAAAAGTATCCTGGCGCCGGCCGGCGCCAGCCTGGCCTACCTCTGCTTGTATTCTCTTGTCAAAAATAATGCTCTACCCAATAAATATTCATTTTTTTCATGCTCATATTTATTATATCATCATGCGGTTTCCGTTTAGTGGTTTCTTTAACATTTTTGTATACGGTCCACGAGTACACTTGATTACACTCATTCAACACATCCTAATATATTTCTCCTAACATCTATATCTTCTCATATCTTGCAATACATGAAGTTCAAACTCTGTTCCAATCTACTATTTCCTGACTCCATCCTTTGTGACATCTGTAAAACCTTCTTCGCTTTATTTGAAGGGTTCAGGGGCAGAGTGGGCCAAGAGCCATTTATTATAAACGGAGAAAGCAAGGGTTAAAATTAAGTGAATACCATAGTTTAATGAAGATTGACATATCATTTAGTTTTAATATGTATACTTTATATTACGTGCTATAAGTTTCCATTAAATTATGGTAATAACTTTTATTTTAACCCTTCTTTTCTACTGTTCTAGTAAATGGCGCTTGGCCCACTATGGTTCTGAACCCTACATTTATCTTCTGCCTATCCCATTCCTGATTACTACGTAATATTTGTCTACATTATTCTTGTTTGGCTGCAATTTATGAATCATCCTCTACTATTATTGCTATTTCCCTTTTTCATATTATCCCTAATTTTCCGTTTATCTTCAAACCTTTTTTATCTCTATATTATTACGATGTACCGAAGTACATATGATATTTCCGTGCAGAAATTCTGCGTCATCATATGATGAAGGATGAGTGGAACGGAGAAAAATTCTCTCCGGCACCGGGATTTGAACCCGGGTTTTCAGCTCTACGTGCTGACGCTCTATCCACTAAGCCACACCGGATTCCCATCCCGATGCCGGATCGAATCCTCTCAGTTTAAGTTCCATCTTTTGGGTTCCTTCTAGTGGCCTACCCTCATGCACTGCTTCATAGATGTATGACAGTGGCACAATGTCCACACATGTGCAGAGGTGCACTCTAGTGGCCTACCCTCATGCACTGCGTCATAGATGTATGACAGTGGCACAATGTCCACACATGTGCAGAGGTGCACTCGTTATAAGTGAGTAGGTGGCAGGGATCCGACGGAGTAAGCGCCGTCTTTAATCACTAAGTGTTTATTTTTCGCATATCATTATTACGATGTACTGTATGATATTTCTCTGTCTAATATTTACTAGTTATCTACAACCTATTCCACTTTTTCATCTGCATTGTCATATTATATTATTTATCCTATTTTTTACCGACCTTTTCTCTTTCATTGATTAATTGTTCCAATGTTCTGAAAAAAATTCATATGTGCATTTACACGTACAAATAATTCCGCAAGCCAGTTAAGGTTATTTAAGTTAATTAAAACAAGTATAGTAACCTGAATTATGGCAATAATTGTATGGAACATAGCCTATATAGAGTGATTCATGAAGTATGGCCAACGTTTTAGGAATCAATTCTATAGGTCATTTTGAGCAAAAAAAAAAAAAAAAGGTCACAAGGACATAGGTCCAATTATGATTATTTTTTTATTGGTTGTAAAAATCCATACGCCATACTGTGAACCAGGCTTATAATTTTATTTTTCGTCTTAATATAAACAGTGGAGCATGCACTAAGAGGAATGTAGTACCGCTGTAACGTTAAGTACGGAAAGAGGGGTATCATAGGTCAGGTCTGGTGGCATCAGCTGTCTCTGAGTATTTAGCATCCGCATTTCGCAATCTTACATTGGAAGATGTCCCTTTAGAGACCAGGCGATGTATGTGTATTATCCATATGATGGTTGCCGCGCCCTCACATTTCTCGTGCAGTAACTGTTCATTTACATCAATATCTCCCTAGACGATGGATCGGTTGCGGTGGCCCATCAAATTGGCCTTCCAGGTCACCAGATGTAACACCATTATATTTTTGCATTTAGAGTTAATTAAAGATTTTATGTACCAGACGAAAGTAAAAAACAATAGAACAATTAGTTTTCCGTATTGTGAATGCTACTAAACTCATCAGTCGTGCTGAACTACGAAATGCTAAGTGCGCGATTCATATCCTTGCGGTCAAGTGAGTGAAGTGGAATGATGAATATTTGAATATTTTAAAAACGGCTTTCAACCTGAGGTATGTTTATTTATACAGTGTTTATAGTAATCTTTCTGTGTATTTTTAAATAATTTCTCTGCTCATAAACTGTTCTACTTTCCTAGAATTCGAACAGCTGTATCCCCCATAATATTTATCACAGGACCTATGTTCACAAGGCATTTCTTGCTCAAAACTGCCTATAGAACTGATTCCTAAAGAATGGGTCATACTTCATGAATCAGCCTGTATATTAAGCTGCTCGTTTAGTAAAATGTTGAAGACTCAAAAATAAATAAAATTGTATACTGTCATACATTTTTCTTTCTAGAAAAGAATGTCTCACGCAATCAAAACTTAGTACCTCTAGCATTTTTCAAAATTTAGTTTTGATATAAAAATTCAGTAAATATTATTTTCAAGGTGATGCGAGCTTTCCTGGGGTTTCCATGGCGTAACAAATGTAGACACCCAGCGTTTCGGGTACACGTCTTGGAGAATATTTCTTCACAATGGATCCAACAAAAAATTATCCTTTCAACGCCTTCCTTGATGAAATCGACAGAGATAAATTTAAAAACACACTGAGCTATACTAGATCTCCACCTGAGGTATGCATATAACACATTCCACATGCGAACACGAAAGCACTTCGTGCCATTCGGAGACCAAAGCATGAACCCAGATACAGAATCAGAGGGAAGAGTTACCCTTGGGGACTGCTATGATCCGAGAACATTCAGCAGCATAAGCCACTCATGTACGCACTGAAGTCACCACGCGGAACGATTAATGGCTTGTCATGTTGGTAGCGCTGGAATTACACGGACCACCGGAAGTGACAGATAATGATGATGTGGCTGGAAGATGTTCAATAACATTCCGATGCTTGAACTTTATGGTCGCGTAGGCGTCGTCGTCTCCTGGCGGCAGGTAATAAAACGATAAAACGACTTTCACAACAGACGAGGCATAAGATGGCAAGCTGAGAATTATTACTCTTCCTTTTTTCCACGCTCAATACCAACGACGCGTTTTAATGAATGAAATAATGTACTAGCTTCCTGTTCCAGAGGCATGGGATTGGAATTGCACTGTTAGCTCTCCTGGGATTCACGAAAATTCTCAGTGTCTGAAGAAACTAAAGAAAGGCTGGTCCACAATAAACCGGAAACGAGAACCAGAACGAGAACGGGAAGCGGAGGACGTGTACGTGAAAATGTTTTATTTACAATAAACAAGAAAACGGAAACGGCTATGCATATCGATGTGTATGTCAATAACGATACGTAAATTCGATATTACGCATTCTGGTGTTATTTGTGTATAATTGACTAATGATGTTCTCTCATGAGTACAAGCCAGCCAACATGAACAAAGGTCAACCAACTTCAAAACTTATGGGACGGAATATTTACGAATTCAATTTAGGTGCTAGTCTGGTTACATGATTATACACGTAACACATATTGAATGTGATTCTACTGAATTTCTGAGTTAGTTACAAGCAATGGAAGAAGAAGAAACTATGTCACGGCCTCCTTGCTTCAAAATATAGTACGACGACCAAATAGCTTTTGATGATAACAGAATGAATCCAGTAGGCTATGATCGGAAACGAGAATGGCAAAGTTAAAACTTGGCCAACCTTCACGTTCCCGTTCTCGAGCTCCGGAAAGCTTCTCGTTAACTGTGAATGTTCACATTTAAATACATTTATTTTCACAATATTTCCGTTCTCATTCTCGTTGTCGTTTCCGTTCCCGGTTTATTGTAAACTAGCCTTAAGTATTAGGGTAAATACGTCATCATCCCGCAACTACCAGTACCTTCAAATAAAATCTGCCCTATAGCCGGTTGTTCACCTGAAATCTTATAGTATTGTCCAAGAACGAGCATCCAGTTTCAAGAGAAAATGTTCACTGACTAAACTATGGCTAGGTCCTTAAAACAAACGTCTTTCTTTTTCCATTGTGCCGTGGAGGAATTCGAAGGCTAGCACTGAAGTCTCGAATCGACTTATTGTGCCTTACCATGGCATTACTTTGGAATGTTAAGTCCGAACGATCCGAAATATCGTGACCAGAGTCCGTGGATATCCACAGTAACGCAATTCTTTGCGTCGGAAAATGCCGACAAATCGGACATTGTTATTCCAGCACGTGCTATGAAATATACAGTCATAAAGGGAACGAATGTAATGTAACTGCGAAAAAAAATGACATGCTGTTGTGTTCCGAATTGTTTACACAGAACTAAAAAAAGCGCACGTTGGTTTTCCCTGTCACAAGGTGAAAGAAATAAAGGAAAAAGGAAAGAAGTGATTGTAAATATGAAAAGGAGCAATCCACCACCCAAGCGAGCATTGTGTTAATTGTGAGATTAATGGATGACTTTATCTTGGTTTTTTTTTTTCAAAATTTGGACTTCAAATTTTTTTTCTAAAACTAATCTAGAATTTAAGTTGTTGCAGCAATGACATTTCTGCATAAAACAAGTGATAATTATGTATCAGTTAGGAAAAATGTCAAATTTCACCATCTTTTCCCTTAAAAATCAAGCATTCCTGAATTCAATTCTAACTGCTATTTACCAGAATGCCAAAATATAGTTGTTAAAGTTCTAAATTCATTCTTCAGAACAAGATTGTATTAGAATAACTCTTCTCGAGTTCTCAGCCAGATGAGTTGGAGATTTGCTTCCAAGCTTCCGACAGCTAGCTCTGCCATCTTCTTCAGGGAATGAAGTGATGTGGGACCATGTCTAGCCGGTATACAGGAGCTAGTTCCTAGTCCAGACCGCCAGGTAGCCAATCAGGAGCTAGTTGCTGGCGGTCTGGACTAGGAACTAGCTCCTGATTGGCCCGCAGCGGGAAGCCCTACTATTGCATATACCGGCTAGACATGGTCCCACATCATTTCATTCCCTGAAGAAGATGGCAGAGCTAGCCGTCGAAAGCTTGGAAGCAAATCTCCAACTCACCTGGCTGAGAATCCTAGAAGAGTTATTCTACATAAAACGCCGGGAAAGCCTCAAGTCATATAAGATTGTATTGTTTGGCCGTAGAATTTCTATTAAATGAGGAAGCGGAAGAGTGGCCAGAAGGAATGCAGTTGGAAATGTTTGGATTTATTTTTTATTTGTAACATTGTTTTTTCATTTGTTACTTGTAATTTATTAAGTTCATGTTGCTGTAATACTTATAATTTATGAGAGTAGGAAGGAATGTATTGAACACTTAAGGGGATGCGCTACTGAAAAATGTCAGTTTTTGAAGAAATGTCATGTTTTTTTTTATTTTACTCTTCATATACTAAATTCCAATGCTCCATTATCACAATCTGTGTTTCAGCTATAATATGCATTATAAAAACATAGAAAACTCTTGTTTTAGATTCCAAAAAACGGTTTCCAAAAATAAACGTGTTATTTTCAAATGTTATTTTTAAAAGAGTTATTTCTTGACTTAGATCATTGAAATTTTCCTGATTAATTCATAATCATGATCATAATATGTTGTTAAAATTTGAATACATTATCTCTTAAAATGTATAAATTAGAAAATTCAGTAGCGCATCCCCTTAAATGTATATTTGTGCTTTAATAATAATTATTAAATGAAGTTTTTGTACATTTGTATGTTGACTGATAATGTTCTAAAATATATCAAGATTCTTTTGATTTTTTTTCCATTGAAATAAAAAATACACGAGTTTTACTTTAAATATTCCTATGTCAAACGTGTTGAAAAGGGATAAAAACGGCGGTTGACTCGGTGATTGCGCTACTAGGTCCACGGACTATGATCGTGACAGCTGTATCGTGCCATCTATCGATTCAGCCATGCAGGTTTAAAGTTCCGTTGAATTCCCACTAGAGTGCCCTTTACCCCTTCCACCGAAGGCGTTCTACGCCTCATCAAACTGATGCCATATAGGTCTACTGTATAGTCCAGTTATAATGCCACATCACGCTGACACCCTTTTGGTTAATACTATTGTAATGATGACGATCAATATTGAAATAGAAAGTGAAAGTGAAATGATGAATATGATAGGAGAACCCCGCGAAAAACCCTCAGAAACCCTGGATTTGTTCACTACAAATACGAATCCGTCATCACCGGGATTTGAATCTGGGTTTACAGTTATCGTAAGCTAATGAACCTCCGGGTTCCTTAAAAGCCAGTAAGTAAGTAATGTTTTATCACCCGAGTTATCAATAGGTAGAAGATAGAAGAAAGTGAAGTTTTTCACCTTTTCCAGACATCGGCATTAGTAGCAGTAGGGAAGTGTCATATTATACTTCCCGCATTTCACCTCAAGGAAATACTCCCGATACTCATTTCTGTTAGAGACTGAGTAAACACCAGAGCCATAGTGCGGTCGGAAGGACCAGATCAACAGAGAACATCTATGACCTCAATGAAAATGAAACCAGTAACCTTCCGGCTTGTAGCGCAATGCCTTAAGCCTGGTGCACAATAAACCGGTAACGGAAACGACAACGATAACGGAAATATTAAAATAAATGCATTTAAATGTGAGCATTCACAATTAACGAGACGCTTGCCGAAGGCCGAGAACGGGAACGTGAAGATTGGCCAAGTTTTAACTTTGCCGCTCTCGTTTCCGATCACAGATTACTAGATTCATTCTGTTACCATAAGAAAGCTATTTGGTCGTCGTATATTTTGTAACAAGGAGGCCGTAACATCCATTCATCCATTGCTTGTAACTAACCCAGAAATTCAGTACGATCACTTTCAATATAAATCTATGCTAGGTACATGTATATATGACCAGATTACCATTTGAATTGAATTCTTAAATATTCCGTGCCATAAATTTTGAAGTTGATAAACCTGTGTTCATGTTGGCTGGCTTGCACTCATGATAGATGTGTTGATGTTTATTGACTTTACTGGCTTTGAGCCAGAGGCCGTTTTAGGGTCTTATACGCGCAGGATGCCCTCTCCAGCCATTGTACATAAATAACAATAAATATATATTTACATACTTATACACTATTTCTGGCTTAAGTGCCAGTAGGTGTGTGAGTGCGGTGATTGGCTTTTTATTTATTTTATTTTATTTTATTTTTTACTTTATTTTTTTTTTGTTTTAATTATTTTGGTGTAGGCCTAATTTGTTAATTTGGAATGCTTAAGGAATGGTGAACGGGACAAGAGTTCGGGGTAAAAGATATCAGTTGATAGACAGCATTAAAGTATTATATGGGGAGATTAAGAGGAAAGCAAGAAAGGGAAATGCTGGGTTTGCAGTTAAAGACCTGCTCTTGGGCAGAACACTGTGCATACATACATACATTTTTGAGTTTCCCCTTCCGGTGGCAGAAGCGTCTGAATCGTTATGGAGACTTTCATGGTGTGGTGTTATTTTATTCATCTGCCTCTCTGTTGCTGTCGTGTGTCCTCTCAGACAGTATTCAAATTTCCAACACGTGTTTGTGGTTTTGTTTGTGTGTTTTAGTTTGGTGGTGGGGGCTGGTGGTAGTTGTAGAGGAGTTTCTCCAGTGTTGTTCTGTTGTTTGTGTTCGGGGGATTTGCGAAGATGTGTTGTGTATATACGCGATTTACTGCCGAATGTGTGTATTTCCTGTTTATGTTGTTTAGGTGTGTGAAGAGTGGCTTTGTTTTTGTGGTAGTGTAAACTGTGTTATTTCTGGTGCGTCTGTGCAGGTGGAAGATTTGGCGGAGAATTCTTCTTTCGCGTGCTTCAAATTTCAATTGGGTCGTTGGAGGGGCTTGTGCGAGGAAAATGGAGGGGTATATGCATAGGGATCTAACCAGTGCTTTGTATAGGTGGAGGAGTGTTTCGGTTATATAACCGGGTCGATTGATGCCACTTAGGTAGCTTATTGCTCTGGTGGCTGCATTATATTTCCTCCAGGTTTCTTTAGCTACTTCGGTCCAGGAGAGTTTGGAGGTGAGGGGTATTCCTAGATATGTGAGATTCCGCTGGAGTGGAAGTTGAGTGTTGGCTATTGTGATTGGGTTGTTCTGGAGGACCCGAGTCCGGAGTTTTGGGCGGAAGACGCATATCTGTGTTTTGTCTGTGTTGACTGTGATCCGCCACGTGTTGGTCCAATTTAGATACTGCCTGAGTGTTGCGTTTAGTAACTTCCTAGCGGAGGGGAGTCGGGGGTGTGTTGCCCAATATGCGACGTCGTCTGCATATTGTGCCAGTCCTACTAGCGGGTTATTAGGTAGGGGAATATCTGCCACATAGATGTTATACAGAGTGGGAGATATGACACTGCCTTGGGGGACCCCAGCTTCTATTCGGTAGGTCCGAGAAAGTTCGTTCCTTCCGAGTCTCACCTGTCCTGTTCGGTTCGATATGAAGCTGGAGAGCCAACGTGTGATTTCGTGTGGCAGGTTTAAGGATGTGAGTTTATATTTTAGGGCGTCTATCCAAACTGTGTCAAAGGCTCTCTTGGCGTCTAAGGCAATAAGGATGTTGTAGTGTCTGCGTGTATAAGCCTCTTCAATGGGAGTGAGCACTCGTATCAGCTGGTCGTGTAGCTGCGCTCCCGGTCGGAATCCAGCTTGAGTGGTCGGGAGTAGATTGCGGTTGCGCATATAGACGTGTAGTCGTGACACGAGAACTTTCTCCATTAATTTGGCTAATGTTGATGTCAAACTGATCGGTCGGTAGTTTTGTGGGTCAGACGCGTCTTTGCCTGGTTTAGGAAAGAGAAGAATGTGAGAGTGTTTCCAGCGCTTTGGTGTGTGTCCTAGTCTGAGTGATCCTGTGTAAAGTTCTGCAAGATAATTTAGTGCTTTGGGAGGCAGTTGGCGTAGTATGTTGTAAGTGATAGAACGCCACTGGTCAATTATACATTTCGGTATGCATAGCTGTTTCCTTTCTCGATTTATTGTGAATAAAATTCTTCACGTTCACGTCCTCCGTTTCCCATTCTCGTTCTGGTTCTGGTTCTCGGTTTATCGTGGACCAAACTTAAACCGTGATAGTACCGCGTGCACCGAAATAAGAAATAAACACATTAAAAATAAAGAGAGGTGTGTGCGCAAATTTTTTTCGAATATAGTCCGACATGTCGTTCTTACCCTCCAGATTTTGAGTTCAGATCAAGTTTCTTTTTTTCCTCTTCTTATTCTTATTTTTTTACATCTTACACCACTTCAAATAAAGAATAAATGTCCATTATCATTAGTGGGCCTTTCTTTGCTAATGGAACCTGAAAAGGAAAACGTCGTTCATCTGTAGACAATGTGGCGAAAGATATGATGGAGTAATGGTTAGAAAATCTGACCGTGAAACGAATTGGTCCAGGTTAAAATCCTGGTTGAGAGAAATTACCTTGTTGTGGTTTTTCAGACGTTTTCCTTCAACTATCTGAAGCAGAACTGCTGGGTAACTTTCGACGTTGAACTTCGCACTCATCATAACAATTACACTTCCCTCTTTCATCATCATCATCATCGTCATCATCATCATCATCATCATCATCATCATCATCTCCGTTTCTTTTTCATGTTTCCCGCCACCATGGATCCCTTGGTATGTGGTCGTTAGTTGCTGGTGATAGTGTTATGTAGGGTAAACATTGTTAATTTCGTGACTATTTCATAAAAATTAATGTAAAATGCAAATGTGTAAATATATCCTTATTCCGATTTTTTCATCTAAAAGACGATAATTTGCTGTACAAATCTGGAAACATAAAAGGTTGGACACGTTCTTGAACAAGTGCCAAAAACGACTTTTACAACTTAAGCTAAAAGTTTGGTTATTTCGTGATAACCTTGGTAATTTCGTGATATTACATTGATAATTTCGTGAGAGGTAGAAGAATTGTGAAAAAATTCATTAAAGTCAAATGAAATTCTCATTAATTTTTACAAGACTTCAAACATAGTAATTCCGTTTAATATTCATAGCAAGAAAACATAGAAATACATATCAACACATAATAAGAATGAAATCAAAATAAAAATTGAAATTGAAAAGAGATCTTCTTTGTCCTGATAGGGTGAACACTTTTATTACGGACTTTACTATAGCCTATATTACTAGGGTAATTCCAAAAGTAATGCATAACATTTGTTTAAAAATTATATTTTTATCCTACAGCTTTGCTATTTTCACAGAATGTAGATACATCCTTTAGGAACAAAATGTCACTTTTCCACATAATCCCCGTCCCTTTCAACTGCCTTACGTAACCTAGGAACCAGGGTCCGTAGACCAGCACGGTAAAAATCTGGACCAATACGTCTGAGCCATTCTTCAGCAGCGTGCACAATGGCGTCATCTTCTAACCTCGTTCCGCGAAGGGATCCTTCAGTTTACCAAAGAGAAGGTAATCGCACGGTGCCAGTTCAGGACTGTAAGGCGGGTGTTTCAGTGTTGTCTATCCTAATTTTCTGATCCGGTCTGTGGTTTTGTGACTGACATATGGCTGTGCGTTGTCGTCCAATAGCATAACATCGTGCTTCTCTCAATGGCGTCGAACACGACTCAGTCGAGCTTGAAGTTTCTTGAGAGTTGCAACATACGCGTCAGAATTAATGGTGGTTCCGCGTGGCATGATGTCCACAAGCAAGAGTCCTTCTGAATCGAAAAACACAGTAGCCATAACTTTTCCTGCCGAAGGTGTACTTTTGAATTTCTATTTCTTTGGTGAATTTGCATGATGTCACTCCATTGTGTGTCTCTGTCTCCGGTCCAAAATGGTGGAGCCATGTTTCATCTTCTGTCACAATTCTTGCAAGTAAGTCATCTAGCACTTATCATTGGCACTTAGCATGATAACAAATCAAACAGAAGCTACACTGAACCCATTGCGTCTCCCTTTTCTTTTTTGTTATCACATTTTATCTTCAGATTTCTAAAATTCGTATTGCAATACAATTTTTAAAAGTATAAAATGTAACGCTTAGTGCTCAACAAAATTTCGCCTCAAACAGCTAAGGGTTAATTAAACAAAACAAAGTAAAACATAATTTCAGAAAAATCAATGCTCAAGCTCCCTCCGCTTTCAGCCAATGAGCGGAAACCGGATCCCATTAGCGGGTCGAGGGTCGGAAGCTCGCAAATACGAATACATCTAGGTTTGGGCCGTTCAATTTGCATTAATAAGGCAAGCAGTCGTGAAATCGTGCTCCCCGTGGGAACTTTTCAATGCAATTGGAATGCAGCCCCCGCCCTGTGTATGGACTCCCGCGCAGATGAAACTCAACCCATTAGCTTAATTTAGCCAACAGACATGTAATGATGTGTTTTCCTGATTCGCATTTACTCTTTTTTTATTCTGTGTAACTTATCTCTATTACATACAACATCAACACGTTAATCATGAACATGGCATGAACTTTCAGCACTCCTACATTACCAAAGCGTTATGATGGACAAGACATCCATTATGCATAGTACACAATTAGAATACTCATTTTGTTTCGATGCAAAAGTTAGACGAAGAAATTATACAGCAACATAATAATTCATGTAAATAGCTGTTTTAGACAAACAGTCTATAGTATCTTCTAATAACAGTGACACTCGTGGTGAGTCGGTAGCAGCAGCAGCAGTAGTAATAGTAATAGTAGTGTACAAAGTTGATAATAATGGAAGTACGATATTGATAATAACAATAATAATAATAATAATAATAATAATAATAATAATAATAATAGTAATAGTGGCAATAGTACAATTAGTAACAAAAGTGACGTTGATATTGAGATCGTAGCAGTGGTACAGAGACAGCAGTTGTGGAGATAGAGTTAATAATACACTAGTGATTCATTCATTCAAGCAATGTTCTGCCCAATGGCAGATCTTTCACTGCAAGTGATTGTAATATTAATAAAGATGTAGACGAAGATGAGGTAGCAGTGGTAGTGGTTGCAGTAAAAATTACAGTAATGTTAATAGCGGTTATGGTGTAGGTATGATAGTGGTGGTGCTGGTTGTGACAATGGTTGAAGTGGAATGATACTGAAAGTGGTGATGGATATGGTGTTAGTGGAAATTGTGGTGGTGGTGGTGATGGTGGTGGTGGTGTGGTAGTGGTGGTGGTGGTGCCGAGTAAGGAACAGTAGTTGAAGTGTTATGGTACAAAAAGTTAACGGAAATGGTGGTGGTGGTGGCTGTTGTGGTGGTGGCTGTTGTGGTGGTGATGGTGGTGCTGAGTAAGTGACAGTGGCTGAAGTGGTATGATACTGAAAGCAATGACGGATATGGTTTTAATGGAAGTGATGGTGGTGGTTGTGGTGGTGCTAATTCACAATGGTTGAAGTGATATGATACTGAAAGTAATGGTGGATATGGTTTTGGTGGAAGTGATGGTGGTGATTTTTATGGTGCTGAGTAAGTGACAGTGGTTGAAGTGATATGATGCTGGAAGCAGTGATGGATATGCTTTTAGTGGAAGTGATGATGGTGATTATGGTGATGCTGAGTGACAGTGGTTAAAGTGATATGATACTGGAAGTAGTGATGGATACGGTTTTAGTGGAAGTGATGGTGGTGATTGTGGTGGTGCTGAGTAAGTGACAGTGGTTGAAATTCCATGGTATTGAGAGTGGGGATGGATACGATGTTAGTGGAAATGTTGGTGGTGATACTAATTGACAGTGGTTGACGTCGAATGGCATTGAAAGTGAGAATAGATATGGTGTTTGGAAGTTATGGTAGTGATGGTGGAATTGATCCCTTTTCGTATAAACTGCGAAGTTATTCAGTGTCTATAGAATTAATGTTATCGTGAAGGAGAATATTTGACGAGATGACGCCGAAGATTCACCATGAGATTAATCGACATTCGACTTACAGTTGTGGTAAGTCTAAAATAAAAACCGACCAGGTAAACAGCCCAAGCGGGATTAAAATCCATATCCCAGCACAGCTCCGGAAAAGGAGGGGAATGCGTTACGACATGAAATACGACGACGATGGCCGTAAGTGACGATATTCTTAATACGTTACTTAAGGATCCTATAAAAACTTCGATGTAACTGATGATAGACGACATTTTGGCGAGGATTCGCTATTGAATTGTCTGGCATTTACTTTACAGTTGGGAAAAATAATCGGCCCAAGAGGTATTCGAACCAATATCCAAGTGAATCCTCCAACAAGCAGTCCCGCTTGTTATTTCTAGACGACAGCAGTGGTCGGGAGTGGCGAGTGGTAGTTAACAGTAATGGATGGGTGTAGTAGTATAATGGTAGTGAAAATACAAGTAATATTGGTATTAAAAATATAACTGAACGCAAGAAACAACAAGGAAGAATATATTTTATTAATCTGGGGAATAATTTACGTGAGATACGTGTATCTAAAAGACGCAGCCAATCGGACCGCGTAGGCAAACCGCGTAGGCCCATCTACAACACTCCGATAAATCACAAGACCGAGTCCCTTACTTAGCGTTTTAGTCGGGAGCACCGCAGCAACTTCTCCAGCAGCTATGCGTTGCGTGTAACCGACACATAAAGCCGCAGGCGTTTTAATATACAAGAACCCCACAACACCCCGCTGCGATACAACCGGCACGTGGCCATGAAACATTCAGAATTCAAATAGAGCTTGGAGCCATTATTTGCGGTTTCACTGTTCACTACATTCCTCCTGTAATTTTTAACTACATGAACTTTCTTACGCACGAATTTATAACAAAATGCGTGCCTTCGAAAACTATATATAGTAGACCTTTGTACCACAAATTAAAAAAAACTTAACAAACACGAATAAATCAATGTACAATATTTATAACGATTGAATTGTTATCTTGCAGACGATAAAGCGAATGTAGTTTTTACATCTTTTAAGTTCCAAATATCCAGAGAAGACGGAAGATACGATTTTAGAACCAGTACTGTGTGCCCATGATCTGAAATCTCAAAATTCTGTATCATCAGGATGTAACTAAAGATAAGATACAAATTATTTACACATATGTTCCTGAACACAAGAAGACAAATTCAAAGCTTTAAGTAGCCATAGCTGCAACATTTTGTTTAGCTACGACAATATTTAAGCCAAAACGCCTTACGCTTCAATCCCATTCGACAATAAATAACTTTATAATCTATTCTTCGTCTCTCGTTACATAGTCCATGACTGGCATTCAAATGTGACAGCTTTATAATAGTCTTGTACGAATAGATCTTTATTTTTGCTCCTCTTTTCAGCAGTTAGAATGTCAGAAGTTTGCTACAGCAAAAGAAACATCTATCTCCTTTCATAATTCTGTCTTCAATATCGCAATTAACATTATTATTACATACATATTTACATATGGCTTTTAAGGAACCCGCAGGTTCATTGCCGCCCTCACATAAGCCCGCCATCGGTCCCTATCCTGTGCTAGATTAATCCAGTCGCTATCATCATATCCCACTCCCTCAAATCCATTTTAATATTATCCTCCCACCTACGTCTCGGCCTCCCCAAAGGTATTTTTCCCTCCGGCCTCCCAACTAAAAACACTTTGTCAAAATATTTCCCATTATTTTCTATGCAACATTCTTAACGTTCACGTAAATTCTCAAACGTATTTGCAAATAGAGATCGCTGAAGTTGGTGAAAGAAAGCCTACTTACAGGCCCACACGAATTTACCGTAATTTCACAACTGTTGTCTGTAAATTCTCCATGAAGATGCGTGGGCATCGGGTGGTGTAAGGTGAGGTGAATGCAATGGATAAGGAGAATGTGTCCCACGGGAAATTATGCATTTCCCAAAGAGTTCCTGGAGCAAAGCGGGTGTGTTTATGGCCGTGTCAACAACTTGTAACATATCTGTGTTACTAGGTGTCGGTTTGTGAAACATTTCACCAAAGACGTCTGAAACGTGTTTCAAACTTGGTCATTTAAATGCCCAAGCCAGTATGAACGGAAATAATACTAAGTAATAAAGAGTTTTTCTTGTGTTATGAGAACTATAATTGCAGCAGTAAGTCGAGCATTGAATGTACAGCATATCTAAATATTCTTACAAATAAATAAATACTTGGTTGCTAGGCAAACATGCACATTAGCCAAGCGATAATTTCAGTAGGCCTACTGTTTGTTTCGGTGCATACTGTGTTATGATTTATGAATACATTGTACTTAATCTTATGTGTATTTATCATTATAGATGTGTAGTAGCCTAAAATGTTGACACTGTCGTCTTCCAATGACAATGTGGCAACCCCGTTCATAGATCGAGGCCATAACATAAGCCTATCTGCTATCGTATCGCATCGTATTGTATCGTATCGTATAATATCGTGTTTCGTTATCACTAGAGACCGGATTTTAAAGGGAAAATTTTTCATAAAAAAGACAAAAAAAAAAAAAAAAAGGAAAGTTATAAGAAAAAAGTTCTTGGAAAAGAACTACATTACTCCCCAAAACACACTTCAGCACATTCATGGATATACAGTACATGACACACACAATCTTACATTTATCTCTTCACAACAAAAGGAAAGTGTTGTATTTGATATAGTCAAAAAGGGACTTAAAAAAGGACTATATTACTCTCTCAAAAGGGTGCTATTTTAATTGAAAACACACTTCAGCACATTCATAGATACACATAGCACATACACGCTTATATTTATCGCTTCACAACATAAGGAAAGTGTTGTATTTGATCAAATTCAACATTTCAATATGATTCTGTCTCTCTGAATGCAGAGTGTCTTTATAAACAGAAAATGACCGCTCAACATCAACTGAAACCAGAGGTGAAAATTTTCTTTTTATCTTGAACTCTAAATCAGCACACTTTATTAGTTGTTCAATGTCTGAAATCAGAAGAAGAACGATATTTATTTTCGCTTGCTCTGGAAGTTATAGGCCTATCGGAAAAAATATAGGAAAATTATCTAAATGTTTGCGATATTCTATCAAAAAAGGACTAAAATAAGGGATGTTGAAAAAAAAGGGGGGGAAAAAGGGAATATGAACTAAAAAGGGGAATAAAGGAAGTCAAGACCACATAATTTGGTCGGGTTATTTTATTAGGTTATTTTACGACGCTATATCAACATCTAGGTTATTTAGTGTCTGAATGAAATGAAGGTGATAATGCCAGTGAAGTGAGTCCGGGGTTCAGCACCGAAAGTTACCCAGCATTTGCTCGTATTAGGTTGAGGGAAAACCCCGGAAAAAACCTCAACCAGGTAACTTGCTCCGACCGGGATTCGAACCCGGGCCACCTG
Source organism: Periplaneta americana (assembly GCF_040183065.1). Classification (NCBI taxonomy): domain Eukaryota; kingdom Metazoa; phylum Arthropoda; class Insecta; order Blattodea; family Blattidae; genus Periplaneta; species Periplaneta americana. The sequence continues at coordinate 74,036,468 of NC_091132.1, forward strand.
GTTTCGCGGCCAGACGCGCTGGCCGTTACTCCACAGGTGTGGACAATTTGGTCGGTGGAAGATAGTTTTGAACATCGTAATTAATTATTTCGTGTTGAAATAAAAAAAGAGATTTCCTTTAAAGCCGGTCTCTAGTTATCACAATATGGCTTCGGTACGGATTTAAAGATGGAAGTAGCGTCATAATAGAAATACACAAAAATATTTAAGTAATTCAGTTTATATAGTGAAACATTTGTTTTTACTTTCTCATTATAGAGACAATTGTATTGGTACAAAAATTCGATTACGTCGTTTTCGCGGAAATATAAATCAACGTCATAAAATCACACATATAGGCTAACTGACGTGTATAGTTAAAAGGAACGTTACATAAAAAACTGGGTACAATTGCAATTTCATAGCAAAAACGGGAGGTCAAAATACACACATTTCACTGCACCATAACGGATTACAACAGTGACAGCACATTACAGTTGCTGTGATGTACGGAATATTATTTTCTAGGTGCAACTGTTATTCCCCGAATAGCGCCTGCCCACGCGACGATGAGTCGCAGGTTCCCAGAACGTTTCCGTGGCAACGGATCGTTGACCAAAAGAACTGCTGCTTTGTGACTGTGAGACCTAATATAGACCTCCATCTTTTCCTCTTCATAGGGCTTCGTGACTCTCAACACTTACACAGGAAGACTTCTTTTATAGTCTAACTTTTGTGATATTTTTTCCACGAATACCAGCCGTTGGACGACCCTGTGGTCCAGTTTTATGTATGAAATTTTTGGTTTATCATAGAAAACGTCTTATATAAGAGATGTTCTCGGGATGACTTGGGAACTGGATCTGGAGTTGTGTATTGAGACCAAAACGAGTTTACTTACTTACTTACAAATGGCTTTTAAGGAACCCGCAGGTTCATTGCCGCCCTCACATAAGCTCGCCATCGGTCTCTATCCTGTGCAAGATTAATCCAATCTCTATCATCATATCCCAACTCCCTCAAATCCATTTTAATATTATCTTCCCATCTACGTCTCGGCCTCCACAAAGGTCTTTTTCTTCCCGGTCTTCCAACTAACATTCTATATGCATTTCTGGATTCGCCCATACGTGCTACATGACCTGCCCATCCCAAACGTGTGGATTTAATGTTCCTAATTGTGTCAGATGAAGAATACAATTTGTGCAGTTCTGTGTTGTGTAACTTTCTCCATTCTCCTGTAACTTCATCCCTCTTAGCCCCAAATATTTTCCTAAGAACCTTATTCTCAAACACTCTTAATCTCTGTTCCTCTCTCAAAGTGAGAGTCCACGTTTCACAGCCATACAGAACAACCAGTAATATAACTGTTTTATAAATTCTAACTTTCAGATTTTTTGACAGCAGATTAGCAGACTAGATGACAAAAGCTTCTCAGCCGGATAATAACAGGCATTTCCCATATTTATTCTGCGTTTAATTTCCTCCCCAGTGTCATTTTTGTTACTGTTGCTCCAAGATATTTGAATTTTTCCACCTCTTCGAAGAATAAATCTCCAATTTTTATATTTCCATTTCGTACAATATTCTGGTCACGAGACATAATCATATACTTTGTCTTTTCGGGATTTACTTCCAAACCTATCGCTTTACTTGCTTCAAGTAAAATTTCCGTGTTTTCTTACCTTTGGAAAATTTGGTACAGTTTTTGAAACTGAAATATATGCAATCATTTAGTGCAATTATGAAAACATAAAGTGAGGCTACAATGGTAAGCAGATCCTTATATAGGATCTTCCAATAAGAGTGTCCTACTTTTAATATACACCCTATACAAACTTTCTGCCGAGTCAGAGACATTGAGAACAACAAAAATTCACATCATATAAACATATCAAATATATAAAAATGTCACATTTCACCGGCTACTTCATCTGCACATATAGTCATCAGTGCTGCATTTCATCTGTGACGCGGTCTGTCGTGTATTACAGGCGGAAAGTTGGAGTCAGAAATCCTGCGACGCAGTGTTTCTTTGGAAACGAATACAAAACACTTCCGTATTTCCCGGCGCATGTGTACTGCTCGTCCAACAGTAAGGGGGAATAACACATTTTATTGATAAATGTAGAAGTCTCCCTTACGACAAACTCAGCGTCATACAAACTGACACAAGACACGGAAATAGTGATCCACATTCCCTTATTTCCGTTATTAGATCAAGATCAGTGTTCACTATCAAGTGACGGTCATATAACAACCGTCAAAAGACCATCGAAACCAATTTAGAGGGAACATTAGGAACCTCACAACCATTTAGGTGGAGGAATAATATAATCGTTAGTTCTCTTTCCAGGTCCGTCATGGTAAAGTACATTCAGCAGTTAAAGCATAAAAATCGTTACGGGGAAGACACAGTTCTACATCCGAATTTTTTTCAAGAGCGTTGGTACACTTGTTATTTTCAATGTTAAGTCCTGTGTTTCCCGATCCAAGAAAACTAAATCCCACTGAATATGTCCGTCTAATTCGTAGATCAAAAAAAGCTCCAGACTCTCCAGATTGGGCTGAGGTAGCGATATAACAAACCTCAAAATAAAATAAGAAACGTCCTTAAACTTGCAGATAATAACATACGAAAACCGATTAATTAAATCCATGATTAGCAGTAGCATCTTTGACTTAAAATATGTCAGCGTCATATAGGTATAAGACAATTCTAAATTAACAAAACTGCTTTTTATGTTTACAGGTAATACAAAGGCCTTCGATGTCAGACTTTCAGATATAACCAATGTTGTCAATATAGCGGTTTTCCCTCTAGACTTGGGATTTTCCAGTGTTGGTTTAACGGGTAAAATTTATTAAATTTGCATTGCTGTTATAGGGATTCAGCTGTTTTTAGCACTCACAGCGCAAAATAATCTCATTTTACATTGACAATATAGCAATTAAGCGACTTCTGCGCCGATTCCTAGCAGGTTCTTAAAAATCAAATTGCCAACACTGGATATGACAAGTGTTCTTCTGAAGGAATGTTCCTCAATCTCTAATAAAATTAATAATGAATATATATACCAAATATTCGAGTTAATAAAACCAAAGCCACCCCGCGTAGCTCGGCCGGTTAAGGCACTTGCCTACCGATCCGAAGTTGCGCTCGGGCGCGGGTTTGATTCCCGCTTGGGCTGACTACTTCGTTGGGTTTTTCCGAGGTTTTCCCCAACCGTAAGGCAAATGTCAGGTAATCTATGGCGGATTCTCGGCCTCATCTCGCCAAATATATCGCTATCACCAATTCCATCGACGCTAAATAACCTCGTAGTTGATACAGCATTGTTAAATAACCAAGTAAAAAAAAATAAAATAAAACCAATCTGGGTAAAGTATTAGAATGCCGCAGGGAGATTCAACTCAATAATGATTAAATAATATCTGAAGTAAAAACAAACAAAGTTACAAAGTAGTTTCTAAAGTTATATCAATTGTATAAGAGGAAATAGTGTAAGTATAATATGGCAATACCTACAGGAAAAAACCAAATGCTTAACAATTACCAAGTTCCTAGTAAGATGAAAACTAGAAATGGATTGTATTATTTTGAATTTTTCTTTTATTCAGCTTCCTCCATGTGAAGGCTGCCTAGAAAACAAAGCTTACCAAAAAAATTGTTTTTGTGAGTAAATGGTAGGTACACAATTATAATGAAAAAAAAAACAACGGAGAAGGAAAAGAAAAAGAAATAATACAATTATAAATAATTGAAGACGACTAAACAAAAGATCATTTATTCCATAAAATTTCCTAGTACGGTATTTGCTATTAGATGATCACAGTCGTCTATTTAGCACTAGTTGCAAGACCCAACTTAAGTGAGCAGATCGCCATAGGAAAGAGATCAATCTATTTACGTGTAGAGATGGTTTCTTAGGATTTTTATAGATCCCTTCACTGCAGACAGAGATATTTCAGTCACAATAGTTTGTCCTAGACCAAACTGCTTGCAAAAATGCAAGTCGATACTTTTAACTATATTGTAAACGTCCTACGATTATTTACAGAAAGAAGTATATGAACAAGCTAACAGAGTTTTAACATCCAAGGCTCTTGGTAATAACATCTGGAACAGTAACTGCCTACAATATATTCATAAAAGTGTACATCCTATGTTAACCTAAATGCTTCTAAAACCAGGCCCAAAACAACAGAAACTTTATTAGAATAAATCTGAACAGTATATATGAAAAATATTGAGGAAAATTGCTGATAAAAAGGAGTTTTGACATGTCACAAAAGAAATCATAACATAAATACGTATTATCTAACTTATAGGACAGCTGGTAGGCCTACTTAGAAGACCGGAATAATGGAATGTCCATATTGATCGTATGGGAACAGACTTGTTCAAATCGCCCGAGATAAATCTCTAAAAGAAGGAAGGAGCATTCGCCGGCCAAATGAAGACGGAAAAATAGTACATAGATTGGATGAACTGGAATTTATCCTAAGTTTTAAAATAGGACAAATAAGTGATTGGCCCGACCAAAAGATGCTGTCATAATTCAACATGATAAACTAATATTCCGTTACAAAGAAGAAGATAATTTGCATCGAAAAATAGTCATAAAGGCACTTTATCATTAGCGAATATACAATAAAACTCAACTATGTAAAACCGCTGAAATTTTATGAAGTCATGGCAGTACCTGTATTGATGTTCGATTCAGAAAATTGGACACTGAGAAGATCCGATAAGAGACATATAATGAGATTTCTAAGGACTGTAGCTGGATACACCCGACGGGATGAAATAAGGTATACCTTTATTAGCCTAGAGATGAATTAGGGATTTTTAACTTGAATGAAAAGATACAAGAGAAAAAAGGAAATTGGCATGACCACAGCCTTCGGATGGAAGAAAAAAACAGACGAAGATAGTATTAAACTATCAACCATTTGGATATCGTGATGTAGGTCGTCCTACAAGGAAATGACAAGATGACTGGATATGAACTTGTGTTATCGAAACGGATCTATTGATCCACCTTGTGGTTGATGATGATGATGATGATGAGCAAAATTAGCAGTTTTTTAAAGTAAGATTACTCGTTTCGCCACGTGTTGTATATCCGGCAACACATCTGAGCAAATTACTTCTATACGAAGAATTTTTCTGCTTTCTGCTCTATTGGGTACTCTTGTATAAATAAAATAAATCCATTGCGCGACAGCCCATGGAGGACCATAAACTGTTGGCCTCGCGTCCAAGTGCCCCATCAGAGGTGAACAATCAACCAACTAGTATGGGGGTAATGTGTAGTTAGCGCGATGATCTCTCCAGTCGTTATAGTTGATTTTCGAAACCGGAATTCATTAGTCACAGTAGCTCTCAATTTCATCACGATGGGTGGGCACTGGCTGAAATTTCATGAGAAAATTTCTTTCCCCTTGAAGACACAAACCAGGGCTCATTCCGCACACTAGTCCAAGATATGAAGCCTTAACGCTGGTTCACAATAAACCGGGAACGGAAACGACAACGAGAACGGGAATGGAAATATTGTTAAAATAAATGTATTTAAAAGTGAGCATTCACAATTAACTATTTAAATATATTTATTTTAACATTATTTTCGTTCTCATTCTCGTTTCCGTTCCCGGTTTATTGTGAACCAGCCTTTAGTCCACGCAGCTACGGCGCTACTGAGTAACAGCCATAAAATATTTAATTACATAAGTTACTAAACAGATTAAATATGTGCTTCATTTTAACTTTCTAAAGTGGAAGCGAGAAGTTATTGAAAGATCCAAGTAGCGTTCTGTAAATTATACGGAAGCAATTAAAACAAAACAATCATAAAATGAACACAGTACTCCAACAACTTTAGAAAAGAGTCAACACTGCACAATGACGTTTCATAGCATCGCCTCTGCACCTTCCGTTTCAGGGAAAAGGTGCAAAATTCCCCTCCTGTGTATTACACTGGGATTTTTATTGAGTTTCAGGGAAATTCGTGTATAAAATTGCGTTAAGACGGTGTAGACAAGCGGGCTCTACTGTGTATCGAACCCTACCTAGAAAACAAGCGACGGCTGGGGATTGTGACGTCAACAAAATCAATTACACGGCGAGCGAGCGCCATCTTGTTGCTAATCCTGCACAAGCGGCACTTGAGAGGGCTTCAGCTGTAATTAAACAAATGAACGCACACAACAGGTGCCACCGCGGCAACAATGTCGCCTCCCTATGCTTATTTAACGATTAAGTAGAAACTCCGTATGTTACATATGAGTGATGAACTCGGCGAGAACTTGTCTCCACCACTCATTGCAGTTTCACACGATATAATCGTCAATGATAATGTACAAGACTACTGACACTAAGAAAGGGCACAATGTACGCAAGTAATAAAATGCATACAACTCATCCGTTTCATGAATTGAATCGGTCATTTGTAAAACCACATGAGTCCACATTTTTATGAAAATGAGTTACCGGTACTATAGGAAGCAGTATAGGTAGACGCATCATTTCCAGTCAAAACAACATGAGTCCGATAATTATTAAGCATTCTGTAAAATCTTAAAATATTGAGTTCTTTCAAAACCACATCAGTCCCGGACTCATGTGGCTTTAACGCTTAACGCCATAATTCACCCATGACGCATTTGCTATCATGCACTTATTTGTCAAGGTGTTGGACAATGAGTGTAGTTTCAAGATTTGAAAGGCATGTTGGTCCGACAAGTTAACAAATTTAAAGAAACAAATATCAAAAGTCCTTCAATAACTGTCTATTAAAAATTACAAAATATTACATAGGTTGCAGGAACATATTCTGACTAGCGCTTTCGCTATAATAATAGCATCTTCAGGTCAGACTTTTGCGATGTTATGCTTTTCATATAAAGACATGGATAGACTAGTAACGTCTTTTTATTTCTCTTATCATTGTATTTTCATATTTTTATATTTTTACGTCATGTACTTTAACACTTTTCGACGTTACTAGTCTATCCATGTCTTTATATGAAAAGCATAACATCGCAAAAGTCTGACCTGAAGATGCTATTATTATAGCGAAAGCGCTAGTCAGAATATGTTCCTGCAACCTATGTAATATTTTGTAATTTTTAATAGACAGTTATTGAAGGACTCTTGATATTTGTTTCTTTAAAGTACTTTCAAGAGTTATGTAGAAGAAATAATAAGCAAAAAGATGTCTTCAACAGAGATGTGTATAAAATAGAGAGGATAAAGCATTGCATACTAATCATAGAGGAAAGAACATAGCTGAAAGGGAGCAAGGAGATCCATGCATGTAAGTACAATATTGTTAATTTTGTGTTATCGGTATGAAGTTTTGGTGGGAATATGTTATATTGTCACAGTGATCTCGTTGTTATTCCAGTCAACGAGAAGCATTTATGTGAAATTAAGTAGGTTCATAGTCAAAAACATGGCATAGACATTAATATTGCCGTTTTTTTTATGTTTTTAAGTGCAAACAACAGTGTTCTATGAAAGTACCTGCACCAGATAGAATAGACATGTTTAATAAGATGTGTACCTTCAAGAACTTGTAGAAGTGCAAGATATAAAGAGAAAACGTCCTCGAAGAGAGATTCCAAAGCAAGAAACACCGTCTGTTTTGGAGGGATAATATGCAATTTATGTTATTTTCTTATTGTGAACTAAAGGTATGTCTGTACCCATACATTGATTGCCATTAAACATGTGACACACTGGTTTGAAAATTAATTACTCGCGAATAAGTTTTTTTCAAGTCGGTTATAATATTTTGAATTTAATTTGTGAATGACATGAATCATTTTGAATATGAAATAAAAATAACAATATAAATTGATTGAAAACTGTATAATAATGTATTTCACACTACAACAAACAATACACTCCATATTTTGTCAGAATACTGGAGTTATTATTATTATTATTATTATTATTATTATTATTATTATTATTATTATTGGTACTTGTTAAAACAACATGAGTCCAAGATTTTAAAAAATATTTTACGGTGATATGAAATGAGATAATTAAGATACAATGCTTTTGTAATCAGACATATTAATGTATGGTCCTCCTGTAAAAATTTCACAGACCTAAAAGAAATTAATTATACGTAGTTTTTTCTGTTTTTCTCGAAACTTATTTTCTGTGACTCGTGTGGTTTTACAAATGACCGATTCAATTTAGGATGAAGTATTCCATAATACTTTCGTTTTAAAAATTAAATTATTACATTTTTTTCGTTTGATATCTTGGTGTGTATAACATCATTTTGAGAATCTTACACATTTTTTGAGTATTATTTTTTTAAGATTGAGAATCAAGAATATAATATCCAGGAATTGTTATTGAATATTACTAAGATTTTCATGGGGTAATAATATTTTTTGCACATATATAAGAATAGCGTCCAATTTTCATCCAGTAGTTTCTTCAACCATAATAAATTGTATAAGTGGTCCACCAAACATAAAAGATAATATTAATAATACTAAAAAACGAATAAGAAATAAAAGAAACCTTATCAAAGAACACAATTTATTGTTGGTACTACAGCCTGTTGCAGATTTTGGACGCCCCTATAATGCACCTCTCTTCATTCCTACCTTTCGCCATTCTTTTCCACCCCCGTGATACCAATATTTTAAGTTTTGAATTTTTTTTTTTACTGGTTCTCTCGAATAATGTGGGCAGATGAGATCTACTTTACCCTCACTGGTAGAGTCAATACTCACAATTGTTGAATACGTACAACACAGAATCCACGTGCACAGACTAAATCCCATTTCTAGCACAGTTTATATCCGATTGGTTCATCTTGATTGTTTTATTTGTTTGGTAGTTATATTAATTTCAACTATTTTAGTTACTTTACAATAATTCTGTACATATAAATAAAATTCTAGCATACTTGGACCAAAAAATAAGGCAAAATGACTCTATTTATATTCAACAATAAATCCAAAACGAAAAAGACTCCTATTAATTTCGTTGAAATAAAAAGCAGCCTACATCAAACTATTACCACAGTATAGTATATAGTCACGAAGCTGAATACGTAGTAAATATGCATCCATAGATAGTTGCTAACCACTAGGATCGCTACTATCGCCTCATTACAGACAATGCAAAATAGTACCGGCACAGTCTATTGTTCCTATAACCCTCACAACTCAAGCTTCGAGACTGTATGTACTAGACTGTGCTATTACGAAAAAAAAAAAAGTTATTCATACCGTAATCTGAAAAATTATAAAATACAATCAGATTGAATCTACAAATTAAATATACGAAAGATGATTAACTTCACGCTAATCTAACTTCAAAATAAATAATTTGAGCAGCAGCTCATATTCCCAAACCCTCGGCATAAAAATGTACTACGGGCCAAAGAAGAAGTTAATAAGCAGAAAAATATATCAAATTCACCCGAGACTGTAACGTACATCTAGACGCAGAAATAGGCTATATGTTGTTTCACAGTCAACATTGTTCGCAGGTTTATGGACAGTGAATAAATTGCACTTGATCGTACTCGTGGACTAACTGTATAGAAAACGCACTTAATAAACAACAATGTTTTTTTTTTTTTTTTTTCCGGAACTAGAACATTCGAGGGAACCCCTAAAATACATTTTCTCCTAAATTCTTAAATCTGTACCTTAATAAGCAGACAATTTTAGAATATCAAGAACCCCTACATTGCAAATTTTTTCGCTTACAGTCAATGAGAATGAAACTTCACGCAAGTAGTATCTAGCGACTAGTATTTTTTCACGCTTAGCTTGCGCAGTAAGGTCTGTAGCAGACAAGGCCCCGTCGCTTTCGCTCGCTCGCGATCGATATCAGCTGTCATTTTAAGCCAAGAGGAAGTCGAGTCTGCGCCTGACTTCAATATGTGCCACAACCACAACACAGCTCACATTTCCAGAAAGACAGATGTCATAAAACAAAAGTTTTTTTTCTTATATTCGTGCACTCTCCTATAAATCGGAAAACAGTTTTATCGAGGTCCTCGTGCTGAGAACACATAAAAATATTAAATATATACCTACGCAACGAGTGTCATTACTTTGAGGGATGGTAGGATATGGTATTTGAAACAATAAATTTTCACTTTAAATTTCAGAAATCAAAGCATTCATATTTTCATATTATCTTTGCCTGATTTTCAAGACCGTAAACCTGTTAGGTATAAGATTGCAGTGTTTAAACAAGAGCATACACGTCACCCAAACATAACGGTTAGAGAATAATCCAGCAGCGTGACAGGCTGTTTTAGATCAGCCATTTGTTTATGTAAACTCCATTACAGAAATTACGATACGTACTAGAGTTGAACAACGATCGAGAAAGCAAGACTAACAGCGCCCGCAAAGCCACTCTCTAGCCTATTTAAAACATCATCTCTACCTTTCAGTGTATAATAATCCGTTCCCCAATCTCTATTTAATTACTAGGCCCTTATTAAAAGGCTAGGAATTTTCTTTTCATATGTTTAAGATAAAGTGTGCAATCTCAAGTAAAAAAAAAAATATATTAACGTTATTTTCATGTTCTTTATAAATGCAAAATTATTTGAGATTTTTTTTTTCTATTTATATAACCATAGGTAATATCATATAATAGAACCAGAACATTTTGATAATTAAGATACTGTTCTGTTTTGTATTTTTGTCTCATTTAAACATTCATAATGTTATTTATTTTCAATGATGTATGTTATTCGAAGTTACGAAATCCTTCCACGCCGATCAAATGCTATTTCGAGAATAATGAGCGAGACTCGAAGCGCACGAGAGTTACGAGACGAGACTCGAAAGACAAATGCAACGAACACAGCGAGCGAGAGCGGCAGTTAGTTTTGAGCATCTCTAATAAGTACTATTTCTTTACATAGAAATGCACTGTCAAAAATAGAAAATGATTTTAATCAATCAGCTGATCTTTAAATTATTTTTTCAGTAGCACAAAACTTCGCCAGGGGGATGGTATTGAGTCTGGTTTATGTATGACAGCAATTATTAGTACCAGAGAGAGAGAGAGAGAGCGAGCGAGAGATGTTGTCATTATGAAAGTATATTAATATACTACCTAAACCGAAAAACTGACTTTTCGAAACGTAAATTTCTAGCAAATCTATTGAATAAATTAAAAATATATTATTGTCTATCACTCTTTAGCGTGAAGGTAGTCAATATCCATACACTGCATACAGAGTACTTCAAATTTACTGGATTCTGAAGATTGTAACCCTATTAAGTAAAAAAACTGCAGTGTTCAAATAACAGTATAGACGTCACCCAAACGTAATGATTAGCGAAGAATCTAGCAGCGTTACAGACTGTCTTAATTCAGCTTCGTGTGGTGGAGGTTACTACTATCAAAAAAGCAATGCCCTGCATTGATTTTGGTCGAGACTCCACATTTCGAAAGTCCAATCATGAATTTGTCTATGTCAGGTGTAGACTTGTAAATTTCAAGAAATAAAAAGTAATACTGTATAAGAATATAATTGTTTAATTAAAGTGTATAATTAATACAATTACACGTTGTAGTTGTAAAGCAATGGGGGTTTATTTAATTCAGTTCAAAGGCTGAATGTGTTCGCCACGTTGTTCACGAAACAAAAGAATTTCTCTCTGTACTGTGGACAGATTATTTCAATAAATCTAATGGAATATCCGCAATTTATTGTAAACTTTATCCGTTCTTATCAGTCGCAAGATGATTTACAATAGCTTTTTCTTTAAGACAGATCCAATGTGAGATTGTCAATCTGGTGAACATGTTGGCTAAGAACTGTATACCCAATTTCTTACATTTTCCTGTTCCATATGTTCGTAAACTTATTAAAACTGCTTGCACATTCATAGTGACATTCAGTAACACGCATATGAACTTGTAAAATCAAAATAATTTTATACAGTGAAGAAATTAATTACTGCTCGTCAAATACAATAAACTAAAAACCAGTTTTTGAATACGAAACTAAAAGTGATCATGTGTCCTTGAAAGGAGTCTTGGTGCAGTTGCCAAGAAACTATGTAAGTGCCAAGCCTGTTGGCCATTTGCCTCACTCAATGAATCAGTGTTCTCTAAACGAGAAAGAAAGGCTGAAAAAATTAACATCACCTATTAGATTAACAAGTAAACTTTTAAATATTTTCCAACAAACCTATCAGTATAGAAATGAATGCAACTTCACTGTCTTATGAATAAAAGTGAACTGTACACGGCAAAAAGGATTAATAGAGTTGCCGGAACATTCAGCGTCATATGCCATTGTTGTATGAAGCTTAGAAGGCAGATTGGACCTAGCTGGTATGTAAACACAGAAACAAAGCAAATATAGTGTCATTCTACGAATATAGGAGTGTATAGTATACGTTCACGTAGGCCTACAGGAAGAAAAGACAATGTTATCAGAGAGTTTATTTTAATAAACTTTGAAATCAGCCTGAAACTTGTCACATGCACTGCAAATGTCACGGCGTGGATATCCAAATGATATGTTAAATCTGGTGTTGAAAATCCTTCTTTAGTATTCATAAGACACGTCGAAACGACCTTGTAATTTTTTTTTTTTATGTTCAGATTGTCGGGAAGATATATTCGATCACTTTTTTACTGATCATAATGGTTTTTCCGTCCCTTGAATGATTTAATGTGGTTGAGCACACTTTTGAAGACATCATCAGATTTTTTGTTTTGATGATTATGATGTTTGCCTCGTTGATCTTTAGGTGGCATACCTGTAGACTTGAGAGCGTTCTATAGTACCCGAACGCGCTTGTAAGAGATCCCTTGCAAGGAATGAATGCTTTCAAACACACTGGTATTTCGTCCATGTAGTTAGATTTTAACACCCTTACCTTATAAGAATACTTCTTATAATGTAATTTAGCTGCTGCAAAGGAATATTTCAGAAGTGTCCCTCATAAGAGGAAGTAAGCCTATAATTTCAACAGTCAATGAACTTTTGTTTTTATATATAAATTTATTTTTCATGACTGTACCTAGTGCCACTTTATTACATTATGCATTAATTGTAGCAAAGCACCTAGAGCATATTAATATTTTTCCTTAAGAAATTATGCTCATTAAAGGCTTGATTTAAATAGCTATTAGGCTATATTATAAAAATTTATTTGGTTTTCTTCTACAACCCGATCGTTCATTCTCTTCTCTTACATATTATATTACTCTAATAGTTATTAAGTTAATTAATATCGTAAATTGTATGCATTAAATAACATATACCCTATGACTTTATCATAACAAAGTATTAACGCATTGCAAACTCTTTGCTCTTTGCTGCGAGTTACTACAGGAGTAGGAAGATAGTAGAGTACTGTTCTCCAACCAGGAGATCAACCGTGAAAGGAATGTGCTTACTATTGCGTCATCTATTGGAGCGAAGTAGATATATAATATTATCGTTATAACGTCAGTTTAAAAACCATTCGCTCCCCTGCATTTGTTATTTCCTGTATGGAGAGATTAAAAGACCAGGAGATTAACAGTGATCTAATTTTGTAACTGGGGTAGTATAAACATGTGTGTATCAATGTTATTGTTTGTGCTGTGACAGCGAGCCAATAGAGATACGAGTATCCACGTGTGTGACCTTATGACATCAACATTCATTCACAGCATTACTCCCCTTCGTCTCATCCGGCAGAGACTTTCTCGTGGTTGGAGCACAGTAGGGACAACTCCTTTGTTGCCGCTCTTTCCTCCGCGCAAGAAAAGCACAAGGAACATCATGTTCTTGAATGCTTATTCATCCTTCTTGCGCGTGTAGTCCTGAAGTGTTTAAACATATTTTTTTCTGACGATTTTAAAAACTTATTTTAATAACTCACTATTTCAATTTTCCTATTAATTCATATCTTTTAGTGAAAAACTAAACTGAAGTTTTATGGACAGCAATTAAACTGGGTCTTTCAATTTCTTCCCCATAAATCAGAACGTTCAGTTACTATGTAGCTATGAACTCATTCAACTCACACATTTCAAGGAATATTAGAACACTAAGTATTAAGAAAGCGGATATTTATATACCCCCTTCGTCGTCAAGAGAGAGAACAATGTCTTAGTATCGACCTAGGAGTGACTCACGAGGCCCGCTGAGTCAATGAAACTCACCACAAAGCTACGTCACAGCACGATGTCTCCCCTCTTTTCATTCTGAAACTGTTGTTTATCAAATTGATAAAGTTTGAAAACTTGGCAACCAGAAGAACAATGTATCGATGTTGTGACACAACTCGCGCTCTAAAACAAATGTATCGAAAGTTTTTCAATCATACTTTCAAAACTCAGGCAAACCAACCTCTAGAGATTTTAATCTTTGTGTTACAGAACAATGTACGTGTGTGAAATGGGCCTTGAAATTGCTCTCTTTTTCTAGGCGAATGTTATTCTCTTGGAAACTATTACTTTTATCTGCAATAATATATTTTCAGTTCAAATCTCAACGATAATATTAATTGTGTTTCTGTCTTCCGAACTTTTCTATTTACTTCCCAGAATTATAAGTCGTTAAAAATAAAATGTGCTAGGTGACACTAATAGTTGGGGAAAAAGCAAGAAAGCGAACCGAGTTTGAACAATCGAGGATGGTGAGAACCGGTGAAGGTGCTCCATGGATGCACTCTATCCAAAAGAAAAGGCTGAAGGTAAGGAAGAAAATAAAGAAAAATATTACAAGAAAGAGATTTTAAAAACTGACAGGGGATTTGACGATATCCTAACAATTGCATGAAGCGTCTATATTCTATTAAAGTAATGAAATGAAGATGTACAGAGTGACCGGGCTAAAGATATATATAAACAAAAGTGTGTAATGCGAGAATTTTGCATTATAATTTTGTAACCTAACAAGCAATCGATAGAAAAATCTCTCCGAGATTTGTTCCCTCAAACTTGAAACATCATTGTTGCGTCACCTACTGCACAAGTTCAGAAACATAATGAAGACAGATATGCACCAGTCGTTTTCTTGTCAATCGAGATGTGGACGCCGCAGCGTAAAGTGCAGTGCGTGCTGATTTTCATCTACAGTATATGGTAGGCTAAATCATTTCAGCGCCAAGATCAGCTCTTTTGTAGCAATCATCTGGTTTAATATGATGGAGTTAGAGTTTGTAAGCATGCAAACGGAGGCGCTTTTGAAGAATGTCGTGAACTGTTGAAAGAGGAACTTGAAATTCCCTACTAGCCTGTCTAATTGACTAACGTAGGCTCCTAGCGAATGACTGATGGGCCTGATTCACAGTCTCTACGGTCACAAGTTTTTTATGATGTGTCCCTGTTTTTTGAAATCCGTAAACGGATTTACGTGTGGGAGGATCCACATTCAATTCCTTTCATGTACGCCGTTGAGCACGTGTAACTCATTAAATTATGCAAACCAGAGCACGCACTGCACTTTACGCTATGGCGTCCACATCTCGACTGACAAGTGATGCATAACTGCCCTCACTCCGTTTCTGCGCTTGCGAGGCAGGTGACGCAACAATGATCTTGCAAGTGAGACAGAACAAATCTTGAAGAGATTTTCTATCGATTGCATTTTTTACGCCACAAAATCATAACGTACAATTATCACATTATATGCTATTATTCATATATACCTCTAGCCCGGACAACCTGTACACTTTCTTTAACATTGTATTCAGGTAAATACATAACCCATACATCCAATATTTCCGAGACTATTAAGTAGGAAATCTCGAGGAATATTAAGCAGGAAATGAAGTGAGACGGACTGCGTGGAAAGCCACGAGGCATGAAGTTCTGTTCCATGGTAGCACGAGAAAGCTTTTCATGCCAAAACGTTAACATTTTTCGCTTTTGCATATCGAATATAGACGTTTCACTTCAATTGAGTTTAAAATCCAAATGCCCAAATAAATTTTTCGTGTACACTAACTTTAACTCATATATTCAATACGAAACAAAACAAACATAACATCTGCAATGTCCATTGAAATTCTGTTGTTTTATTAACATTTAACAGTGTACAGTTTAGTTTACAACGAACGTTCGATTCCCGGTCGGTGCAAGTTACCTGGTTGAGGTTTCTTCCGGGGTTTTCCCTCAACCCGATATGAGAAATGCATAGTCTATCGAACATATATTGTAATGTAACTGCTGCAGAGTGACTGTATCACCTCTTCTGTAGTTCTAAAATGTTGGAAATGTTTAGTTCCAGGATACGGTGAAATATCTAAAGTCTATCTTTGATCACATTTACTAAAGTCTAACAACGCATATTTTTCAGATACGTAAAACTTTCTGCCTGTTCAGTTTCAATATTGGAAATATAATAGTTAGATCTGAAAATGGAAAGTACACAAGAAACAGACATAGTAACGGACATATTGGATAATGGTGTAGTATGTTTTAGTAACAAGTATTATTAGAAACAGTGTGTGTTCGATATAAGTGAACTGGAAATCAAAAACGGAGTTGTAAAAGTGTCAATTTTGGATAATTTAAAAAGTTGTTAGGTTTTAAAGGTGGGAATACTGATCAATTTAAATGGAGTCGAAAGTTAAATTATAAGAGCATCTACAAAAGTATATCTGTAATGAATGTAAATGAGGCACCGGATACAAAATTGTGAGATCCACATTACATGGATGTAAATGTTGACCACAAATATACAGGGTGTATCTAAATTGGTGTCAAACATTTCGGGGACGTGTTCCTAACATCAAAACAATTTAAAAAGTTAATAAGAACATGGGTCCGAAAACCATTCGTTAGGGAGTTATTAAAGGATTTGTCCCTTCATTGACCGCTGATTGTTTGGTGGTTTTTTGTTTGTTTGTAATTTGTAGAGCTAAGAAATCAGAAGAAAATGTATTCTGTGAGTGAACAGAACGAAATGATTTGCATCATTTAATTGAAGATGTGCTTCTGGACGTCATCCAACGAATGTGTTTTAACACGATGCTGCTCCAGCTCATTTCAGTCTGATAGTTCGTAATTTTTTTAATGATCGATTTTCCCAAAGATGTATTGGTCGAAGGAGATTCATTGCATGGCCTGCTCGATCACCTGATTTGAATCCAACAGATTTCTTCGTCTGGGGACATTTAAAGACCCTGGTTTATGCGACTTCTGTACTTAATGTTGATATTCTGAGAGCGTATCCAAATGGATTTCACGAAACACTCCAGGAATTTTCAACAGAGTACCCCAGAGCATGTAACGCAGGTTTAGGAGGAAGCCACTTCGAGCAATTTTTGTAACATTAAATTTTGTCTTGTAACTCTGAAATAAATTATTTTGAGACCAATGTTCATATGAACCTTTTGTAATGTTTTTGTGTTACGAACACATCCCCGAAATATTTGACACCAATTTAGATACACCCTGTATATCATATATCATATATTGGAAATATCTTCTTATTTAGCCTACTTATGAATATAAACACTATGCATATGAAACACTCATTTCGACATTCGTGTGTAGCTTAACAAGAAAACATCTGATGACCAAATGGATCAAGTATTTAAAAAATCTGGTATTGGTTCGTGATTCTCAGGATAACTATGGATCCAATTCTTGTGGATGTATGATAATATCGGTTATTTTATTAGGCTATACACACTGTTGTTTTAAACTCCCTACTCAAGTTCGTCCAACTACTATCATGCGCTCGTAAATTTCTTCAAAGTATGAAATATAAATCAAGCACATAACGGACGCACGAGAGGGCTATGCAATTCTTGTACGCTGCTTACACCCGCACAACAGGCAAGGTGTACGTACATAAATAAGGTTCACTATTTTTGTGTTGTTACTCTTTGTAATAACGCGGAGAGCCTCATCAATCTCGCAATACGCGGCATTGCCAGCCTCCGCAATGAATCAGAGCGGGACGGATCGATGCAGAGGGATGAGGGATGTTATCACAGGCATTTAAGATATACTACTCAATTTACGTCCATAATTTCAAGTAGCAAGACTGTAATAGCGTCATTACGCTCAACAAGGCCGTGAATTATGAAGAACGTCGCTCTTATATCTTCATTTGTTTGGAATAAACAATGGAATAACGTGCTCTTAACAATACGGCTTGGCACAGACCTGTGGCGTACATAAACAAAACCAAATAGAACATACGATGTAGTGCCTATTGTATATATGTGTTCCGTGTACGAATCATTCCAGTTTAATGTTGCAGAGCATTTTCGAAAGAACTGTAGATAAATATACTTTTCAGTAAATCAAAGAGTTACTTTCGACATGCCCAATGAAAATTTTCATGCAGGAAGTTGAGGTTGAAATTCTGAGATTTCAAGTGGTGTTTTGTGCAATGGCAGGGCCCTTAACTCTCTTGGATAAATGCGCACAATACTGAAAAATGGAGGAAAAAAAAGCCGGATCAAGACAAAATCATCCATTTCCATTGGTCCTTTGTCTTAATCAGGCTTCGGCCTAGGGACACAGAGTAAGCAGTATCAGGTTTAGAGTACACGGGGTATAAATGATGTCATGACCCGTGTGCAGTAACCCGACTGCAACAGCACAGGTGAGTCCGTAATGTGCATTACCGTTGTGTGTAGGCCTATTGCTGCTTGGCTGCGGTACGTGTAACAGGCTTTGGCGTAGGGACACCTGATTGAAGGTTACAACTCACGTTAATACTTCAATGGTAGACATTTATCTACACTAGGAATGTACTGTATATACTGCATCTGTACAGGGTGAAATATGTTTTGTGACGGACTGTGACGGACGGTTTACATGTTGAGACACGAAGTAACGGCGCGCTCCATCACCCACACCACTCGACCAAGACAACACTATCGGCCGTGCGTTCTGAACTTCATGCGTTTCTGTGCCCAGGACCGAAGCCTGGTAATAATACAGGCTACAATCAATTTATTATTTTCTACTCCAGCTTTTGTATGTGAGCTACGTTCCTCCAAAATTTTCAAATGTCCTTATCCTGACGGTATGTGTGGATTATTTTTGACGGTTTTATCAACACATATGAACATTCGCCTTTTTTTGGTACCATCCAATCCTAAAACGCATGGTCGTGTCTCAGTCCACCTTCTTCAGTCTCCAGTCGCAGGTAGTTCAGAAGATTATAAAAGTTCGGATTCGCACGAACTGAAGAACTGAGCTTGTTGTTCCACCCTTCGACTGAGATCAGTTCTATATTTCTTTTTTTCTCCGTTGTTGGCCAATATAGCCTACTTTTATTGTTTACGTCCACGTCGACGTTTCAGGTTTCAGTTGTAAAAGTTATATTCCCATAACCACCATTTTAAAGGTCACATAATCCAGACGGGCGCATTTTTTCCTGTGGTCAGTAGATAGGGCTCATTTTTTCAAGTTTTAACACAGTGAAACAGAGTGGGCGCTTTTTTCTTGAGCGCTAATGTCCCTGATTCATTCAATGCAGCGTTCCAAATTGAGGGGTGCTCTGCAATAACAAGGTATGTACACGTACCTCGGTATAGTCGCCATCATTAGAAATACAAAGCAAATGCACTTATGTAGCTGTTCCATTACATAAGTGGCGAGTATGAACTGTCTTTCTGCTTATGCATAGCTTATAATATGACTATGTCGCAGGTTCGTTAGATAGACAGTAGAGAGCTCTAGTGACGGTGCAAACAGGCGTCACTGAAGGGAGCAGACAGCACAGTACGGTTATTTAGTCCTGACAGTCGTCGACAATGTGCGCCTGGGTCAGGCGAGTCCATTGAGTTACATCAGGGAGTGTTCAGGTTAGTCTGTTGCTTGCATTCAGAGCGATCGGATGTCACGCGTGCTGTAGAGCGGTGTGTTTCCAGTACAGTTAAGCTGTACTGCATTTCTTTACTGATCGCTCGCTCTTATCTTTATTCCGGAGCTCTCCCCACTACTACTATTACTTCCCCTCTTTCGCTTCGCCGAGCTGTCAGGACTAAATAATCGGTCTGTACTATCAGACGCTTTTCGAAGCTGCACATAGGTCAGAAGCACTAGATTCTAAATGTGATGAATCCGAGCTGGAATAATGACTGATGATATAAAATATTCCTTCATAAAGTGATCAAATCTATGTGAAGAAAACGTTTTGGAAACAATGCTGCAACAATACTCATAAGGTGATGCCACATTGTTTTGGACTTATTTTGATTTTGAAAAGTCACACTTTTTTCCTCCACTACCTAAAAGTACTGGAATATACAAGAAAATACATAAGTTCTATTTTCTTATATTATGTATTGTATACTTAATTTGTATTGTGAAAATAAAGTTCAACTCTTAAATTATTTTATGTTCGTGTATTACATTTTAACCCTTATTACATTTAGTAACCTTAGAACGAATCTTCAATGTTCTCATGCATATGAAATAACAAGGCAAGTTGTATCGTATGACTGCAATAACAAGATAAGTCGGAGTACTTTACTGTTAATATATTAAAATAAATTCAAATACGAGATTTTGACGAATAATACATAAAAATTATTAACCAACTCTTTCCCCTAGGGTGGATTGGACAAGGAGGACCAGTAGCTTGCCAGCCCGATCTCCTGACTTCGCTCTAAATAACTTCTTCTTGTGAGAGAGAATTAAAGTCATGTTCTACCAGGTATGTCCAACAACTAGAGAAGACATGAAACAAAGAATTACAGAAGCCTGTGGGTCACTCAGCTGTGCTGAAGTGCAATCACGGATGTTAGGTGGTGATCAGAACATTGTTTAGTATAGGGTGGCGTACATTTTGAACACTTACTATGAAGAGAGTATGTACATAAACAACATACAGCGTTTCTCAGAAGATACTATTTTTGTTTCCCTGTGAGTAAACATTAAAAGTTAGAAAAAAAAGAGTTTCAGTAAACGTTGTTTCTTTTTAAAAGTAGTTTCCAATGATACCTTCAATGACCCATGTTCTCATTTGAAACTTCGAAGTTGATCACAGATACCCCAACTTCCTTTTTGTTACGGGAAATGGTACTACCACCAATCGAATCTTTACGTAGGTGTTGGTTATCAAAATTGTTTTATGAAGAAGCAGTATCATATAAAAAAGGCTGATACGGGTGGTCTGAAACACCCGGCATATATATAAAATACTAATTAAAAAACGCAGATTTGTAAAGGCCTTTCTTTGCTAATGAAAACAATATCACTTTTACTTACTGCCAAAAACCCACTTCTTATACATACCTTATTATTACAGAGCATCCCTCAATTATGGAGGGGCCTAAATAAATGATAAATTAAGGCTGGTTCACAATAAACCTGGAACGGAAACGACAACGAGAACGGGAACGGAAATATTGTTAAAATAAATATATTTAAATGTGAGCATTCACAATTAACTATTGTGAATACTCACATTTAATTACATTTATTTTAACATTATTTCAGTTCTCGTTCTCGTTGTCGTTTCCGTTTCCGGTTTATTGTGAATCAGCCTTTACACGTTTCATTGACGGTGAAAAAGGTGAAAAAAGTTCATATTTCAAAGGTTAGAAATAACAACCATACTACCGTCTTCTACTTTTCCCACTAACAGTGGAAAACTATCCAATTCAAATATCTCCTGAATATTCAATGCAAACGGTGCAATTTACATTACGATCAATGTATGTCTCCCATAAAATAACAATATAATTAACTAACATTTATAAGTAATAATGGACAAAACAACGGCAAAACGGAAACTCGCATTCGTCTTTGCGTCGTAACACACAATTTCCTCTTTCAGCCCTCCATTTTAAATTAAATGTGACGCAATTCGCGCGGAGTAAGCAAAGTTCGATTGCAATTCTAAGATTAAAAGAACGGAATTAAAAGCGGGGATTTAACATCCCACACAGTGTCGCGCCCTGTACACACGCTGTTCCGTCATCCACATTTTATTGCAGCCAATCTGCAATGTTATTGTACTCTGTCTTCAGTAGCGATTGGGGCGAAGTCTCTTTAATGATTGAGGCTCGGGATGTCGTGACTAACCCTACTTTAGTACGCGGCGAAGCGACGCCACTTCGGGGCGACGCTGTTAAGATATCAAGCCCCCTCACGGACATACATCCTATTCCTCCATCAAATTATTCCGTAAAGTCTGCATTATTAACAATCTCTTAGTGCAGCGCTATTCCTCGGCAGAAGTTTCAAATCATTTCTACAGAAACAAACATTTCATCGCCATCAGAATGAAGGACTGGAGTGGTAGGTTAAACTGCCTTAAAATTTTAATGATCAAAGCTGAAGCCAATATATTCGTAAAAGCAGCTTTATACTCGTACTCTATGGGTGTAATTTCTAACAAAAATATATCCGCACATCGGCAAATAAAATAGAGTACACTTCCGAGTCGATGACCTTACCAGAACAGAAACTGATAGGCTACATCATCGAAACACACATAAAAATAAAAAAAGTTAATATTGCCTGAGAAATAAGCAAATAAACACTTCTAACAATTATTTATACAAGATGAGCCAATGAAACGGGCGATTTTAAAACTTTAATAATTATTGCACTGATTACTTTGAAACGAAACTTCCACTTTACATTTAAAGTACAGTATAACCCCGATTATCCATCACTCTATTAACCGACTGACGGATTATCCGACTGTCTATTTTCTTCAGAAATAATATAATTTATATGAAGAATGATTCAAACATTATATTAGTAGGCCCTACATACTTTTTCTAGAGATCGTTATTACTTCGGAATATAAAGACTCGTATTAATAACTAGGTTATCTTGTTGACTAGTTTCGGCCTGGGGCCATCATCAGAACTGGGTGGTTTTCGCGCCTTCTGATTCCGTTTCCGTTATTTTATATTCCGAAGTGACGTAGTGTTAAAAGTTGTGTAATCAATATGAGTGTTATTAGTTTATTACAAGCATTTATCGTTACAAAGTACTGTCTACTGTTCGAATTACCGTTCTATATAACTTGTATATAAAATGTCTTCCACGAGTGTCAAGAGAAAACGTATTGTGCCACGTATCGAAAAAGCGTAAATTATAATTTAATGGTTTGGGAAAGGAAAACTGTGACTCATCTCGCATCAGAATACGAGATTGGAATTACAACTGCGTGATTTAGTCAAAAACAATGATAAAGCGTAAAAAAGTATGTAGGCTAATCTACAACATGAGACCTCTATTATTCCTATTTTTCCTGAGACATTCATTACATGGGATTTCCTTGGCCCTTAAAAACCCGTCGTTGACAACCAAACTTAAATTAGTGAAATTCTGATGCACTATCCAGCGAGTTAAATACAAGACCACGGAGGAAATTACAAAATCTTCCATTGCTCATTACCCGATTTTTTTCGAATAACCGTTCATTGCCACGGATAATAGAGGTTCTACTGTATACACAATAGCATTTACCTGTACTTCATGAAAGTCTTATTTTCTGAACACTATATCCTGCAGGTGGGGCCCATTCCGTTACACACCTTCTTCAAGTCTAAGTCTAGCCGTGTAACTGATCGCACCATCCTTTTGAAATCACGTGGCTCTATTGATGAGAGGATTATTGGTAATTTGCGGAGACAAGAATTTTTCATTCATTCGGATATATCGCTGTAATGTTACAGTAACAGATGTCCCATTATCATCCACAAAGAAATAAGGACCGATGATTCCAAATGACGCTATTGCACACCAAACTGTGACTGACATTGTGTAATGGTTCCTCATCCATTTCATAAGGGTTAGTTGGTGACCAGTACCGAAAGTTTTGTTTATTGACATATCGTCGTTGTTCCTGCAATAACTCCTATGTGCAAAATATAAACATTTTCAGTAGGAAGGAAAAACACATTTATTCATCCTATGGCAGCCGTACATAGGAGACTGTGAATTCTTACATTTTCGAAACAAAGAAATATAATTACAAATAGGAGATTTTATTATTTGCTGCATCACTATTTAAGTTATTTAATAGAGCAAAAATCTGAAAATCAATAAATATTTCACATAGGAGTTATTGCAGGAACGACAATATTGTGGACAATGTCTTCGTTAACATTTAGATCCAAGAATTGTTGGCAAAAAGTCTTGCGGTTTACTTTATCAGCATATTTTAATGTCTGCACTACTTGAATTTTGTATGGATGCAGGTGTAAGTCCTTATGAAGAATTCTTCGTATACTGGGGTTTGAAAAGCCAAGTGAAATTGCATGACGACGGCAGAACGTTTACGGCGTTGATGTTTTCCGGGGTACGTACAGAACTTTGCTTATCTGGAGACTTCTTTTTTTAACGCAGAACTACAATAGTTACTTCAAAGTTCTGAATCCAGATTTTTATTGCATGGGCTGATGGTATCGGATCATTGCGATGGGCATTGTAGTGACATCGAAATAGCCGTTGTGCAGCAATGAAACTAGTATTAGTTTTTTAATATATCTTAATAGCAAAAGCACGTTGTTCATCCGTCCAACGATCCATTATAAACAAATGATATCGAATGAAGAACAGATTGTTGCATGTAACAATTAAAATACTCGACAACAACCGAAAAGACACGAATCTGAAAATCGCCCGTTTCATTGGCTCAGCTTGTACAACTAGTGGAATAAGTGCGTTAAAATCGCTCGTCTGTGTTTTTGAACAATGCAGCTTTAGCCAAGTTCCTTAATTACAGGTATTTGTCCAAGTGGGAATCGAACCAAAGCCCAAGTGCAATTCTGGATCAGCAGGCAAACGCACTACTGTCTGGGCTACGCCGGTAGCTAGCACTCTATTCTCTCGTCCTTGAAACTATTCTCATTTCAGCTACCCAAATCCATATTCGTTCGTTATTTCCTTTTAGTAATTAAAAAAAAAAAATATATATATATATATATTTTACTTATTAAAAATCAATGAACGTACGTAAAATATTATAGTTGTATACTACACTTTGCGGTTCTACTTTGTTCTATTTGTTATTATTGCATCATTATTCCATGTACTTTGTAATAACCGTGATTTAGATTATCCGCGTTTACTCTTCTCATTAATTATTACCACGTATAATCGAGAGCCAACTGTATATGCAAGACTGCCTTAACTTATAATATTAAATTAAATACATTATTATCGCTCGTCCGACAATGTTTAGTTACGATGCGCATGCTCCATAATTTTGGAGAGCTGCCATTGCTGCGTCATTGTTTTCATTCATTGAGCCGTTCAGTGCGATGTGTGCAGAATGCAAATCACCGGTTAACTATTGTGTACATTGTTTGGTAAACAAAATATTTTCAAGCGCATTTCACACAACATATCAGTTAGAATAATGCAAACCCAGTCTAGTTTTCATACAATCATGTCGTATTGAAAGTGACAACAAAACAACATTCGGTTTAAAACAGAAAACAAGCTATCGCGGCATGGCGTAGTTTTAACACTGCGCAGAATACACAATCGTGGTTTAGAATCTCTTCCAGGACAAAAAAAAAATGTTATTCGTTGTCAATGTAAAACCCAATGCTTTCTTAGGTAAAAGCTTGGCATCGTTCTGATGTTACAGCCTACCACAGGAGCACCACCGTGTGTGGAAACGCGAAAACCAACTGCGAATTTGTCCGCCACAAGTGCCACTCGAAAGCAGCCAAAACTTGAAGTTGTAAAAAGTAATTATAGGTATGAAATGTCTTTTCTAAAGAGAAGAACAAGAAGAGAAAATGTAATCTATTTCCTATTTCTTTCTTTCTCTAACACAGATTTTCTTTTTTATAGTAAACATTTTTTTCACTCTAGCAACAAGCACAACCAGCTACACTGTGCGCACTTCAAATTGGAAGATCAAGGTCACGTACAAGTACAAACCACGCACGAGTCACTGAATTGAAAACTGTAAACTGAAGCACTGGTAATCTCGGCTGTCCCAGCTGACTTTAGTTGAGGAGAATGATCCAGGAATGGGATAAGCACGCGTGGCAAATGCACTTAGTTTTGCTGTTAATTAGGTACATTACATTCTCTAATAATAAATTTGTATGTATTTATTTACAACTTTCTTCCATTGCTTTTAGATAAATAACTGACTCTCTATAATTTTACGGACTGTAATTAGTTTAAAGAATAATACAATGTCATTCAATAAAACAAAAGAGAAAGAGCCCAAACAATCGATAAAACTTGACTATATAAAGTAGGAAAAGAAACAAACCCTTCCTTCACCCTGATGTCGGGCACGTAAGCACGCGAGCTCTATTGTTACAGGGCAGGGGTGTGGTTTAGGGGTGAGTTCTTATCCACCGATCTACTACGACGTCGTGGCGATTTAGATCCCCTTTCTTGTGACATGGATATGGGGGTTGTTCCAACGCAGCGAGTGTGCAGGGTAGCTGCCCTCTATCTGCCCCAAATAAATCGTTATAGCCATTTCATATTTCTCCCACACGATGGGGAGTCTCTTGTGCAGTATTGTCTGATTGCAGTATCGGGGTTCGATAACTGGAACAACGACCCAGTAAATTTCCTGGTGAGAACATATTATCGATAAAGCTCGACTCTATTTCCCGTTGATCTGTCGTTTCTCATGTCGGGAGCCGGCTTCCCTGCTGAAGGTTTTTTTTTTCTAGTAAATAAGCCTGTGACTTTAGTATACATATTCACGAGAGGGAGAACCCAGAAATGCATATAGAGTATTAGTCGGGAGACTGGAGGGAAAAAGACCTTTGGGGAGGCCGAGACGTAGATGGGAGGACAATATTAAAATGGATTTGAGGGAGGTGGGATATGGTGATAGAGACTGGATTAATCTTGCACAGGATATGGACCGATGGCGGACTTATGTGAGGGCGGCAATGAACCTGCGGGTTCCTTAAAAGTCATTTGTAAGTAAGTGTAAACGTTACAATAGAATGTACTTATTTCCTCTTCTATTTAAAGGGTCTAAGTAATTGTAACTTATTCTATTCTTAGATTTCTTTACACACCAGATTTAATATTATGCATTACATTTATTTCCTTTGTTGTTACCGGAGTCCTTTTGTTTATTTATATAGGCCTAATGTTATGAAGATAGGTGTAATGAACAATGTAATCAATGTAGGCCTATATTAAGCAAATATATATTTTTTTAATTACGTATGTAAATTTCCTTCAATTGTTACTCTGTTTGTGAACTCAGAAAATGTCAGTGCTCTGTCTAGCCTGCAAAACATCAGAACAAACCGGTTGAAATTCTAATATTCGGTCGGATGCTCTACCTTGACGGATGTTCTCTGACCGGTCGAGTGAAAACCGGTTGTAAGCCATATTCTGCAGCTATCTAATTCGCTACAAAGGTGAAAAATAGAATGCGGAATGAAAAGTTAACTTATTCATTCAAGTAGGTTGATTACATAGATTCCGGCTGGTCTTCAGTTAATGAGCACGAGTTACGATGAAAGAGTGAACAGAGTTCAAGGTACAAGGAAGAATCCATCCACGGACAAGTGCGCGTGTCACTAAGTGACCAATAAGACTGCTTCGAGTAAACTGATTAATTATACAGATGACAGTAAGCGCGGACGAATGCCGCCACAGTGGCGTAGCTGAACAGGTGGCGACGCTTTTCTGGCTCTGTGCTCTAGTTCAGGGCTGCACATCACTCAGAAACAAATAACTTTCACTGAAGTACGGAAGGAATAGTAAGCCCAGTCCATCTTATTCAGCTTTCTGTGACATTTCGTCTGTTTTCTACAGCAACGTTGTGGAAATATAAACAATGAGTTAAATAATTAAAAAAAATACGCGTTTCTTTTCATTCCATTACTTACATCATCAGTTCAAGATCGATCCTATAATATGGAGTATCTGGTGTAAACAAACGAATGACTACATAAAGATTCAACTTATAAACGATTAAGGAACATGGATATAAAAAAATGGTAGGCGATTCGTATTGGTGGTTGTGTGATTTCAAATAAGCGTACGACACTGCTTGTTGAGAGTTCCGACAGAAAATGTTACTGATAAACCATGCATAAGCGATGTATGTATGATTTATCCTAAATGACAATAAATATGTCAATTTAACAAAGACGCTTAAGTAGGTATAAATATATGGAAGCTAAGGAATTAAAATATAACCCGTGATAGAAAGAATAATAAATACAATAAGCATTTAACGTGTTTCCAGAATCGTTAATACTACGCTGAATTCACAATTTGAAAAATGTACTAATGACCATAAATAATTTGTAGGTATACATACATCAAAACATTTATTGCTTGGAAACCACGAACGTGAGTAGCATTGTTATTGCTATTCTTAGTCCTCTTTTTATTCGGACATTTAACGATGCAGTATCAAATAGGTATTTTTTTGATTCCATGTACAATTTGGTCTTGTTTGGTGCATCCCTTTGTTCTTATCAAAAATTTCACTTCTTAGCTTTGAATTCTACCTAGGCTTTTGTGCCGAAAACCATTTCAAATTCTGTTAATTTTTGCTCATATATTTATCCTTTATACTACTAATTTCATTTTCAATATATACGTTAAGGACGCAACTTCTTCTAAAATACAGGGTTGTTTTCGATCTCTGATAACCAATTTGAATGACGTCATGTGCATCAGGAGTCACACGACAGCTGAACTGTGACGCGAGATGACAGACCAGTACTGAGTGATCTCATAGAGTGCACGGCGACTCACAGCAGAAATTCCCAAGGAAATCGAGCCTTTTTGGGAGGGGTACATAACAATCCTTTCCGATGCCAAGTACAGTTAAGTTAAAATAAAAGAAGCCTGCAATAAGCGAGGTTGCGTTATTTCCAAGAAAGGCATCTTCTGTGTACTTAATAAGATTGGTAAAGCTCGAATGGAATTAATTTATATCATCTCGTGGGGTGCGGCGACTTGTGACGGGGGGTGGATTTACTTGCTTTTTCCACTCTGGAATTAATCCCATCCGAGCTTTGCCAGTCTTATTAGGTACACACAAGATGCCTTTCTTGGAAATAACGAAACCACGTGTTTTACATGCTCCTATGATTTGCACTTAAGTGTACTTGGCATCGGAAAGAGTTGTTATGTACCCCTCCCAGAAAGGCTCGATTTTCTTGGACATTGCTAGTGTGATACACCGTGCACTCTGATTATGAAATCACTCACTACTGGTCTGTCACCTCTCGCCGCAATGCAGCTGTCGGTGTGATTCCTGACGCACATGACGTCGTTCAAATTGGTTATCAGAGATCGGAAACAACCCTGTATTGTTTCCAATATTAATGCTGTTCGAACAGAAATGCTATTTTTCCAATGTTCAAAAATTCTGGTGTGTGGAAGTATACAGCCGTTGGTTTAAATTAATTTTATCAGTTGTATAAATGATGGTCTTTAATATGAATTTTATCTAGGTATCTTCCCATTGTATTGCATTGTGCTGTTTCAGAAAAAAATCACATACGTTATTCTGATGCCATACCGAGTTCCCTTTTTATGTTTGGTACAAAAGTTTGCAGTGTGGGTTGAAACTGGGCTTTGAAAGAACATTGCATACGTAAATTCTGATACCATAATTTGCAATTAAGATATCCTAAAACACAATCAAAAACGAAGGTACGCAAGTTCTTGCCTAAGAACGCTGGTTTATGATTCCTAAGGGGGGAAGGAAAATTAAATTCATGAAATGTCTCCATATAATGGATAAAAAAGAAACTCTGAGATAGTAGCGGAGTTAAAAAATGAATAATTTCCCTTTCCACTAACGAGAGAAGTGTGATAGCATCGCTCATTTCGTGCTTTTATTTGTAGAGCTTCCAGCCTCGGATTCTTGGCTGGATTCCATGACGGGAACGAGGAAATGGACTGTTGTTTTGCTTCTTCAGCAACTCGTTTACCGCACGTCAGTTGTTATATCTCTTACGATCTAAATACCAAGTTACAAGTAAAAGTGTCAGTATAAAACGGCTTCCTTTTAGGAAATACAGAAGGAAAATTATGATCACAAAATATATAGTAATTTGAGATGTAACCTCCACTGAAACATATTCACAGCTCTCATGAGAAATAAGTGGAATCACGGAGAAAAATTACTATGGAAATGAATGTAAAAACATATATAATTAATAATTAAAACAGCGAATTTCTTTAAAAGCAAAACTGCGAGTAACCAACTTCATATGGTAGTGAACAAGAGACTGGATAAATCATTGACAGTGAATGAAAGGATGGATGACTGAATTACAAACTAAGAATGAATGACAGAGCTTTACAGCGGTGAATATTTACAATTAATCATACAAATATTTGAAACTACATTAATTTTACTGTAGGTGCAGTGAATGAGTGACAGAATGAGACAGTATATGAGAAATTGAAACAGTTACTGGAAATGGCAATGAATGAAGAATCGAACAATAACGGAATGAGTGTATAAAGAAGCGATGACACAAGTACAAAATTAAAATTATGCTCTATTCGGACGTCATTGAAATGGGTCATTGGGCTAACTGACCTAGTTACGTAAGCACCAAGCCTTATGACTACTCGTTTCATTCCTGGATTCAGGAGTATTAAGAGCATATGTACGTGAACGACTGCAAATAATATCAGAAAAATTCAGGCTCTAAATTTCTAAAATTTTCCAAGAAAATGAACTCACAAGTGGACAAAAATTACAATGTATCATAACAAGACTTATTAGAACTTAAATTTGCACTTATCATTTGGTAACCATAACATTGTTAGGGTTTCTCTGACATCTTTAATTTTTTAACTGCATGCAATAAACATTTATTTCTAAAAGGTAGACTACTCTCAGACAAGTAGAGTTGTTAATTTTAACATAATTAATTGTTTATGTGTCCTATATAAAATATATTAAAATTTACGTAATGTTTTGCGACCTAATTTTTTTTTTAATCTGGGCATTATTGTAGTCTACTTTTTGCATAAATGGATGTGAAATAAGTGTGCAAAATTTCAGCATTCTATCTCTAATGGTTGTGGAGTTATGAAATAATATGTGTGGAAAAATTTCAACTTTTGGGAAAATTTAATTTAAAGATAAAAGTGAGAGTCTTAACTGACCTGTATTGTGTTAGAACATGTTCATTTAAATCACAAATAAATAAATAAACTATATATCACTGAGTTCAGAAAAAACTGCGTAATATTTTAATACAAAAAAAAGAAAACAAAAAAGATTTTTCAAAAATATTCACGTACATACTCCTTAATTTTAATGAAACAAAAATACCGAAGAAAAAGAGGAGATAAAATCTTCCTTGCGCGAGCTATACTTCAACTGTCACAGTGTCATCTTCAATGATATTAGGCCTATTGCTTTTATTATCAATACCCACATTAACTTGATCAGCATTTCATGTTGAAGATATACCGATAAGCTGTCACAATTTGACTATAATTATGTGTGTGTATTCCGCCTTGTATGATAAGCAAAGGCGGAATACACACACATAATTATAGTCAAACTGATCAGCATTTTTACATACTGAAGGATGTTCAGACTAATAAACTTGATCAGCGAGAGTAGCTCCAATTAGTAAAGTAATTAATTTAAATATTTCGTTATTCAAACTTCAATTACTATAGACTATATTTAACTCATATAACAATATGAAGAATAAAATAATAATAATAATAATAATAATAATAATAACAATAATAATAATAATAATAATAATAATAATAATAATAATAATAATAATAATAATAATAAGCGCACGTACAAGCTCCAAAAACATTGAAGAAGGAATTAATTTGTTTTGCATCAAACGAAAGGAAGGATTTAAAGCGGTATGGCCAAAACACACATCTTGAATACGCCGCGGAGCTGTGAAATTAACTTCTTTTGAAAAATATAGTTCCCACGTGGTGGAATTCGTTTCTAAGAAGTTGATGACATATTTAGCTCAAAATAAGTTAAAAGTGTATTTATTTTGATTTGTATAATAGCTCTTCAACTATTACAGAAGACTGAGTTTTAAGCCGGTCAGAGAATTAACAATAAACTAGTTAATACTGGGTTTTATTCACTTTTTTAAGGTATGTATCGGAAAATTCAGTTCTAACTTGTTGGTTACAGCTTAAACTATTTCCACTAGTTCCAACTGGAAATAGTCACACAACAAACTTAACTAAAGTATGAACCGCAAATTGCCTATTTCTGGCTCATACTGCTTTTGATTCATTCCACCCAATAAAATAACAAGATGATGGAAACATTTATAGTACTTTAAAGAGTCTTCTAAGCATAAACATAAATACGAGTATTTCAGGTCCAATGTTGTGATGGTTAAGGTTAATCACAACAGCAGCTATCGTGTTAAGAGTTGCAACTGATGTCAAACTTTAATGTAGACAAAGAGTGGCAGGGCACTTGCACTTACGGGGGAAAATCAATAGAATACGAGGTCGCTATATTAGTACAGAGGTTACTATGCTTTAACACGAATACAATACGGGTCGACTTGTTTAGATACTGGAGCAGCCGCGCAGGCTGAGATGATCACTAAAGAACAATGAGGATTCGAACGTTGCCTTCATCAAACAAACCATAGCTGACGCATCATTAGAGGTTTTCGTTCCACGTCGGAGAACAGGGCTGAAGACCAGGCATATCCGAGTGGAGTTTTTGGTAGATTATGTTGTCTGGTAGTTTTCCTGTTTCGTTTGCAATTATTTCACTGATGTTCTATAATAAACTATCACTTTCATTACAGTTGCAAACAGACATAGGAAGCTCCTCACCGTATGAAATTAAATAAACGGGCATGTTAGGTTGTGTATAATAATTATAATAAAATGTTGAAGTTAATCTTGAAAAATTAGAAAATATGTTAACATACTAGGAAGACAACGTAATTTATTTAATATAGGCCTAATCTCTGTGTGTGTGTCCAATGCCTACCCACTCTATTGCGTGATTCGGGTTCCGCATATTGCAGATAGATGGCAGACTATGACCCATTTTCAAATTCACTTCGGCAGGCCACGCTATGCATGATATGTATCTATCTGTGGAGAGTTATATCGTGTACTAGAGCGAGTGTATGTGCAAGTGTTCATGTAAGTGTAGTGTACGGAGTGAATAAGAATGGAGATGGGAAAAGGGAAAACCCAGTGCCGGCACTTAGCCTACTCCTGTCGTCGAATAGCTCCAAGGGGGCTGCCAGGTTTAACGTCCCCGTCAAACGGACAAATCACTACCAACAGTGACACATGCTTCTCTTCATATACAGTACACTGCGGAGAGATTTGAGATTTAACCCACGCATATTGCTGCACAATCTAGTGATTAGAAGTTGTGCACCGCCACCTCTCCTAGTCCCGAGGTAGAAATTTTACACGAAAATTTCTGACCTCGCCGGGAATTGAACCCGGGCCGGCTAGTCTGGAGATCTAGCATACTTGATTTCCAAACAAAAAGTTTGTATAAAAACAAGATAAATAACTATAGGCCAATTAACAAGCTATTCTAGAATTTAACTCGTTACTTAGGTCTATTAAGCACTTCAGCCCAATCAATGCATTGTGCGTATATTTTTCGCCATCGAATATCTAACACTTTAACCCAATTCGTACGTTTTAACTATCCTGCATATCTTCAAAATCTTTGCAGCGATGTTAGGGACTGATCTTTCGCTCTTATGACTTGAGTATCAAGACGCCACTGTAATTTCATTATGCCTACGACGCAGAAAATGGTTAGATTAGTAATTCTGGCACATCTTTTAGTTTTATACCTCCTATAAAGTCATACAGGGCCTAGTATGCGATTACGACATATGCCTACTTTGTACAATGCTAAAAATGAATTTTAACTTCTTATTTATTTGAACTTTCCGTAGGACTTACAATTAACAGACAGGAATATAATTTTAACATTACAAATTATTTATCTTTCGAAAACATGTGAAAAACATTGAGAAGGCACGGGTCATGTAAATAAATGTGAGCTTTTAAAGAAAGACAAGATCAGCACCAGTATACTTGTTCTTGCAGA